>NW_024412404.1:67590174-67621507 GCF_014898765.1 Herpailurus yagouaroundi
GAGCCCCGGGGCTCACCTTGCTTCTCTGGGGAGGACCGTACCTGCCTCTTGATTATTCAGCTGCCACATGACCACCATGGCCCAAGGGAAGGTGTGCGGAGGGGACACTTGCTGGCCTCAGCAGGAAATTTCAGAGCCCCGTGTTTCCGCCAGTTTTCCGGCTCTCTCCCTCTGCAAAGAGGCATGTCTCGGACCAGCTCCAGGCAAGAAGACCCAAGGAGCAGGGCAGGCTAGCCGGGGTAATCGGCCACTGGGCTTTGGTGGGGGGAGATGTTTGTTATCTGGCACCACTGACAAAGGCTGGTTGGTGCGTGACAGTAACAAAGGGGCTCTTCCCAAATCCCCACGGAAGAGGATGATCCATGTTCTGAGGCCTCTAGTTGTGACCGACATTTGGGTGACACTGGAGGGTCCTTGTGACTTCCTCACTGCCGCTTTCCCTGGACACTTGAGACAGCTGACACCTGTCCCTGCCCTCCAGTGGCGGGCACGGTGTGATGGGAAAGGACACCGGGGCAGCTCACCCAGGATGCTGGGGACAAGTAGGGGCCCGGGGAAATCCTGGAGGCTCCCTGAGAAGGTAACATGGAGCTGAGCCTCCGGGAAGGTAGGAATTTTAGGGGGTTGGTCTCTGCTGCTCCCAAGGAAAGACTTCACAGACCCAGGAAAGGGGACCAAACACGGGCAGTGCCCGGTACCCTGGCATTTCCCGCACCATAGAGGACCAGGAGCCCCTGACGGACGAGCGGGTGGGGGTCTGGCGACCTGTCCAGCTGCCCAGGACTCCGAGGCCAGGGCGGAGAGAGCATGTTCACCAGAGGAAGTTTGGACCAACCCACGGAAGCCAACTGCCTCACCGCCGCCTGGGCCGGAAGGCAGAAAGCCAGGCGTCCATGGGGGTGGCGGGTCACCCGGAGGCTGCCCTCCACAGCTGGGCCGAGCAAGTCCAGGAGCGGGTGCTGCCACCCGGTGATGGTCCTTGAAGGTGCTTAAAGCCCCAAAGTAAGACAAACAGAACGCAGATGGAAAGGCCAAGGCGGTGCACGTAGGGCTGGGCGGCTGCTTCAGCCTCAGGGCGGGCTGGTGGGGGCAGGGCGGGGGGGGGGGGGTGGGGAACCTCTGTACGCCTGCCTGAGTGCCCCAAGCCGTGCTCCCTGACAGGTTCCTGGATCCAGATTTCACGTCCGCTCAAGAGAGGGCCCATCTGGAGGCCACAGGCGGCCTGGGGCATCGGAGTGAATGTGTTTTGCCCCCTTTCTCCCGTGTCCCCTGCTTCTTACCCTCCGTCATCCCTCTACCTGTAGTCTCGCTTCCGGGCGTGGAGGGCGGGGGCCAGGAGCCGTCTCCCCGCGAAGCCCCGGGAGGTCCAGGTGAAGGGGGCGGGCGTGTCCCTGACAAACATGTGATTCGCGTGTGACACGCAGACAGGCAGTAGGAATCGCGAGCCGGACGGTCGCATCTGTAGGGCTCCGCCTGAGACAGAGCCGCGCTTGGTGGTGGGGGCTGCTGGCCGTTCCGAAGGCGCACGCGCACCGCAATCCTTGGCAGGGACAGAAGCGCGTGAAGACGCAGAAGGCAACCCGATTGTGCTCGTGAGCTCCCATTCGGCCCCACGTGGGGACGGGCACAAGACGCCAGCGGCGTCACCAGAGCTGGCACACCGCTCCCACCCACAGCGCGTGGGTGTGTGTGACGAAGAAGGTGTCCCCAGCAGCGTAACGAAGGGAAGACCCTGCCGTGAGAGCCTACCTGGCGTGAGGCCGACCTGAAAAAGGCGAATCTTGTTTCATAAATTAATGCCATTTCATCATGGAACATGTGAACACGCTCTTTCCAGAGAAGAAACCTGGAAGGACCCATGGGCCCCAAACCCTCCTCTGAGGAGGGAAGGGGGTCCAGTGCCCCTCTTCCTTCTCGTATTCCCCGGTGTGTTTTGGCTTCTTTTCCCAGGAGCATGTGCCGCTTTCGCTGTAAAATCCCCCGAAATCGCACCGGGTACGAGTGTAGGCCAGGCGGCCGTCGTGTCTGGGCTGACCGAGGCGCTGGGGGTGCCGCTAGCCCTCAGCGACCAGCTTCTCTGGGGTCAGGCAAGTTCCGAACGACCTGGCCTGTGTGTGCGGGGCAGGTCCCCCGCGTGAGCCAGGGCAGAGAAGAATCCCGGAGAAGAGTCTGGGGCGGTCGTGAAGTCACGAACACGCAGAGGCCTTGGCGGGTCAGGCCCCGCCCTGGGAGCTGGCGGAGGGGAGAGGTCACCCAGGTGGTTCTGACCCGAGCCGGGTGCCCGTGACACCTCGGTCCTATGAGTAAGTCGGCGACGTGGCAGGACAGACCCTCTGACTTGGCTCCTAACACGGGAAGAAGGAACCCGCTGGGCCACACGGCTGCCGCTTCTCTGCCGTGTTTGGTTTCACTCTTGGCTGCAGTTTCCATTAGTTTCTGGGTTTGCTGAGCACAGGGCCCAAGATCCCCCCTGGCCACTCCCAGGACATGTGTCCCGAGGCCCCTCCAGGGCTGGTCAGGGCTGATCAGGGAAAGCACACACTTAATTTCTGGGCGGGGTTGTGCCCATGGACACACAGTGCTGAGTGAGGTCCCACCAGAGGGGAGGGGGGCAGGGGGGAGGCAGGGGGAGGCAGAGAGAGGGAAGGGGGCAGGGGGAGGCAGGGAGAGGGGAGGGGGGAGGAGGGCCGGAGATGCAGGGAGAGGGGGAAGGGGACGCATCAGAGGGGAAGGGAGCAGGGGGAGGCAGAGAGAGGGGGAGGGGGAGGGAGGAGAGGGGAGGAGGGCAGGGGAGGCAGGGAGAGGGGAAGGGGGAGGGGGAGGCAGGAGAGGGGATGCCCCCCCCAGGGCTCCTGCAGCCCGGGCCCAGTCCTGTCAACTAGCAGATGTTGGGTGCGGCTTGCGGGGTGTGGGGTGTCGGGTGTGGTTTTTGGGGTGTCGGGTGCGGGGTGTGGGGCGCAGGCGAACCCTCGGCGGCTAATCGTACCCCTTGCTGGAGTGTGTTTAAAGCAGTTGGATGTGCGAACACTGAGTTTGGTGCCGTTGGGTTTCTGAGCCAACAGGCTGGAGAAGGCAGCACTCAGGGGGCGCCGGGCACTGTCCTGTTCGGCTCGCGCACGGGCAGAATCGGGCACCTGCCAGCCCCGGGGCCAGCCCCGCTCAGGCTGCTGACCTGTCCCGGGCAGGAGTCACGTCCCCACGCGCCACGCTCAGGCCACCTGTGACCGAGCAGTGGCGGGGGTCCTGCCTCCAAAACCGTGCGCTTCACCTGGGGCATCAGAGGCTAAACGGAATCCACGTGGAAACCGCCGCGTCACCTGAGCACGGCCAGCAGCGCGTCACCTGAGCGAGACCTGGTCCCCACACGACAGAGCCTGGGACGTCTCCCGGCTGAGCTGCTCTGAGAGGATGGCCGTCCTGCCCGGGACTGCCCTGCGCATCTCCACGGTGGCGTCTGCGTCTGGCCCGGACGGGTCTCTGGAGGCGCCCTGCGGGGCTGCCTGGGAGTCACGGGGAGCCGCCACCCCCACCCGCACCCAGCCCGGGCCCCATGAGCCTCAGCCAGCAGGTTCTGGTTCTGCCACTCATTCTGACCACGCAGCCGTGTCCACGCTGGGGCAGCGGCTCGGGACCCCGGGGTTTACCTGTGCAGCCTGACCCCGAATGACTTCTGCAGGGTGGCGGGTGACGGCCACTGGGTTCCTGACGGGTGGCGCCCGATGGGGACAGAACCCAGAGCAGGCCTCTTCCTGTCTGGCTCATGCCTTTCCCAAGGGAGACGCAGGGACGCGGAGCAGTCGAACCCCGAGTGGGCAGAGGTCGCCGGCAGGGCTCAGGGGGACAGTATTACTCCAGATTACGCCTCTTGGGAATTTTTGAGGAAGAACGAAGACGGGGGTTCCCACCGTTCTCGCGAGAGTGGGGGCAGCACAGAGTGCATCCTGGGAGTTCAGGGAAATCCTCAAACCGCTCAGGGCCTCTCGGGGACTCTCCCATGAGGGACGCGAGGTTACCTCGGAGCGTGTCCTGATGAGACCCGGCCGCCCCAGCCACCCCTGACCTTCTCGTCCGGCCCCCCGGCTTCCACGAGAGGCGATGGCAGGTCCCGTGTGATAAATATACTCCCAGACCAAACTGCCTGATACACCTTGTCTGCCTCTGGGGGAAATTAAACAGACTATAAGGTCTATTAAAATTTTATTGGTGTGAGATCTTTTTCCAATTGCCTTTTAGAAAGAATATTGATCTGTTAACCACTTACATACCCACAGGAGTAATTTGAAGAAGTTAAAAAAGAAACCAAACGCTATTCCTTGTGCTGTGAACGCGTTGGCTCTGTGACGTCTTTTTCTGGCTAAATCCGCACCTCAGAAGACAGCGTCCCTGTGATCTGGAGTAACGGCCTCGGGTGCCAGGCTTCAAGCAAAAAAGACAAGACCTACTTTAAACCACAGTGCGCAGTCTCCGTGTGTGCGCTTACGGGGAATGTCACACGGTGTCTTGCTCAACATGACTCCTTAGATTATACCTGTTGAATAATTTGGGTTTAAAATACTCATCCACGGCCAGGTACACAGTGCCAACACAGTCACCCTGATTCACTGTCCCAGGGCACAGATGGACAGGTGGCGGCCAGAGCTGTTGAACCCTCCAGGGCTGAGGGCCGTGTGGTGCACGCAGGAGAGGGGGAGTCCGAGCACCGTTACGGGGAGAAGGCCCCAGCCCAAGGCCCGAGCGCGGGACACATCAGTGCCCTTGCCTGGGTGGGCTGGATCCGTACCTGGGCCTGTGAGGCCCACGTTTTGTGTGTATGCTTACTGAAGGGCTGTTGCTGTAAACACGGGTTTGAGTGGGGCTCCTGGGGCCCCTCGAGGGGCCATTTGGGGGCGGTAGGGAAGGGGTGAGGGTGAAAGGACTCTGTCCCCGCACGCGGCTCGGTCCTCAGAGTCGGGGCTGCAGGCTCACGATCCTCAGGCCTGCCCTTTTCAGACGCTTGCAGGCACCAGCCTCCCTGGGCATTTGGGGCAAGTGGCCTGGGAGTACGTGGGGGAGGGCGGGAGGGGGTGCTCAGGTGGGGCTCCCAGAAGCCTCCAGGCTTACCTGGGCCCCAGGGCCGCCCAGGCTGCACTGCCCAGGCTGGGTCACGTCTCGGTCATCCTGGAGACCTTGAGGAGGGATCAGCCCTCCCTGCCGCATGGAATGGACCCAGAGGCTGGGGTCCACAGCCCCGTCTCCCCCCAAGACGAGGGAGTGGACCCAGGGTGGCATCGGGCTCTCCAGCTGGGGCTCCGAGTGGGAGTCTCAGCCCCAGGGGCAGCCCTGTGAACGATGCCCTGGGCCTGACCACTTTGGGGTGGGGGTGGGGGGAAGGTCGAACCCTCTTCTGCCTCCCCTGGGCCTCCTCCCCTCCCCAGCTCATATGTGCCTCTTTCTGTTTGGGCTTCCAGCCCCTAACCCTGTGGTTTTTTCAGCAAGCCAGGCTCGAACCTCTGCTCCTGGGTCAAGAGGAAGGAAGGTGCCAGGGACCCAGAGCCCCTGGGCTATTGCACCTGCTACCCTGGAGGCCGGGCCAGGGAGAACGGCAGGTGGCCGGCTCTGCGTCCTGCAGCCAGGAGCGTGCAGGGCCCAGGCCAGTCGGCGTGGGATCCGCTGCCCCTCCCACCCACCTGGCCTGAGCCCCCCTCACCTGGCAGTCCTGCGGCATCTGCTGGCCGCTTGGTGGCCCCTGAGCCCGCGGGCACCATCCCTGAGCCCCCTGCTCCTCCCGGCCCCCCGTGAGCCAGTTCCGTGCTCACCTGGCCCCCCCAGACCTGCTGTTTGGAGAGGTGGGTCTGACTCCATGCGGTTTGGATCCAGAACCTGGCGTTTTGACCATGATGACAGACGAAAGTCACACGTGATGCCAGAAAACTGTGTAAAATGTTTGCGGGACAAAACCCATCACGGTAAGACAGACCCCACGGCGAATGGACAGCTGGGAAGGATGTTTCGGTGTCTGCGACAGAAAAGATTAGTGTCCGTATGGGAGAGAACTAGGCGCTAATAGCAGAAAGGGAAGCCAATGGGCCCAGTAGAGGGACAAATCATGAACAGGAAATCCAACCGGGCGCAGGACACATTGCCTCCTGGGTGGAGAAAATCCCACTTGCAAGCCAGGAGCCGCTCCCCGACCTCGGCCGGCCTCCCCCACGGACCCTCATCTCAAACTGGAGGCTCCCCGGGGAGCCTCTGGCTCAGCCGATGGCCCTTGGTCCCCTATCGTCCAGGGCTGGGCGTCCCCATCGCCTCCCGTGTCCCCGGCCCAGGCAAGGGGGAGGGCCTGGGGGACCCCGGATCTCAGGCCACCGGGCTGAGGGCAGCCGCCTCCGTCTGAACATCGTCTCCCGCCTCTTGTCACAAAGAATTAAACTCTGTAATAAGAAAATGTCCCCTGTAATTTGGCCCATCGGCTTCATCCCGGCCATTAGCCAAGCGCACGGGGGTATTAATCTAGTCATCTCCTTCTGGTCTCAATGAATTGTGATAAAAATGTCAAACAATTAGATTATACTGGCCAACAGCGCGGAGTGATTGAGCGGCGAGGCAGGGCGCGTCCCTTGAATCACCCTGACGATGGCAGCCGTGCGGGGCGATAAATCCGCCTTCACGGCGGGCACCAGTGTCAGCAGCATGGGGCAGGAAACCAAGGCTGGGGGCCCGGGTGCCGGGAGCGGGGGGGGTGCGGGACAAGGGGTGACGAGGAGGGGCGACGCTCAGGGAGGCGGGAGCAGGTCCTCGCAGGGTCTGCAGGCCCCCCGAGGTCCAGGCCTGCAGCCTCGAGGGGACCCGTGCCCGTGCGCGCGGCCGGGCCCAGAGCCGGGCGCGGGCGGCAGGGTGGGTGGACCCACGCAGGCCTGCCCTTCCCCGGAATGGCACTGTGGCCTCTTCCTCTGTGTGAGGGTGAGGACATGTTGAAAATTGATTTCTGTTGGAAATGGGATAATTAAACTGGTTGTTTCTATCTCCATCATCGTCATAATAAAATGAGGGGACAGCAGGGTTGCCCGTGGCGTGAAGTAATATTGTCCGTCTTAATGCAAGGGAGCGTTAATTGAATACAAATGGCCTTCCCTGAAGCTGCTCGGTTATATTTCAGAGATATGGGATAATGATGCCAGTTAATCATTTTTACAAGATACAAAATTACTGGCTCCTCTGGGAAGATCATTAAGGAAAACAATTGTTCACAGCAATTGAAAATAGAGTTTTAATTATTTAATACAGAAATTAAACTATTGGAGACCGGTGCTGGATGAGGGAGCTTAATAGACATTGACGCACAAGGGTCTGTGAACGTCTTAGCTTTATTAACCCGCCTAATTTCTTCGTCCACATCCACCTGGGGGGCCCGCTTCGGCCGTGACTGTGAATTTCCTGCTTGCCGAGGAGGGCCGGCCCGGTGCCCGAGGCCCTGGCAGACGGGTGCCTGCTGGGACCACAGACTTCCCATCCCAGGAGGACTGGCTGGCAGCCGCAGGGAGGGACCCAGGAGCCCAGACCACCAGCCAGGATGGCCGGAGGCCGGGGAGGCGGTGGGCGCTGAGACAAGTGGGGCCTGTGGCGGCCACGTCACAGAGGATGGACCTCGGCTGTGCCTGGGTGATGCTCTTCCGTGGGGATGAGGTTGACACAGGTCCCGGGGCCGCGGGACCCACCTTACGGGTGACACGGATGCGAGCCCCGCGGAGGTCCTGGCCAGAGCGAGGTGCCGACCCCGGCTGACCCGGGCCCCGGGCCCACGTCCGCGGTGAGGTGGGAGCCCCACGCTGCCCTGGCCCATCTGTGGGGACCCCCCTCCGTGCCCAGAGGCCCTCCTGTCCGGCCATGCTGGGTCTCCCGTGTTGGCAAGCGGCCTATTGGAGGGTGGAGATGCTTTAACGAGAATTCTGATTTCCACAACTTGAAATGGGGGGTCCTGCGTGGTGCTGAGGGAGAACACAGGAGACCGGCTGACCGCACGCCGGGAGCGGGCTGGAGAGACATCCAGCGGTCCGTCAGAACGTCGTGTGTGGGCTGTGAGTACAAATTCCCTACAGTAGAACATATTGTTTAAAAAAAGTCCTTGTTTTGAAAACATGGAAATCACCATTTTCAAGACATAAATTAATAAATGGAACTTGTAAAAAGGCGACTGACAAGCAGAGAACACGTTGGAGTTTGCAAGGTGTTGCAAGTGAGGGGCCCCGTCGCAGCCGGCCCGGGGTGGGGGTAGGGGGGCGACACGCGGGTCTGAGGTCCAAGCCCTGGAGCTGCGCTTCCCAGAGGAGAAGACGGGGCTCGAGACGAGAGCGACCGGCTCAAGGTCAGACTCCCCTCTGACCGCCCCCCACCCCCTGCCCCGTGAGGGTCACCCCGTGCAGGGAAGGCAGAGCCGGGGCGTGGGCACAGCGGTCTCCTGGAGCCTCAGGGCCCTCGAGACATTCTGAATGTGCAGATCTTGTCCCACTTCCTGGGAGGGCTGTCCGGTTCCAATTACGTTCTGTCTTTTATCACCAATAAATTCCAAGTGATCCTTTCTCTCCTTATAGTTTTTAGGGTTACAGAAATTCCACCTTTGCAATTTTTTCATGCTTGAATATATTACGGAATGCCACTTGTGTTACAGAAGCTAATTGATAATGTGATTTGTTATGTTGCTGGGGCATAATTCAGAAAGTTATTTCACAGCCTCCGATGCCCGGACCGGCGCTCACGTTCCATCTCGCTCACGGGAGCAGACATACCAGAAGGAAAAAAATGTGGTCCTGCACGGATGAAATATTTCCAGAGGCTTTTATTCTTGTTGTTTGGGTGCGTGCCAACATCTTTCTAGAAGGAAGCTCATATATCCAAGGCTGCCCTGATTTGAATTTATTCCCCGATCATTAGTTAGCTTCTTTTGTTAACTGGAAGAAGTATGTGTATGTGTTGGAGAAAAGGAAAAAAAATTAAACAAAAAGAGGGGAATCACCACCTCTCGATGTTATCAAAGATGAGTTGTTTTTCGACTTTTTATGCTGAATGATGATGCGCAGGCAGTTGTGAACATAGTGTCGATGGCACCTTTCCCACCGCTTCCCCAGGGGTGGCTGCTGAAGCCGGAGACCAGACCCGCAGGCGCAGCACCGCGCACGGGCCTCGGACCGCGCTCCCTTTGGCCGGGTCGGCAGGGGCCGGAGCTCCTGTGTGTGCAGCTCTGTGCGGTGGTTTCTGGTGCAGAGACCTCTGGCCGCTCCCGGACCCCCTCCTGCCCCCCCCGCGCGGGGGGGGGCGGCCCCCCCCCCCCCCCCCCCGGCAGCACCAGTCTGTCCTTCCGCTCTGCGGTTTTGTCACCTTGAGAGCGTTGCGTAAATGGCACCTTCTGGTGTCTGACCTCGCTGGTAGGGGCTCCTGCACTCGCGTGGTGCTTCTGAAGTCCCTGCAGGGGTCAGTGGTTCCCTCCTCATTTGAGCTCCACGGATAAATGCCCAGAGCTGGTCTAACCTTCACAGGCGAGGCACACTCGGGCGGTCTCGAGCGTTTGCTCTAATGGAGCAAAGCTGCTGTCAGCAGGCAGGCGCGGGTGTGTGCACGGCGTCTCTTGTCTCTGGGACGCGCTCTCGCGCTGACCGTGTGCAGAGTTCCCGGGAAACGGTTGCCCTGAGGGGCTGCACCGTCCCACCTGCCCGCCCGTCCCCCCACACCTTCCCTAGCATTTGCTGTGGTCACTACTGTTTAGTTCAGCAGCCTTGGTCGGTGCACTGGGATACCTCGCGGTGGCCGTCTTCCGTGCTTTTCGCCTCGGTACTTGGCCTGTCCTAGGCCCCAACCCAGGAGGTCCCGGTGCTGACCCCCCTGGCCCAGAGCAGGGAGGCCGTGCTGCTGCGGGCAAAGGTTTGCCACCAGCGTCCAGGACTCGGGGTCGGGAGGACGTACAACCACCTGCCTGCCTCGCGTGCGCCAGGGGACAAACCCTCGAGCATTGTACCGTGTCTGTCTGCTTAGCTCCCGAGCCTCAGCCCAGATGGTGACCAGTGGTCACTTGGCCTGAGACCTGGCATCCTCTGGCCTTTGGGTGGCTGCCTCTGGCTCCCAGGTGGCCCCAGAGCCAGTGCTCAGAGGCCTGGAGAGGGCGTTCTCAGTGGCCCCCAGGGCCAGCGTGCCCGGGCTCCTGGGGACAAAGACACTCTGTGGCCTGGCCTTGGCAGATGTCCGAGGGGCTGCTGGCCAGGACGCAGTGCCTGGGGAGATTCGACCCTCCCCCTCCGCCCCGCCCACGGACCCTTTACCGGGGTTGGCTTCACCCCAGAGACACATGGAGCTGGCTCTCCCTTACCCCTTGGCCGCAGCCTGGGAGACCCCTGGGACACACGAAGCTCCCCGTGGGCCAGGACGGCACCTGTCTTCCTGCCACCCTCAACTCTGTCCGGGTGTCCAACCCTGGGACAGTGGCTTCTCCCGGGGCCGTCCTTGCGTGTGGTGCTGCCCACGGGGGTGGGGGGGGGGCTGGAAGTCCAGCTTTGGGGGAGGTGACGTGGCTGTGTGTCCCACACTGGGGAACTCCAGCGCACATGTGGTTGCCCCACACGGAGCCTCCGGGTGCCTCCTGGGGGCCCGGCCTCAAGGGCACGTCCACGGGCACCTCCTGCTGGCCTCCTCCGGGCTTGACTTCATTCGTTCATTCATTCACTCAGCAAATATTGGCTGGACCCCGCCACAGCATGGTGCCAGACCGAGCGCCCCCTCCAGGGACTCGAGCCAAGCTGCGTACCTGGGGTCACAGAAACCACACCACAGATGCCACACCACAGTGATTTAGTCGTTTTTACTAAAGCACATAAACTTCCAGGAGCCAGGGTGTGGCAGCCAGGGTGGGCCTCCGGGGACCGTGAGCCTCACCCCAGGGAGGCTGTCTTCCAAAGGGCCCACCTGCTGCTGAGGACCCATGGGAGGCGGAGGCCACCCCTTGTCCCAGCCCCTAGCCCCGCGTCCAGGCGGCCCCCCCCCCACCCCTACGGGACTATTGGGAACACCTGGGGCAGGGGAGGGATCCGGGGGTCGGGCAGCTGAGGGGCCAGCCCCGATGCACCCCTCGCCCCACCCACCCTGCGGAGCCCCCAGAGGCATCCCCTCCCCTCCACGAGGGTCCGGTGCATGCGGCGGGGGGGGGGGGGGGTGAGAAACGGAGGCAGCCCCAGAGGCAGCCGGACCGGGAGGCCCTGGCGTGACCCTGCGCAGAACTGGGACTCGGGGACAAGGCCGCTGGAGGAGGGGCGCCTACGGGTGGGGTGGGGAGGGGTGGGCGGTGGGTCCTCAGAGGGGCCATCGAGGTCCGTGTCCTCGGGGAGTCACCCAATGGCCAGGTGTGGCAGCCCATACAGGACCGAGTTGAGGGCGACGGGGAGCCGCTCGGAGCCGCGCAGCTGTGGCTGGAAGGACAGCAGCTGGTCCTTGGAGGTCCACGGAGACTCATCTGAGGACGGCACAGCTCACTGGGGGCAGGACGCCCGGGGCCCGAGAGAGGCTCACGCACGCGGGGGGCGGGGGTGCTCCCGACCCTGCCTCCAGACGTAGTCCTGAACACGGGCCCTGCCGCACGCCCACACCCGGGACACCGAGTGTCCCCACCCCACGTCCCCTCCGCACCACCACCCCACCCTGCGTGTGAGGCGTCCAGAAACTTCCAGCAGCTCGGGGCCTCCTCCTGCCACCAGCTGGCCGCCACCACTAACTGGGGGCAGGGCGTGCATGACAATCACGGTGGGTCCCTTCCTTTCAATGCGCATCAACGCGGGACCATGGAGCACGCAGGAGCCACGGCTTCCTCTCCTGCTGCCCCCAGCACAAGTCAGCAGCTCCTCCGCCACCGGCTCTTTCTAGACGCCATCGACCTTCATGCACCTGCTGACGCCAGGCCCTCCCTCCCTCCTCCATGCACTGAAGCCGCGCTTATCGTTTGGCACTGCGTTCTGGGCACCGGGGACCACGTAACCCCTTGTGCTGTTTGAAGACTTCGTGGTAAGTCACCCTGGGATAAACCTCTCCTAGTTACGGCAGACTGTTCCTTTAACGCGCTGCTCGAGCTATGGCTGGTGTCGTGTTTATTTTCAGCCCCAGCACCTTACGTGAAGGTGTGAAGGGGTGTCTGTCTGCTCTGAAGAACAAAGTCCCGGGGCCCCCGCTCCCAGGGAGCACACCTGGGCTTTCAGAACTTATGTGACTTGGACGGTTCTAAAGACAGACGGGCAGTTCTAACAGCCAGGGTGCCTCCCTTAAGGATTTAGGACGCCAGGCGTCCCTGAGGCTGCTGTCAGCCTGTGCAGAGACAGGAGGCAGACGCCCTAGCCTGTGGGGCTGCGGGGCTGCGGGGCTGCGGGCAGGGACACAGGGCTGTGGGGCTGCAGGGACACTGGCAGAGACGAGGGGTGGGGACACAGGCCGGGAGGTGGCCCTGCATGGCAGAGGATGAGCGGGGATGTGGAACAGCTTCCGTTACCATGGTTGTTCGTGTCCCCAGCTCCCGTCTGCCGAAGGAGATGGGCGGCCCTCCCGATGGGCCTGCCAGCTGTCAACAGATCTAGGAAAGAAACATCCTCAGGCTGGCCAGGGACCCCGCCGGCAGGCTCCCGGGGAGGGGACGGCCGCGCCCACTCACTTTCCCACAGGACGCTGGCCCGCAGCGCGTTGTCCTGCAGGAAGGTCGGCCACTGGTTTGCCAGGATGCTCCTGACCCCCACCAGACTCAGAAGGACGGCAGTCTCGACGGGCCTCTCCAGGGACAGCTGGGCCACACTGCGGGGACCACGATCCACTGTGACCACCTGAACCGTCCCCAGTGCACAGCCCGAATAGCACCAAGTGGCGTACGTGTCCTTCGATGGACAGCTCTCCGAGTTCTTGGGAGAATCGAGAACGCATTCCCACCCCCCACCCCGCCTGCCTTGGCAGATTAAACGTCATCTAACAAGAAGCATCCAGAGTGCTGCCAGATCCTTCCGGACCACTCCCAGCATGGCAGTGGAGCCAGGAGTCGCGGCATCCGTCGTGAGGCGGGGGCCCTGCTGCGCCACCTCGGCGGCCCCCCCCCCCGGCCCTGTGGGGAGCCCTGAAGCCAGGGCACCCTCCCAGCTGCCGCCCTCTGTCCTCGGGGTCTGCGTTGGGGCTGCCCTCCCGCCTCCACAACGCCCCCGCCAGACTCTTCCAGGGAAGGGGTCGGGGCAGACTGCAGAGTCCTGGCTCCCTCGTGGGGCTCTGTCTCCCCCCCACGCCCCCCGGCCCCCACCACGAGCCCCCCAGTCAGGGATGTGGAGGCGGGGCTGCTGGCATGGGGCGGGGGCGGGGGGGACATCAGGCACCTCTTGCTGTCCGAGTGCTCCGTGTGCCGCTGCATGCTCGCGTAGGACCTCGTCAGGTCCAGCAGGACCATCATCTGGCACTCTGCGGGACCCAGGAGGCAGAGCTCAGCCGCCGCACGCCCAGGTGGAGGAGGCCAGTGGCCTCGCCCGGCTGGGGCTTGATGTCCACGGGCCCTCTTCCAAGGCCCCCCGGCCACCTGAGCCCGCGGGCGCAGCATTTGCTTCGGGAACCCCACACCCTTCACAGGCCCCTGGTGCCAGCGGGCTGGGCTGGGCGGCAGGGGGGGTGGGAGGCACCCTCTGGGCCATGGCCTGGCCCCCCTGCTCAGCAGAGGCTCTCGGCCCCGGTCTTGCTGGGGGAAGGGGGGGCTGGGGGGGGGGGGAGTTGGACACACATGGTGAGAGTCGGTCACCCTGGCCCCGTGGGCCCGTGAAACAGGTGCCAGTGCCTGAAGTGTGACACTTGGCTATGGATGTGCAGGGGGCCACACGGGACAGAGGTGGACTCCCCACTTGCTACGGTGGCCTGGCTGAGGGCGGTTCGGGGGGGCTGCCCAGGGGCAGGCGGGACCTCCCATGCATGAGGACAAGCCTTGGTCGGGAATGGGAGGGGGGCACCAAGGGTGCTGTCGGCCCCACGCGCGCATGGTGACTTCGCACACCATCTCGTCTGCGAAGGATTGGAGTTAAGCTTGAGAGGCCTTGTTTCTGCTGCCCTTTGGGGCGAGGACTCTGCCGGGTGACAGGCTTCTGGGATGGGGCGGTGTGTTGGCCTCACCCCCATCTCCAGGGGGCTGGGAAGGAGACAGGTACCAGGTGACCGTGTGCGGCGGAGGGGGGCGGTGTTCAGGTGCCCTGACCACGGGACGAGTGTCCACGTGCTGCCATCAGCGGGTCAGTTTGAGGGCATCTCCGAGGGGTCCTTGAAAAGGCTCTCCTAGCGACTGTGTAGGGCGGTCAGTCATCCAGCCACCCGCTGAGGAAAAGGCGACTCCAGGGCGAGCCAGACCACCACTCAGAAGCCCTCAGGGGACAGCCAGAGGGAACACAAGGCCCAGGGTGCCCACAGTTACACTAGAAGGAGTGGTGGGGGCGTGACCAGCGTGTTCCGGAAATGCCCACCCCAGCCCTCCTGGACTCTGCAGGCACAGCCCCGGGGGATGACCCACCCAGGCCCTAACTCTGGCCGGGCCTGCCAGGTCCAGAGCTCGGAACTGGCAAGAGGGGGGTGAGGGCAGGAGGGGCTTCCCCCACGGCTCTGCCGTGCTTCTAGGGAGGCCCCAGCCCTCGGAGCCCTTCATCAGACAGTCGACGCCTGATGGGGACGCGGGGGCCTTGCTCCGTGTCTGTGCCGGTTCCTGTGGTCCTGGCAGACAGTCGGGCTTGGGGGCGCCGAGGGGCTGTCTCACCTTGTAGGTTCGTGGCAGCCAACCTTTCCACCGCTATGTGGGACAGGAAGCTCTCCATCCCGTAGAAGAAGAAGCCACTGCAGCTGCCCAGGAGCTGCTCCCACTCGGCCTGGCTGCAAAGGGAAGGAGGGTGGCCCGGTGGACGCAGCCAGGCGGGCAGCAGGTATCCCAGGGCGTCCCAGGGGGTCCTGGCTGCGGCAGCCAGGACCGGATCTGTCCTGAGGCCTTAGGGCTGCAGCCGCGGGCAGAACAAACTCTCGGGACGTGTTTCTAAAGCAAAGCCCGTCCTGTGCTCCTTGCTCCCTGTCCCACCCCTCCGCTCAGGCAGAACTAATGTCCACCCTCCTGGTGCCCCCTGTTGCCCTCAACCCTGGGTTCTACCTATGTGGTTCTCCTGAGAAGCTACATCCCGTCCCTGGAATGAACCCTCCTTTCACTGTGCAGCGGCTCTGGAAAGTGCTGGAAGGACACTTCCCTAATGGCCAACCTCTCCCAGGTCTCTGAGAGGACCCCCAGGTGAGCATCCCTGTTCCCAGCCAGCGCTCTGCACCACTCCAGGAGGCCCCGCCCACACCCACACCCACACCCACACCCACACCCACACCCACACCCACACACACCTCCCCACAGGCCACGCCCACTAACGCCCCTGTGCATCTGCCGGAGGACCCGCCCCAGCAGGCCCCATGCACAATCCCACTGCAGCCCCGCCCCTCCCCCCGCAGGCCCCGCCCACCCACAGCCCCGCCCAGCACCCCCCACCCCTGCCCCCAGCAGGTTCTCCCCTGCCTTCCCTCAACCAAGTGCCAGAGCCTGGGGCACACCCTGCACCTTGGGCAGAAGTACACCCTTGGGTGCCAGGTCCTCATCTGTAAAGTGGGACAAAGACAATGACCCCTACCCCCCCCCCCCCCCCCCCCCCCCGCCCCCGCCGCCATCCAGGCCCCTTGAGGACCAGGAGCCCACTGCCTGATGACCAAAGGCCGGACCACAGGAGCCTCTGGGGGTGGGGTGGGAGTGTGGTTCCCGGGATAAAACGGGGGTTCAGGGTTGGGGGGAGGCTGAGGGAAACAGGGAGAAGCGAGGGGCCGGGGGAGACGGAAGCCAGTGGTCCCACCGCCCCCACCCCCCCGAGTGTGGGGAGCACCCCTCTGGTGGTCACATAAACCGGCTCGATGGGGGACCGTGTCTCCAGACACCAGACACCGACCTCGGGAAGTGCGTGTTTCCTAGATGTCCCACCCACAGAGCAGTGAACGAGTCTCGGAATCTTTCCAAAATTTCCCGGGTTACGGAGACAGGAGTCCGCATGTCTGCAACACACATTGAATGGGGACCAGACACAGGAGCTTGTCTCACACGTGGAACCCTGAGGGGCTACAGGCAGCAGCAGGCCCCGGTGTGACCGCGGTGTGGCCTCGGCGTGTCCCTTGGTGTGCACCTAGCGTGGCCCTCGTGTGGCTGTGGTGGACCTGCTGCGCACAGACGGGGACACGGTGGAGTCGACATCTATCACTTGTGGAAATGTCAGCACTCCTTCCCTTCCCTAAATCTCTCCTAAAGAGGTTTTGAAAACCAACTTAGCAAAAGAAAAACCCAAGGGACTAAATACCTAAAGCTACAGGGGACGGCACGAAGTCACATTTCGGGCCCTGAGGGTCACCGGACCTCGCTTCAGGGGCTCATTCGTCCTACAACTGATGTCCTGACTTGGCTGTGATGGCCAGGAAGGGCCGCAGAGCACAGGTGCGCATCCGGGCCCCAGGGCCCCACTCCTCCTGTGTGGTCGGGGTAACGGGAGGCAGCCATGCTGCGCCAGAGCCCACGGGGGGGTTGTGGCCTGTGTGTGCACATCGAGGGCCCGTGAGAGGCACTTGCCTATGACCCGGGCCTCCTCGTAGGGGTCCACGATGACTGGGTCTGGGTTAAGGAGCAACAGCCCACAGGCTTGGGTGATCCGGGCGGTGGGGCCGATAAAGGATACACTTGAAGTTGTCGGGGTCGACCACGATGCAGTCGGGGGGGATGAGCCGGGGCGCAGCGTCCTGCTCCACAGACAAGGGTCTTTAGGGGCCCCATGGCCCGCAGGCGGACCCCGGGGCTCCCCGGGCCCTCTGCCTGTGGCCGGCGAGGCCTCCTCTGCCCACCTTGTGTCCCTTCTTAGCTGGATTTCTCTTCCTGAACTGTCTGCCTTTGCTCTCCTTCTTCACAGTCCCGTCGGCTGCGGACAAGAAAAGAAGGTGGTTTGGAGCCAGTAGAGGTGGAGGCATGAGGCAGTATGAACACACTAGATGTCCCTGAACTGTTCACTTTAAGGGGGTTAATTTTACTTTCCGTAAATTTCATCTCAATAAAAAAAAAAAACCCAAGAAGTAGTGACAACGATTGATTTTAATTTTTCTGAAGTTGTGAAAGCAGCGACTTCTCCCATGTAAAGGCTCGCGGGACTGGCAAAGGCCCGAGCCAGGAGACCTCGAGAAAGGAACAGTCCCCAGAGAACCCCCAGGCCCACCTGGCTGGCCATTCACACACCACGCGGGGCACCCGCCAGTGTGCCTGCTGCAGCGGCCCTGTCGCGGGGCTGGACCCTGCTGGCTCCCTGCCTCCTGTGCGAGCATTTATACCTCACTGCTCTGCTGGCTTGTAGATTCTTTCGCAACTTCTGGAAATAGTGACAGGTGACTTCCTCTCTGTAGGCCCTCATGTCTCTTATTCCCGTGGGTGCACTCACATGCCAGGAGGGAACGCACGTGCCAGGGAGGAAGAGCAAGGCTCTGGCCGCGTCCTGTGTGCTGTGCCATCAAGAAGGCGGCTTGCTGGGGACCCGGACGGACCCTCCGCCAGGGCGAGCGGTGTTCATTCCCAGCCGGTTTGCTAAGAATTTCTATTACGAATGCATTCATTTTAAGAAATGCTGTTTCTCTGCAGTGACTAAGATGCTTATTAAGTTCGTTTTCCCTTGGTCTAACTTAATGACGCTTATAACTTTCAAGGTCAGAATGGGTGAGGAAGGTCATATTTTTCTCTCTTGGCAGTTTGGGGGTGTGGGGCCAACAGAGGCTGGAGGGGTGGCCCTTCTTCCCTATTCTCAAGGAGATTTGTTAAGATTGACATCAGCTGTTTCTGGAAAGTCTACCCGGTCGGTTTCAACAGCAGATGTAAGTCTCCCCTCTTTGTTGGTTACGAGAGCACGCGGAGTTCTCCTTCTTGCGTCCACGAGCCGTGTTTTCCAGGACTCAGCCTGCTTTGGCTGCGCGCTTGAACATACTTGGCAAGGTCACTCGTAGCGTCGTCTTACCATCTTTCGGATCTCTGATGCATCTGTAGGGTCGGAGTCTCTTTTCACTCCTCACGTTGTGCATTTGTGCCCCATCCACATTTTTCTTGACCGTTCTCACTGGAATGTGTCTATTTTACGAGTTTTTAAAAACTTTTGTCTCCTTGTTGGTGTCTGCTCATGTGCTTGCGGCCCCCTCTCCTCTGCCTTGAGGTTTTTGTGTTCTTGCTCCAACTCCATAAATCCCTTGCTCAACTTCTACGCTTCCAGAGACTAGCGGTCTGGGACCTTCCTGTGATCACTTCTCCTGAGTCCCACGAGATATGCAGGGGTGCGGTTTTAAATTTCCAAATGGGGATTCAAGAAAGCCACCTTTTGGTAGTGGTTTCCGTGCTGACCACGCTGGCGTCGGCCAGCGTCTGTGATGGTTCCGGGTGTTGCTCCACATGTTTTGAGGCTGTCAACCGTTACCGCTGTGTGACGACCCCACCCCGGAGTGCCTCTGGCTGTGGAGCCTGTTCCACGTGGCAGTGGGCAGCTGTCCCTTCCGGTCACCCTGACGATCTCTTTCTGACGCGGGGTGTCCTTTGGTTTAGCCACGTCTCTCGTACACACGGCACCTGTGTGCGCAACGTCCTCTTGTCCACGCCGTCACTCAGTGGGCAGGTGTGTGGCCCGTTTGTGTATTTACTTATGATCTAGGTGGATTAACTCCCGTCGCCCCACTGTTTGGTTTGTGTTTGTCCCACGATCTGTGTGCGCTTCCCCGTCACCGGCTCTCGCAGCCCCACGGCTGCGTCATTTCTCTTGTTCGTTTTCCCTCTTCACCAGCGTGGACTCTGTACAGCAATTCCCTCTTCTGTGGTTGTCCGTAGACGTGTACTGGGAGTACTCACTGCACAGAGAACCTGCCTCCAGCCTGGGCCGTTGGACGCTTCTGCTTGTCACCCCTCGGCCATGCGTTAGGAAGGCTCACCTCCCATTTAGCCAGTGTTTCTGTCACTCCACGGTGAGAGCCGTTGCCGCTGTAACAAGTGACCACAAGTGGAGGGACTTAAAGCAACACACACGTGGTTCTCACACTTGTGCAGAGGAGTCCTTCTGGTGGACCGTTTGCCCAGGACTGCTTCCTCCTGGGGCTGCGCACAACCGGCTCCGCCTTTTCCAGCCTGGGCTCGGGCGCCGCCCCGTCCTTAGAGGCAGCAGCACCGCCTCCTCCCATCTGTCTGTGACCTCCTGCCTCCTCCATCTTACAAGGGGCTGCTCTGCCTTGGACGCCGTTAAAAAGCCGCCGGGGGGCTCATCAGTCTGACGGCCTTCCCTGGAGTCTCCGCTCCGCTTCTCATGTCGGGGGCTTCTGGAAACTTCTGGACACACGGGGTTACAGTCTTTGTCCAATTCTGGGGGGACACTGGCGGTCCCTGATCCCAGGACTCCCCTCCCAGGGCTCGGGCCGTGGCGCATTGGGCCCCGCGTCCCCCGTGGCTCCCTCTCGGGGCTCAGGCTCCGTGCCCGCCTCTGGCGTTGCAGAGCCGCTGTTCCCTCTACATCGCCTTTTCCCTGCTTTCAGTTGGAAGGGCAGATGCGGCCCTTGTCGCTCCATCCGGGATGCAGGTGAAGGTGCAAACTATTTGTTCTTAGCTTCCCTTCCTACTCACTGAAGTGCAGCGTGTCTGCTGGGGACGGCACGGAGGGAGGGCCTTCCCATACCCGGCGCACCTGCGTGAAAGGCGCCCGCGGACAGGCCACGGCCAGCCGGAGTCTGCAGCTGCCCCCAGGCCCGCGTCCCGGCCCCCGAACCTCCGGGCATCACCTTTCGCCACCTAGTCCGTGACTAGCTCGTCACCGGCTGCTGGCTGCCATCCCTGCCTTTCAAACCCAAGCGTGAGAGGCCACGGCCGACGCTCAATGCCCCCTTCGGCGCGACTCACGGACGCCTGGCACACACCAGGGGTTCTGCGACACCTCGAACCCGTGCGTGCCTAGACAAGCGCTGCCACGGCCAATGATGACCGTCTGACAGGAGTCCACGTGACGGTAACTTAGTCCCATTTTGAAATCAACTGTGGCCCAGGACACCTCTCACCTGTCTCCTCTCGACGGAGGCGGCTCCACAGCATGTGCAGGGAAAACTCTCGGGCCACGGAGTCCACCCCGTCCTCAAACACGGAGAGACCTTCCAGCGGCAGCTCCAGAAGATGCCTGTCCGCAATGAGGATGGTGTCGTTCGCAGCCTCGGGCTCAACTGTGGACAGGGCAGCACCAGCTATGGAGGCCGCAGGAGACGAGCTCCCGAGGACGCACAAACCCCTGGGCGGGCCTGCCCGTCACCGCTGATGCCGATCGGCTGGAGACACAGGAAGAAGTCTGAGCTCGGCTCAGCCTGTGATGGGAGGGGAGGGGGGCGGCAGGACGCACGGGGGCGTCTGGGGGAAGGACGCTGGTTTTCACGGCACAGCTGGGTCACGACTCCGAGCCGGACGCAGCCTAGGTCTCAGGATGGCCGGGCCTCTGCAGGTCTGAGGGCCTGCCTCCCGGAGCAGGTCCTGGAATCCACGACTCCTAACCAGGGAGCCACCTCTCAGAGGACGAAGCCTTGCACCTGGGATGTGGCGGCTTCTCCACGTGACCACGGAACCCTCGGAGGATCGCGTGGGCCCTGCTTGGCCAGTTAGAGAGACCCTGCCCTTTCCGACAGGCGTAAACGGTAGCGAGGGTGAGGCCACTAGACCCCTCGGTCGAATTTACCGTACGCACGAAGGGAAACAAATTACTGCGGTGAGCGAGGGCTGCGTCTGGGGATCTCAAGTCCGAATCCCAGCGGACAAAGGTGACCGCGGGTGGGCCGACTCTGGCCCCTCAGCTGGAGCAGGAAGCACCACCACCTGCCCCGCAGCCGCACGCACCCCCCGCCCTCATCTGTCGTCCGGCTGCGGAGCCGCTGGTGCTGCGACACGCGAGCCGCGAGTGCGTGCAGGTGGGTGTGCGCGGTGGCAGCGCCGCGTGGGGAGGGGGCACCAGCGGGGCTTCCGGGTCAGAGCACCTGCCGGGTCAGAGCACCCGAGGCGGGCGCGCTCCCTTCCCTCCCGCTCGATGACCCCGCGTGGGCCCCAGAAAAGGAGACAGACGAAAATGCCTTCGAACAAGAGCGATGGATACAATCGCAGGTGCCGGGTGGGAGATGGGCGCCTCGTGGTCACACCCGCTCCGGCCGCGGGGCTGGGAGGACAGCGCGAGCGCATTTCCCACATTTTCAGGCCCATCGAGTGGGAAACCGGAGGGGCTGTCCTGACCGCGTGGAGACGACCGGGAAGCCTCCGGAGCTCAGGCGCCGGGCGCCCCCTCCCCAGGGGCGGCCAGACCAGCACGCGTCGCCCTTCACTCGGGAGCCAGCAGGTCCCTGTGCAGAAGCTGGTCCCGCCCTCGTGTCATCTGGGGCACACACTCCCGAGGGTGACGGGAGTATGCCACCACGCGGGCCACCAGCTCCCCCAGGAGGGGCGGGTCTGCGGGTGCAGGAAGCCCCCCCCCCCCCCGCTCCGGGCTCTGGTATGTGGGGCGCACAGACCCCTGAGGGGACTTTCTCACGCCCCGTGGGCGCTCAGCGCCCTGGGAGACCCTCAGGGGACGCCTATTTCTGACCCACCTGGGCTCCCCCGACCCAGCCTCCCCTCCGGCGCGTTCTCACTCACCCCAGGGCAGGGACACTTTCCTTTCCTTGTCTTTGCCCTTTGGTCTCCCTGAATCCGCGACAACGGTGGGCACCTGTGTTCTGGAGGCCAAAGGCACGTCCTCAGGTTTTTAAAAACACATGAAAATCACACATACTAAGGACATAAAGAACATCTCCCTGGACCGTTTCACATCAGGGCAGGGAGTGTCACTTTTGGGGGCCGGTCTCACTGAGATGGGGGCAGGGATAACTGGGCACAGACAGAAACAAAGGCCACCCAAGGCCTCTGCCTTCCCTTCCAAGAATAAGTCAAAGGGGTTCAGGACCCTGGGCCATGTGTCCCACTCCCACCCTGTACGGGCACCAGGCACTGCAAGGGCATGGGGCAGAGGGGACCTGAGTGGTGGGGATGTTCCCCCAGAAAAGATTTTCAGCAGAGTTGGGACTTTTTCCCTATGACAGAGGCCCCGAGTCAGGCATTCTGGATTTGAGGGGCCCTTTGGCCTTTCCCGTCTGTATTCAGCATGGTCTGATTTAGGGCAGAGCAAAGCTCATCAACTTCACAGCAGAGACCCGAACCTCCACGTGGGAATGACGCCCACCCAGCCCACCGCCGGCCACTCAGCTCATGCTGGGCTTTGGGGAGGCTGGGGTCAGAGCTGGCTTGCAGGCTGAGCCCCCGCCCTGGCCAACCTGGCCCCAGCCCCCTATTCCTGACCGCCCCCAGCACCTTCGGGCATCACTTCTGGGGACAGAGAGATGGTGGTTCCCTTCCCTGTCCCGAGGAGAGTCCTGGACTTTGTGCTCGAAACCCGCCCCCACCCGGACCATGACATCTAGCTAGCACCGCCCTGTCCCCCCCTACCCCCCCACCCCGTGGCCTCCACCCTCGTGCCGGGAGCTGCTCAGACAGCAAACACTTCCGCAATCAGCCCGCGACAGGTACCTGGCCTCAGGGCTGCCGAGCACTGGAAACAGCGGCCTCAGGTACCCCTCCATGGATGCCAGGACTTCCCCAAACTTCCGCAGAGAGTGCCCTTCCTTCTCAGGAGGCGCATTTTCCAATTCCTGCCTCAGCCCAAACATCAGGCTGTGATCAGAAGCGTCTCAGGGGGCCTCATAAAATCCCAGCCCAGTTAGCACACAGAGTGAGGAAGACGCTGCAGGACCCGCCCTTCCAGAAAAAAGCTTGGTGGCCAGGGGCGCGGCTCAGCTGCACAGCAGGCTCCTTGCACCCCACCGGCCGGCCCCAGGCACCGGGCTCCACCGGACCCCAGACTCCTTGCCGGTCCCAGCCGCCCGCTCCTCTGGGGCCCGCCCTGGCGCCCCCAGCCCCACTGGTTCCTCTGCTCACATCATGGAGGCACCTGCACCAGACTCGCTCAAGGAGTCGAAAAGCATCGGCCATCCTGCCAGGACCCCGACCTGGGCGTCCGGCAACGCCTGGGGTCTGGATGACCGGTGCCACTCACCCAGCACCCCTCCTTCACCTCACTGCAGCCGGGCCGGGGTCCTGGTCCCACCCGCGTGACGGAGCAGCCCAGGCAGCTGGGCTCGGGGCCTCACCGTGCTTGAGTTCGGGGCCATGTCCGCATTGGTCACCTCTACCTGGGTCAGCTCCCGGAACTGCTGGGCATCGGCCAGTAGGCAGGAGAAGGTGGCTGGGTTCACGGCCACCCGTGCCACCTTGCAGAAGCCTGTGGAGACCGACGCCACCGCTGTCCCCCACCCCCCCTAGTCTGAGGGGCCGAGGACAGACGGAGCGGGGGCTGTGCATGAACACTTGGAGTCGATACACACGGGCACTCATGGTGGCTGTCAGAGTGGGGGCTCAGGCGGGTGTCCCCCAGTCTACAGCCTGAAACAGGAAGTGGAATTATGTGCCTGAGGTGTAAGGAAAAAAGGGGGAAGTAGTGATTCCTGGGAGAAGAGATTGTGGAGCCGAGTGAGGGCCACCCAGGGACTTTGAGCATCACCAGCCCCGAGGGCAGCTGAGGCTGGGGTCCGGCCCTGGGAAACACAAGTCTCTGCCCGAGTTCCCGTCTCTCACAGGCTCAACGACCCCCCCCCAGCAAGCCTCCCCCCCTTCAGGCCCCCCCCCCGGTGGAGAAAGGCAGGTCCACCTGCCCCCCTGCTGAGGACCGTGTCTGAAGAGTGCCTCCTGCAGTGGAACTCACCGCCCGCTTGGAGCATCTTCCCTTTGGCCGCAGGGACGGACCTGGGTCTCTCGTAGGCAGCGCCATACAGATGGGTCCTGTTGCCAGGACACGGGGCAGGGTCAGAGCCCAGCTCGTGGGGCCCTCGGGGAGCCCGTTCAGCGGGCCACACACACCCTGGTGGGGCCCCGTCCCCACGAATGCCTTGGCCAAGTCAAGACGCAGAATTGGAACAGACCTATCTGGGCACAGTCGTCGCCGTGAGCTGTCTGACTTCTCTCTGCTCGGCAGGTGCACGGGCATCGTGTCCCCCTGTCATGCCAGCCTGGTGGGACGCCGCACCCACCCCCTCTCAGCCTGGAGCACCTGCTGGCCTGTGTCTGTCCAGCCAGGGCCTTCAGTGCACCCATAACGTGCCCTGCATGGTGACACCCTCCCCCCCCCCCGCCCCCAGTGACAGTGCCATGTCCATGCTGCTCCACTAGACTTCTTAACAGGGTGGCCAACATCCCCAGAACAGGGACAAGAAGGCCTTACCTGTCCCGCCCGTGCTGCAGAAAGAGAATCCGAAAGGTAGGCGGCATTTCATTCAGGTGGTTAAAATGCTGCTCAGTGACCCAGAGATTTTGCCAAGCCTGCGTGTGACAGACAGGAATCAACGGACCACGCCGGATGCTGGCACAGTCCCTGAGCTGTGCTCAGACGCTTTGTGCCAGGCCTCTGCTGGGGTCTGCCCAGGCCGGCCTGGGGCGCGACCCCTGCAGGACTCGCGGCCGCCACAAGGGGGCAGAGGGCGCACGCGGCCTTCACTGGGATCCACCCAGCTTGCTCCCTCTTGGCCTCTGTCGCAAACTTGACCTGCCCTACACTACACGTGCAGGCCTAAGAACCCAAACAAGTAACAAACGGAAGATCCACCAGCAGCCTAGTGCCTTCCCTCTGTTCCTCCGCCCGGTCCCCTGAACGCCACAAGGCGTGGTCACACGCGTGCCCCTGCCCTCCGCGCACCCTGCTCCCAGGGCACCTGCTCCGAGGCGCATCTGGCTGGGGCGCGCACCCCGCCCCGAGCCCACCCCCTCACCCTCCCCGGCTCCGAGGCGCATCCTGCTCCGCAGCCGTCCCGAGGAACCGGCCCACAAGCACGGGTCCCCACTTGCTACTGAAACCAGCCTCGGGTGGCCGAGCACCGACGGGTGTCTGCATTCACGTCCCAGCCTACAGGCGGAGCCAGCCTACAGGCGGAGCAGGCAGAAAGCAGAAGCATGACCCAGCCACACCCACCCGCCCAGAGGCGGAGCCAGGGCGGCTGGCGCGGAGCGCCCCCTGCTGGGGACCAGACTGGCTTCTTGGAGAGCGGAGTGAGCCCGCCACCAGCCTCTGTCCTCTCCTGGCAGCGGCAGTGGCAGTCCCGCTTGGGCCACCTGGGAAGCTGTGGGTGGGGCCCTGGGCATGTGCTCCCTGGGACCACGCGGGGGCATTCCACGGGGGTGCAGGCCAGGGACACAGGTGCAGCTGAGCACAGAACCGACGCCAGAGGGGCTGCTGCGTGGATGCAGGCCCACCCCACCCGTGTGACCCGGGTCCTGCTGAACCTGATCCATTTTAGCACCTCTGGGGGTCTGGCAGCATCTGAATGCAGGCCTCTTTGCATTCCGCTAATAACTAGTGAAGCTGGGAGCCATTAAAAATGTCTCCCGACCATTTGGGTATCTTTTGTGAAATCCCACTCTTGTCATTCTTTCCTGTGGGAGTGTCTTTTTCTCACTGACGGGAGCACATCCCCAGTACCACGGGATGTGAGCTCGGGGGCCCTTTCTCGGGCTTGCTTGTGTTTAAGTTTGTATTGAAGTACAGCGTGTGCTGCTATGCTAGTTTCGGGTGTACAACGTGGTGATTCGACACTTCCACGCAGCACCCGGGGCTCATCGCGACAGGTGCCCTCCTCGGTCCCGTCACCGGGATCTGTACCACGGTGCCCCTCGCCCCTCGGGGTCACCCTTGACATATGTTGGACGTTATGTGGATGGGTCTGTTTCCAGACTTTTCTTCTGTGCCGCTGGTCATTGTCTCTGTATGTGTATATATTCTCTATGTGTCGATAACACGCTGATCGCGTCGATAACAAGGTCCTGATACTTTGTATAGCAAGTGGGCACAAATTTCTGCACAAATTTCAGAATTGGATCGTCAGTTCTTGCAAAGGTAAACGCCTGCTGGGAGTCTGATGAGGCTTCTGTGGCAACTGCAGATTCATGGCCCATAGGACGTCTTCCTGGGGTGACTTGGCATTTAGGCTCACAGGGCCGCCCAGGAGAATCAGGACAGGTCGGTGCTGGGCACCCGTCTCTCTGGGAGCCATTCCCGGAGACTCCTGTCCGCCCAGTGACAGGCCAGGTACGTGGGAATGAGCTCCACAGGGGGCGGGGGCGGGATCACCTGTCAAGTGGTTTTGGCTCATCATCAACCACGGGCCACTTTCTTAGAAAGCGATACTGACTACCAACTCGGGGGAACACAGCCAGAGTCGGCCCAAGGAGGAAGCACACACACCTGTCCCTTTGTCCACAGAGAGCGGACGGTCGTCGGAACGGCACGGGGCATTCTGCCCACACACAGCCCACCTCCTCTGTGCACATCTTCTCGGATTTCTATCAGAAGGTTTGTAGTTTTCAGGGGAGAGGCCAGGGGCATCTCGTGTCCGATTTCCCCCAGGTACTGATTGTTTTGCTGCTACTGAAGACGGTGTCACTCAGGTATTTTCCTTTTCTGCTTGTTTGCACCTGGCACGCAGAGTGCAGCTGACGCTTCTCTAACGACCTGCGAAATGGGCGCATCGGGCTGGGCTCCCGGCCTCTGTGCTGACTGTTGTTCCTTCACCCCCACCTTTCACCTCTGGCCTCCCTGGACGATGCGGAACAGAAGCGCTCACGGCCTCCGGGGCGCCAACACTCCTGGCTGGAGAAAATCTTTCAACCCTTCAGCAGATAGGCTGAGGTTTGCTCGGGGTTTAAAGGACGTCCTTTATCAAGTTCTGTCAATATGGTGAATTACGTTGATGTTTTTAATATGAAGCCACGTGAAACGTGGCCATTTGACGCTGACGCACGACCAGGATCTGGCTGGCCAATGTCTCGTGTCTGCCGATGAGAGAGATTTTCCTTCCTTGTAGCGCCACCACTAGGTTTCCAGTATGGAGACTTAGCAGACCTTAAAAGAAAGAGGAAGTATTCCTATACTCTAGAAGCGTTGGGGAGGTTATCTGTACCTTCACCGTTTGGCAGAATTTACTGGTGAAGCCAACTGGGTCTGGGATTTTCTTCGTGGGGATGTTTTTAATAAAGGATTCAATTTCTTTAACAGCTAATAAATTACTCAGATTTTCTGTCCTGTCAGCTTGTACGTTGTATTTTTTGAGAAATTTGTCTATTCCATCCCAATCGTCAAGTTAACTGGAGTAAGATTAAAGAGAATATTCCCTTACGAGCCTTGTAATGTCCAAAGGGTCTCTATGATGTCTTTCTGGTACTGATATTGGAATCTTACTGTTTTGTTTTTCCTTTTTTTGTTTTCTTTATTGGGTCTTCCTAAATGCTCATCAACTTTATCAATCTTCTCTTTGGAGCCCTTTTATCAGCGTTGGTCTCCTCTATTGTATGTTTGTTTTTGAATTTCGCTATTTCTGTTGCTGTATTTCTTATTTTTTATTTTCTATTTTTCTTAGGTGTTTTTCTTCCAGCCTCTAGAAATCAAAATCTTAGTTACCGTTTTTAAGATTCTTCTCCCTCTAGTCAAGGCTGTATTTTTCCTCTCCGCCCTGCTTTAGACAAGTCTCACAGCTTTTGATATGCAGCGTTTTCATTCTCTAACTCGGTTTAAAACACTTCCTAAATTTCACTGTGATTCCTTCTTTGACTAACTGATGATGATGCTCTCAAAGCAACGGTCTCTTTCAGCTATTACATCTAATTCAATCTCACTGTGGTTGGAAAACAAATGGGAGGATCTCGCTCTGTTGGCGTGTTCAGGTTGGCCACGGCCCGGCTCTGGTCCCTTCTGGTACACGCTCCGTCCGGCCGTCCATGTGGCCGTGGGTCCTCCCGCCAGACGTGGGCCTGTCCAGGGCTCCTCTATTCCCATCCCTTCTGCTTTGGGTATTTGAATCTCCATCATCGTATGTGAAGGTTTAGGACTGTGATTCCCTGTTGACTGATTCCGGGTCACCCGGCTTTCGTGTCAGTAGTAACTTCATGATTTAGATGCTCTCTCTCATCTTTTCCGCTCAATATTTCCAGGTCCTTGTGTGTAAAAAGTACCCCTTTTACGCAGTACGTAATTGGACTTTGTTTTTCTTTTCATCCACTCTGACAGCCTTGGTCTTCGGCTCGTTATACTTACTACGACCACAAACCCGTTGGGTTTCTGTCTACTTTGCTCTGCCTTTTCCCCACTGGGACCACATGCTTTTATATTCCCTCACCTCCCCCGCTCTTTCTCCCTGTCTTTGGGATAATAAAATACTATTATTTGATTTTTTCCTTTTTATTAACTTAGTCACACATTACTTTAGTGGTTACCCTGGGAACTAAGACATTCACCTTTGGCTCATTAGAGTCTAATAAAGATGTAACTTTACCTTTCCCGAGGAGTGACAGACCCTCGGCATCGTCTAATCCTTCATCTAATCCTTCCTGCTCTTTGTTTTACTGTCTTGCCTATCAATTCCACAAAATAATTTCAGCTCCACAAGATGTTAGAATTACTGTCTTATGCAGTCAAATTTTATTTCCTATCACTAAACGTTTGCCTTTGGAGTATTCTTGGTTCTCTCGTGCTTCTGGGGACTTACTTTTCCTGTCCAACACCTCCTTGTTTCTTTTCTTGCAGGATACCTGCAAACTGCCTGGGTTTCTGTGCATCTGAGCGTGTCTCCACTGCACGTCGGCGGGCCGCGGTCTCCTCTGGCCTGTGTTCAGGAGCCTGTGGCTCCGGTCCCGCTGCCCTCGGGGCCTCTGTCCTGGGCACTAGCAGTTCCACGTGGATGGACGTGGTGCGGCTTCCTGTGTTTGTCCTGTGCACGGTTGCTGGCGGTCCCGAGCCTGTGGCCTCGTGAGCTTGGGGAAATTTGAGCCATCGGGTTATGTCAGTATCGCCTTGGGCCGCATTTCCCTCTCCCGGCTTCGGAGACTCCGGTTAGGAGTGTGCTTGGCCTACTGAGAGTTCCTCCCATGGCGCTCATCCCTGGTTCTGTCTTTTCGATTCCTCTCCTCTCCGGTTGACTGCCTTCTGCCGGTCCGTGTTCCCTATGCTGTGCTCCTGCTCTCTGAAGAGGCCTCACGTGGGGGGTATCTCACGGGGACCGGGGTCCCGGAGGCCACCTCCTCCCAGGACGGCCCTCATTTCCCAGGCGCCATGAGACCACGATGGATTTCATCACCTTCCACAAGCTTTCAGGCAAACTCCCCACGGCCCAGAATGTAGCCGCTGTCCCCAGGCGTGTCGTCAGGAGCCTGCCACATGTCCCAGAGGGCCGGCAGTGATGCGGGGACAGACGGGGACAGAGTCCCCTCTCGGGAGCTGGAGCTCAGCCTGCTCTCAGTGTGTCCACAGCTGGGCCTTTAAAGACAGCGTTTGGTGCCACTGACCTGGCGCCTGCTGTGGCCGCTGCGGTAGCCTGGCTGTGCTCTGCGCCCCACCCCCAGGTGCAGCCGACCCCCGAGTCTGTGACCAGAGTCAGTGCAGGTCTCCCACAAGGATCCTCGAAACAGGAGGAGGAGGAGGAGGAGGAGTTGACACAATACCCGCAACAGAGATGGCCGCCTCGGACCCCATCCTACCACGGACCCCGTCCCGCCTCAGACCCTGTCCCCATGGACCCCATCCTGTCTTTGACTCCATCCCGCCTCAGACCCTGTCCTGTCTTGGACCCCGTCCCACCATGGACCCCATCCTGTCTTTGAACTTGCCCCACCATGGACCCCGTCCCTCCTCGAACCCCGTCCCGCCTCGGACCCCGTCCCGCCTCGGACCCCGTCCCACCATGGACCCTGTCCTGTCTTGGAACCCGTCCCACCATGGACCCCATCCTGTCTTCGAACTTGATCCGCATGGACCCCGACCCGCCTCAGACCCTGTCCCACCACGGACCCTGTTCCACTTTGGACCTCATCCCACCTCGGACTGGGTCTCGTCTTGGACCGAGCTCCTGCGCCCCCTGCGTCTGGCTCTGTCCTCAGCCCTGCACGTGCACTGATGCACATGGTCCCTCAGGTTTCCTCTGAAGTTAGCGCTGGGTCACCGTCACCCCAGCCACAGTGACACACACGGACGTGTCCTCCAAAGGTGGGCAGCTGGGCTGTGGGGAACGGCCTGCCTGTGGACCGGCCTGCGGTCCCTGCACCTCCTGGGGCCTGCAGTGCTCCTCAGGAGGAGGGAGGCTTTCCAGCACGGGGGCTAAGGCCCTGGCTCTCGGCAGGGGGCGGTTCTGGGGACAGCTCGGGGTGTCACGACTGGAGGGGGAGCTACTGGCATCTGGTGGGAAGGGACCAGGGGCGCCCCTCAACTTCCCATGGAGCACAGGACGCCTCACCGCAAGCAAGACAGGGGACGGAGGGAGACAGGAAGCCGTGGAGGGAGGGGACGAGGTCAGACCCACACAGGTGCACGGAAGCAACGGGGAAGGAGGGGAGCGGGACCAGCCAGAGGGCTCCAGGCTGCTTCCCGACTTGCTCGGTTTTCACCGAGTCCCGCTCCTTCAAATACCCCTCTTCACAGCTGCTCGTCCCAGCACGAGGAGGTGTGGTGACTGCAGCGTTCCACGGCGGCTGAAGGAGGACCCTCGGGGGTCCTGTCGCTCCCGCCCTCTGCCGCGGGCCTGGGATGTAGGGTCACCGAGGCGGCGGGCCCCCATCCCCACGAGGCCCTCGAGGAACAGGAGGTCACAGAGGGTGAGTGGCACCCCAGAACCGCGCGCTGACAAGAGGGGAGCCAGGATTTGGACCCGGCCCGAATCCTCCCCGGTCAGGCTGGCCACAGCAGAGCGACGCAGCACAGCTGTGAGAACGGGGCCGGCTCGGGGGGCTCGCTCACCTTGGAAACGACCGCCAGCCTCTGCCTCACGCTCGCGAACAAGTTGGTGGACGTCCTCCCCTTCCGCTTCAGCTGGTGCTCCAGCCGCAGCAGGGCCGCCAGCTGTGAGCTGCTGGTGTCGTCCGTGGCCGTGAACAGCACGTCCCGCATCATCTCTGAGGCCGAGCAGCTCTGAACCAGACAGGAGGGGCCCAGGGGCCTGAGCCCTGCCCTGGGCCGGTGGCGCCCACGCGCGAGGGTGGACGGGGCTGCACGGCCGCTCCTGCCGCCGGCTTCTTGGGAGGCCGTGCTGCTCCCGGCACCCGCCCACCCCTTTGCTCTGAGCCTCAAGAGCACGAGGCCTGCCGGGCCCACGGGGATGTCGGTAACAGGGGCTGCGG
>NW_024412404.1:67621607-67632525 GCF_014898765.1 Herpailurus yagouaroundi
GGCCTTCCCTACTGCTTCCGGTGGCCGGAAGCGCCCTCTTCCGGCTGAGCACCGCTCTCAAGGCAGAGACCGGCCGGACGCCGGCGGGAGGGAGCGCGGGGTGCTCGGGGCCGCTCTCTCCCCAGGTGGCCAAGAAGGGCCCGGAGGAAGGGGCACAGAGCCACACCTGAGACAGCGCCAGGAACTGGCAGGTGGCCACAGGGTCCAGGGTGCCGCTGCACTCCACCATCTCCAGGCTGGCGGCCGCCGCGATGTCCGGGAGGCAGCCGCCCAGGGCCACCCGCACGCACTGCAGCAGCACCTCGGACGCCTGGGCCAGGTACCGCTGGGCCAGCTTCATCTTTCTCTGCAGGGACACAGGCTCAGGCCGGGGCTGCGGGCAGGGCGTCGCGGGGCGCGTGGGAGGGGCCGTACCTGCAGATCCCAGCCCTTCCTGCCGTGCTCCTGGGAGGCGGCCCTGGAGGGTCCCGGGTCCCTGCAGCGATCCTCGCCGGCCTCGTCCTCCAGAATGGTCTCCAGAGGCTTATGGCCGCTCAGCTCAGCACCTGCCTATGGAGAAGGGGCCCCTGTCGGCCAGCTCAGCCGCTTGGGGCTGGGGGTCTTCCTAGAAGAGCAGGGTCTGTGGGGAAGAGCCTGCCTTCGCCTTTGGGCAGGTGCCTTCCAGATGGAAGAAGGGGTGTGTACGAGGCACTTAGGACGGTGGCCTGGAGCCCTGCAGCAGCGTCAGCAGGGTCCCTTCGGGGGTGGGGTGCTCCCCAGGGGCACCCGGCCTGCGGGGCAGCCTGGCAGGGGGCCCTAGAGAAGGGCGTGGGCCTGCGTGCACGAGGCGGCCAGTGCGGGGGCACAAGCCCTTGTGTCGGCTCCACGAGGCAGTGTGGGTGGTGGGAGGGAGGAAGGGGGCTCGGGTCCCCTGCTGCACGTGAGCGGGGGTTTTGCACCCGCACTTGGGCGCACCCTGGACTCCCTGGAGAGCTGCTGAGGTGCGGGGAACACCAGGAACTGCGGGCCGCTGCCGGGGACGTCCTGTCCTTGGACCACCTGTGTGTTTGCCCCCCCCTCCTCTCCAGTCTGTCCCCAGCAGTCTGTGTTTCTCTCCCGCTGGCTGGTCACACCGGACAGACCACTTCTTGCCTTTTTCTCCCTCGCTCTTTTTTTTTTTTTTTTATGTTTATTTATTTATTTAGAGGGGTGGGGAGGGGCAAAGAGAGGGAGCCAGAGAATCCCAAGCAGGCTGCGGGCCGTCGGCCTGGAGCCTGACATGCGGCTCGAACTCACAGACCGTGAGATCATGACCCGAGCCGAAATCGAGAGTCAGAGGCTTAACCGGCCGAGTCACCCAGGCGCCCCAGGCCACACCACCTTCTCAACCAGGGACTATTCGAGGCCTGTTTGACACCCTGGTTCTTACTGAGAGGAGGTGAGTCTTAGATACACGGTTTGTTCTCGCGCGCGGGTGAGGGGTGTGCGGGCGAGCCGAGGGCAGGAGCGCATACCGAGAGGCCCTCTTCCCAGTAGACGGTGGGGCGCACGGGGTCCGCCTGCACGGCCAGCAGGCGCAGGGCCCTCCCCGCCAGGCCCAGCTGCCGGGCGCGGAGCTCCGTGAAGCCGGTGCGCGGCGAGTGCAGGGCCCCCAGCTGCGCCAGCACCACGTGGGCCAGAGTCCGCTTCAGGGTGAACCATTTCTTCAGGAGCACAAAGCACCTGCGGTTACTTTCGCCTGGCCCTGGGAGGCGCGGCCCCCTCCCGCCCCCGCGTCCCCGGGTCGCGCCCCTGGAGTCCCTGGTCTCAGGCCCCCGGGAGGGACAATATCCGAGCACTCTGAGAAACGCTCCCTTTTGCATCTGGGGGGGGGGGGTCCCCGGGGCTGAGGCGTCGGGAGGTCACGGAAGCCTGGCTGCAGAACCTGGAGGTGGGGCTCACCAACAAATAATGTAAGTTTGCCTCAAGTTCAGTTTCAGGGCTATCTTCCACGTCTCCATAGTTACGTCAAATTAATTTGACTCATACTACATGAAATCTAGGAAAGTGTCTAAAAATGGCAGAATATGTTTCCTTCAGGTATTTTGCAAATTCGACTGCTCTTTAACAACACGAATTCAGCTTTGAGGAGCTCTTTAGCATGCCGACGTGCTTAGGCAAAGCACACGCACGCCCTGGGGAGGACAATGCTTCGTGCACAGTCCACCAGCAGACCCCCCCACCGACCGTCAGACGGGGGGGGGGGGCTTTCTTCGGCAAGACCCCCAGGCCCGCCAGGCCCAGGGCTCTGTCCCCCCAGCCCACCCCCGGGTGGCCCTGCAATCACAGCACGGCCCCCGCAGACCCGCACGCGGGGGAGGCCTGTTGGTCTCGGGGACGGTTACCAAGCCGACGGAGGTGTGGTCACTGACGCTCTGCAGGTAGCTGAGCAGCAGCTTCTCCACGGGGCTCTGCTCAAACTGGCTGGCCAGGGCCTCCGCCCAGATGAGCTCCAGCAGGTCCAGAGACACTTCCACCAGGTGGAGTCGGAGCTGCGCCAGCCTCCTCCTCAGAGGCGTGTTGACGTTCTGTACCTGGGCGTGCCAGAGACACAGTCAGGGCGCGGGCAGGCCCCGCGACCCCCCACGCCCCGTGCTTCCATCAGCTCCGATGAGACGCCACGGGCCGTCTCCACAGCCAAACAACGCCCGTGTCCCTCAGTCCCTCCCTCCTGGCGGCCACCAGCCACACTCCAGCACTCTGAACCGGTTTGCGTTTTCTAGGGTTTCGTGCCTGTGGGCTGACGGCATGTGTTCTCTCTGGCGCTGTTCCCTTGCATAATTATTTCAGGCCCATCCACATTGCTGCACGCATTCGTGCCCGTTAACTGACGGGGAGAACCCGCCACAGGGCGTTTATCCACTCACACTCCGGGCCAGCTCACACGGTGGCCTGTGTCTAACTGCCAAAGCGTGGTCCGTGCTACGCCCCTAGCCGAGCGGCCGGAGGTCTGTCCCTCCCCGTCCTCGCTGACGATCAGTATGCTCAGTCTTCCCAATTGTAGCCATTGTCACAGCGGGCTGTGGTTTTCCATGACCGTCAGCGTCTCGCTGGTTCACCGGTGGGTTCACCATCACTGCACGTCATCGTCCACCATCCACACGTTCCCCTTGGGGGTGTCTGCTCAACTGCCCCCTTTTTATTGGGTTGTTTCTTATTATTAAATTTTAGGAGTGTTTTAAATTAAAAAGAAATTTTTAATGCTTATTTATTTTCGAGAGAGAGACACAGAGTGGGTTGTGGGAGGGTCAGAGAGAGAGAGGGGGACATAGAACCCGAAGCAGGCTCCAGGCTCCGAGCTGTCGGCACAGAGCCCGACGCGGGGCTCGAACCCACAAACGATGGGATCATGACCTGAGCTGAAGTCGCTGGCTTAACCAACTGAGCCATCCAGGCACCCCCAGCCTACTGTTTTGAAGAGTAGCCTTTCTTCACTGAATTGCCTTTGCTCTTTTGTTTAAAATCAATTATGTGTCTGTAAAGTGTGTCTATTTCTGGATTCTCTGTTATGTTCCATTGATCTCATGTCTTACTTTTACATTAAAACCACACTGCTTTGGTTCCTGTCACTTTATAATAAGTCTTAAAATCAGATAGCGTTAGATCTCCAACTTAGTTTTTCTTTTTTTCTTTGAACTTTTTTTAATGTTTATTTATTTTTGAGAGAGACAGAGACAGAGTGTGAGCGGGGCAGGGGCAGAGAGAAAGGGAGACAGAATCCAGAGCAGGTTCCAGGCTCTGAGCTGTCAGCACGGAGCCCAATGTGGGGCTCGAACTCACAAACCGTGAGATCATGACCTGAGCCGCAGTTGGACGCTTAACCGACTGGGCCACCCAGGTGCCCCTAGTTTTTCTTTTTTAAAGTTGTGTTTGCTATGTTATGTCTTTTGCAATTCTATATGGATTTTAAAATAATTTTCTCAATTTCTGTAAAAAAGCCTGCAGCTTCTTGGTCGGGACTACAGAAAATTTAGGGGAGAATTGAGATCTTAGCAATATCCAGTCTTCTGGCTCATGAACATGGTATATCCTGCCATCTGTTTGGGCCTCCTTCACTTTCTCAGCAATGTGTTACAGTTCTCAGGGTAGGCGTTTCCACTTTTTTATCAAATTTCATTTTCATTCTGTCAGATGGTATTGTTTTGAATTTGTTTATTTAAAAAATTTTTTTTAATGTTTCTTTTTGAGAGAGAGAGAGCATGGGTGAGGGAGACGCAGAGAGAGAGGGACAGAGAATCCCAAGCAGGCTCCATGCTGTCTGCGCAAAGCCTGATGTGGGGCTCGAACCCACGAACTGCGAGACCACGGCCTGAGCCAAAGCTGGATGCTCGACCGACTGAGCCACCCAGGCGCCCTTGTTTTTGAATTTTTAATATCTGGTAAATTGTTGGGAGTATACAGAGATATAAAATTAATCTTTGCATCTTGTCCTTGCGTCCTGAAGCCTTGGTGCAACTGCTTGGTAGTCCCAGTAGCTTTATTATTATCATCATTTTTGTAGACTGCATGAGGTTTTCCATACACGTGATTATGCTGTCTGAAAACAAAGGCTGCTGTATTTCTTCCTTCCCAACAGGGCACTTTGAATTTCCTTCTCTCACCTGCTGAGTGGGCTACAACTCAAATACAACTCAGGAGGAAGGGGGTGAGAGTACAGAGCGCTGTCCTAGCCCTGGACTTCCACCCAGGTGTGGTGGGGGTCCCACAGATGCCCTCTATCAGCCTGAGGAGTTTTCCTTCTATTAATAGTTTGCTGAGAGTATTTTTTTTTTCAATCAGGAATGAGTGTTGGGTTTAGTCACATGCTTTTCCACATCTACTGAGGTGATCGTATGTTTTTACTTTAATTTTAAAAAAATATGGTGAGCCAAATTGATTGATTTTGAATGTTACACAATTCCTGGGTGGCTCAGTCAGTTGGACATACGACTCTCTGCTTAGATCATGATCTCGTGGTTCATGAGTTTGAGCCTGTGTTGGGCTCAGCGCCGACAGCTTGGAGCCTGCTCGGGATTCTCTCTTTCCCTCTCTCTCTGCCCCTCCCCCACTCATGCGCACATGCTCTCTCTCTCTCTCTCTCTCTCTCAGCCTCTCTCTCTCTCTAAAAAATAAAATAAATATTAAAAGCAAAAATGAACTATTGGGACCTCATCAAGGTAAAAAGGTTCTGCACAGCGAGGTAAACAATCAGGAAAACGAAAAGGCAACTGACAGAATGAGAGAAGATATCTGCAAATGACATACTAGATAAAGGGTTAGTATCCAAAATCTATAAAGAACTTCTCAAACTCAACACCCAAAAAACAAGTAATCCAGTGAAGAAATGGGCAAAAGACATGAACAGACACTTCTCCAAAGAAGACATCCAGATGGCCAACCGAGACATGAAAATATGCTCCACATCACTCCTCATCAGGGAAATACAAATCAAAGCCACACTGAGATAACACCTCACACTGGTCAGAGTGGCTAAAATGAACAAGTCAGGAGACTCTGGATGCTGGCGAGGATGTGGAGAAACGGGAACCCTCTTGCACTGCTGGTGGGAATGCAAACTGGTGAGGCCGCTCTGAAGAACAGTGTGGAGGTTCCTCAAGAAACTAAAAACAGAACTACACTACAAGCCAGCAACTGCACTACTAGGTATTTATCCAAAGGATACAAACATGCTGATTCAAAGGGGCACACGTTTATAGCAGCGCCATCGACAACAGTCAAATTATGGGAGAGCCCAAATGTCCATCGACTGATGAATGGATAAAGAAGATGTGGTTTATATACGTAATGGAATACTACTCGGTGACGAAGAAAGAATGAAATGTGGCTATGTGCAACAACGTGGATGGAACTAGAGGGTATTATGCTAAGAGAAATAAGGCAGTCGGAGAAAGACAAATATCACAGGATTTCAACTCATGTGGAAGTTAAGAAACACAACAGATAGCATAGGGGAAGGGAAGGAAAAATAAGATAAAAACAGAGAAGGAGGCAAACCATGAGAGACTCTTAAATACAGAGAACAGACTGAGGGTTGCTGGAGGGGAGGTGTGTGACGGGTTGGGCTAAATGGGCGATGGGCATTAAGGAGGACACTTGTTGGCATGAGCACTGGGCATCATACGTAAGAGATGAATCACCGGGTTCTACTCGTGAAGCCAAGACAACACTGTATGTTAACTAACTTGAATTTAAATAAATAAACAAAAAAGAACAACAACAACAGCAAAAGCATTAAAAAAAATTCCCAGGATAGTCCCGACTTGACACTGATGTCTTCTCCTTGTTACATATCGTTGGATTTAATTTGCTGAATTTTTGTTTAGAACGTTTGCGTCTATGTTCGTGATGAGAGGCATCTATCTGAGGCTCTTGTTTTGGTATCAGGGTAATACTAGCCTCATAGGGTGCTCCCCTCTCCTCAGTTTTCCAGAAGGGTTTGTGTTGAATTGGTGTTATGCTAGCCTGAAATGTCCGCTGGGATTTGCCGCTACAGCTTTCCGGGTCCGAGGTTCTCCTCGTGGAAACTACAAGTTCCGTTTCTTTAACAGATGGAGGGCTATTCAGGTGGCCTGTCTCCTTTTGAGTGCGTTTTGGTTGTTTGTGTCTTTCAAGGAATCTTCCACAGTATCGTGAAGTTGTTCAGGATAGCCCCTTATTATCCTTTTAATATGTGTGGGATCAACGGTGACGTCACACCTCTTATTCTCTGATATTGGTTATTCACGCTCTCTCTTTTCTTCCTGATCAGTCAGGCAGAAGTGTGTGTATTTATTGATCTGCTCAAATAACAACTTGTGGTTTTATTGATTTTACCTTCTAATTTAATGTTTCCTATTTTACTGATTTCTGCTCTGATCTTTGATTTCCTTTCTTCTGTTCATTGGGGAGCTGGTTCCTTATCTCCTTCCTTATGGTGAGGCCTGAGGTCATTAATTTGGGATCTTATTTCTTTTGTCATACGGTCATTTAGTGTCACAAAATTTCCCCTAAGCATTCCATTAGAGATGCCTTAAAAATTTTGACGTGTTTTTCCCCCCTTCAGTTCAGAAACACTTTCCCTTTTGATTTGCTCTCTGGCTCATAATTATTTTGGTAGATGCTACTCATTTTCCATGTATCTGGGCAATTCCACCCATAGCTTTCTGGGTTTGTTTTTTAATTGAGGTAAAGTTCATACAACGTGAAGTTAACTGTTTCAAAGTGCACAGCTCGGTGGTGCTTCGTGTGTTCGCAGCCTTGGGAGGCACCTCCTCTGCTTTCAAAACGTTTCTGTCATTCCAAAAGGGAACCCCTTACCCACTCAACAGCCATCTCTTCTCTATGGCCTCGCAGCCCCTCCCCTGCAACCACGAATCAGCTTTCTGCCTCCATGGGCTAAACTATTCTTTTATGCTGCTTTTTGATTTCTACGTTAATTCCATGGCAGTCTTGGTACACCATCTTTTTTTTTATTTATTTAAATCTCTTTATATTTATTGAGACTTGTTCTATGTTTAGGATCCAGAATATGATCTATCGTGGAGACTGTGTCGTGTGCCCACGAAACAAAAAGAACGCGATCCTGCTGCTGCTGGGGAGATGCATTATAAACACCCACTATGCAACCTGGTCGGTGGTGGTGCACAAACCTAGCTCTCTGCCTGAGGTCTTCTTGTTCTGTTAATAATGATTTGTCTGCCTCTCCGCCGCAATGTCACGAGTCTTTCCTTCGTTTCTTTGGACGATCTGCTATTAGGTATTTAGAGTTTAGAACATGACGTCTCCGTGGTTACCGGCTCCCCTTACACCGTGAAACCGACCCGCTCGTCGCCGTGACGCTCTTCCTCCGAAGTCTGCCTGGTGCGGGCGGGGCCGCCCGGCTTCCTTCGCTGTGTGTCAGCATCGTGTACCGTCTCCCATCCTTTTACTTCCGGCCTAGTCATGTCTGTAAAGTGGCTTCCCTGTAGGCAGCGCATGGTTGGCTTTTGCTTCTTCATACCATCTGACGAGTTCTGTCATTTAACTGGGGATCCAGACCATTCTGGTTCGCGGGACTGTGACATGACTTGTTTGTCTCCTGTACGGCCCGGCTGTTCTTTATTCTCTTTCCCCTTTTTCCGCTTTCTTGAGGGACAAGTGAATGGTTTTTAGGATCTCCTAAGCCCTTCTTGGCTTATTAGGCATGCCTCTTTGTTCTGAGATTTTCGTAATCCCTTCGGGGTTTAGAGTATATTTTGCCACTCCACTCAGGGCACAAAACTCCTTCACACTGCTCTTGTCACACATCTTGTTTTCACGGGTGTTACCGACCTGATGCTACGCTGTTATCATTTTGCCGGAACAGTCAGCTATCCTTCGGAGAGATTTAAATAACGAGAGAAAATCGTCACAGGTTTTCCCGGGTAGCTCACACTCGCCGTGCCCTTCGTTCATCTGTGCAGATCACATTTCCACGTGGGGCCGATTTCCTTCCGCCTCAAGGACAACTGTGCGGTCCCGTTGCGTATCTGCTGCCACGCGCTCGGCTCTTGGAGGTCTGGGGGAGTCTTTACTTCATTTTCATCCTCGAGAGACGTGTTTGCTGGGTACCGATCAGCGGCTCTCGCTCCAGGCTCTTCGTGACACTGTGTCACCGTCTTCCAGACGGCACTCTTTCTGTTGAAGTCAGCTGCTCTGCACTTACCGTGTGCTTGCAATTCTGACCCGTCTCGAAGAGCCCTCGCAGCCACCGGCCGGAGACAGCTGGGTCACAACGTGCCCTTGGCATACTTGGATTCCAGTAGGCTCATAGTGGCTTTCAGCCATTATTTCCTCAAACAGCCTTTGTCCCCTCCTGGCCCTCCTCTCCTCACAAGGTTCCGATTACTGCGCTCTCGGCACGTCGACTCACGGGTGTTCTGGCGATCTCCACTCTTGTCCGCGGCCGCCTCCGACCCTCTCAGTCTCTACTCCCCTACCCATCCGGTGCGTGCTTCCCACACACGTGGTTTTCACCTCTGTCTGTTCGCTCTCTCTATGTCTCCTGTATCTCCACTTAGCCTTTGGAGCTTGAGGAATGCAGTCAGTAGTAATTTTTAACATCCTTGCCTTTGAACTCTGGTATCTGTGCCAGTTCACAGACTGTTCTGAGGTGTATTTCCTGCTTGGGCATGGTGATTTTCGCACGCGAGTTTTGACTGGGATTTTGGCACGGTGATTTCTCACCCGTTGCCAGACGTGGCGCATCTTGCTTTTTTGGCGGATGGACATTTGTGCCCCGCTCTTGCCTTTGCCCTGGGACCCCAGTGCGCAGACACTTGGATGACTTTGCAGGCTGATCTGGGGCAGGGCTCATCCAGGGCCGGATCATCCCCGACTGGCCTCGGGGTCACGAGGTTGTCCGCTGGTGGGAGCAGGCGCTGCCCCAAGCCTGAGTGGGGGCCCAGCCCCGTACCTGTCCCCCTGGGTGCCCCTCAGCCACCCGGAGTGTCGACGGAGGTGGAGCCGCCTCTGCTCAGGATGACGGCACGGATGCTGACATCTAGTGTGTTGAACATCTGCTTCACGTTTTTGTCTACTTTTTGGTTATTTCAGAAGGGAGGGCAAATCCAGTCAGTGTCACTCCCAGAAGTGGAAGCCGGCGGCTTGTTTAAGGCGAGTGGGGGGCGTCTGTGCGTGTCCCGGGGGTGCTCCGGGCTCGGGGGGGGGGGGCCCAGGGCACAGACTCACCTCTTGCAGGGACAGTAAGGCCCGCACGCTGCAGAACCGCTCCTCTGCATCAGCCACAGCTCCCTGGACTAAGTCATGTGCCTCCAAGTAATACGCGGTTCTCTGCTCCTGGTCTTTCTCGTTCTGGGCACATAATCTTTATAAGACCAAGAGTGGGATTCAGAACAAAAATCTCAAAGCACTAACGAAGTGCGGAGTATATAATTTCTATGTGACTATATTTTTATTAGTACTTTAAACCCTTTGATGAGATGTCTTATACGTAAAGATACAAAAATAAGTATGCGCCCTGTACTGCTTTTGTCAGAGTTAAATCTACCCCTGGCAGACAGACCAACGAACCAACACAACGTTAACTGTGCTCATTCAACCACCGAATCTTCCCATTGGTGCTTTTCCGCATGTTTTAAAGTTCTTCCACGACCGTGTGTCACTTGTGTGATGACGGGCCAAAGGCCACCCTTCACACTGTGCACACTGTGAGCCTGTGTGCAGGCTCCTTCTCCCTCACAAAGGCCGCTGTTAGTACCTTACACGCGGCTTTGAGCTTCGAAATGCCTGTGTGCACCCCAAGCACGCGGGTGGCCAGGGCGGGGTGGGTGGAGGGGAGGTGGGAGGGGGAGGGCATTTACTGAAGTCTCACTCCTCTGCCTCTGGGCCAGCGCCTACCCGTGATGACAGTGGGGACTTCGGGAAGTCACATGGGGGAGGGTGACAGAGCCCCACTGGAGGGCAGCGCCTGGGCTGCTCCTCAGGCCAGAGCCAGTGTGAGCAGGTGCAGGGGTGTGCGGGGTCGACGTGTGCGAGGCTGTGTGTGAACACCTGTGAGTGATCACGGGTGACGTGCCCACGTGTGTGTGACCGATGTGAGAACGCTGTGGGGGTGTGCATGTGTGCCTGCGTGTGCGGGTGGGGCGGCGTGTGGGGCTGTGAGTGTACTTCCGTGTGTGTGCAGAGACGGAGCTGGTGGGACACTGGGGGGACTGGATGAGAGCAAGGACACCTCCCTGTGCCGCTGTCCTGGACGGAGGTGCCCGCGGCCACAGGGCGGGGCCAGGAGGAGGTTCTGCTGGAGGGCCACGGGGGCCGGTGGGGGCTTGACCCAGGAGGAAAGCTGGGCCTGTGGTCAGGACACTGAGTCAGGGGGCAGGGGCGGGGAGGGGGCCGGAAGGAGAACGGCCTGGACAGCCCCGGGGGCAGTGCGCGGTCGGGG
>NW_024412404.1:67632625-67637732 GCF_014898765.1 Herpailurus yagouaroundi
CCCCCCCCCCCCCCCCCCCCCCCCCCCCCCCCCCCCCCCCCCCGCCCATCTCCCGCGCCACGCCGGCCCGGGCAGAGCTCCGGGGGCCCGGGAGGGCCGCTCACCTCTTTATCTTGGCGCGCTCTAGTCTTATATCCACACAATTGTCTCTGTAGCCCCAGGTGATCAACCTTTTCTCAATTTCCGTCAAGCAGTCGTCCATTTTGTTCAGCAGAAGCAAGCATCCGGGAGGTTCGCCATCAGCTGACTCCTGAGCGGCCTTGATCTGGAGGCTCACGCACCTGTATGGGACGTGGGCCGTCACGTGTGGCCACTGCAGTGTCACCAGCGTTGCCGGAGGAAACACCTGAGGAGCGCTTCCGGAAGAGCAGAGACCACAGGGGCCACACACACGCCTCCGTCACAACGCGATAAAGTCGGAAGGTAGCAGCCCGCACCCCGCCATCACATGCTTCTGGAAATTCAAAACCGCTCTCCTCTGACTCAGGGGCAGAAACCCACACGGACGGGGCAGTCTTCGCACATCAGACCTGCGGGCCGCTGCCAGGGGACGTCAGGGGTGCCTGCCGGGGGAGGGGGGACAGGCTGGGTGACCCACGGGACCAGTGAAAACGGAACAGGACAGCGCCTCTCAAATACACAGCCAAGAACTGAACAAAGACAAAGCAGAAAATCAAGAAAACCAAAATACGACAAAGTCCCGGCTGCTCCGGTCAAGAAAGCCAAAGCTGCTTCTTTGTTGAGGTCAGTTAGCCGTTGGTGTGGAGTCTGATCTGGGAGAAGAGTGAGGGCACCGAGGAGGAGCGGGACCTACGAGAAACGCTCTGTGAAGTCACAGGGGAAGAGCCCAGAAACACGTCTACTAACACAACCAGAGGAAATGATTTTCTAGAAGGATAGAAGTCACCAGAAAGCTGGCTCAGAAACAAGCTGAAAGTCTGCAAGGCCGGTAAGCACAGGAGACCCAGAGCCGCTCTTGGAGGCTCTGTCCCCAGTGCGCCTGCCGTTGCCCCCTGGGCGGGAGGCGCAGAACCACCGTCCAGAACAAAGGCGAACACGGAGCAGGACAGACTCCAGGGAGGTGTCTGCTCCCAGACGCGGTTCCACACTGACGGAGGGTGAAGGGTGGAGAAGGCCCCGCAGCCAGCCCCCAACCGGGGCTGGGCCCGCCCCTCAGCATAAGGGGCATCTGCTCAGAAGCGTGTGTCCCCTGAGAATCTAGGAACAAGCCAAGCCACCTGCACCCCCGTCCCAAGAAAAAGGCACTTTGGAAAGAAAGAGACACTGCCCCCAGGAGCCCGAAGGCCGAAGGTCAGGCTCCCGAGATGTCCCCAGGCCTCCCTCCCCCAGGGGCCGCGTGCAGCAGGCAGGGGGTCCCAGGGAAGGCACTGCTCCAGAGCAGGTCGCCTGGGTAGGGGGTTGTGGGCAGAGGGCTCTCCGCGTGACTCCCTGCACGCGATAGGTTTGAAATGCCGCATGAAGGACAAAGTGAGCTACGACCGTCACGCGAATTAAGCTTTTCTTACAAGGACTACCTGGCCTCTAGGTCTGTGGCCATAAACTCCAAGACGGGCACTCGGTTCGGTCTTTCTTTTTGCAGAAGCTTGAAGGTGTCTATCAGTCTCCGAAACAACTGGCAGACCTGGGGACAGCAACGTGGCGTCGGCGTGTGGCCCTCGGCCACCGGGACCGGCCACGGGCCCCTCTCGAGCGCACCCGGCCCCCTCACCGCCACTTCTCTGCCTTTGCCCTCCATGGACAGGAGCGTGTCCGCCAGGGTCAGGGTTGAGCTGTACCAGAACTCCTCGCTGCCCCCCAGGCGCTGCGCCCACTGCACCAACTGCTTAGCTTGTCCATAGTTTCTTTCCTTGTTCGCCAACTGCGCTAGAAGGTGCAGGCATCTTGCCTGGGCACAAGGATCATCAAGCTCCTGAAAGACGTAGAAAGACAGGAGGGGGGTCGGCAGGGGGAGAGAGACAGAGACAGAGAGAGCAGCTCCGGGCATCAGGCCGTCCCACACCGTGTCCACTGGGCTGCTCCCTGACCTCTGAAGGAGGCCCCGTATTTGCCCTCAGGGCACAGGGGTGGGGGGGCTTGAGGCCTGTACCTGTGCTAAAACCACTTCCAGGGTTCCAACAGTGCCAAGGGCCCTGGGAAGCCCCCTCCCCTTAGCGGCAGGTTCCAGTGTCCCCCCCCCCCCCCCCCCCCTGCCCAGGAGCCCCCGTCTAGATGCTGGCCAAGGGCCGGCAGGTGAGCAGATTTTGCACCCTAGTTGGCCAGGGCTGTCTCATCCCCCACCCATTGCGCATGGTCGCAGGTGGCCTGGGCGTGGGGCAGGGGTGCTGTTGGCCTCTGACCCACAGCCGGCAGGAGGACGCAGGCCGGAACAGCGGCAGTCCGAGGTGGACCCGGACAGGGCAGCTGGCACGTAGCCCAAAGAGACCGAGGGCCTGGTGGGCCTGGGGCCTGCTGTCCCAAGAGCCGGGGCTCTGGATGGCAAATACAGGCTGGAGGCGGGGAGGGCGACGAGGTGCCTACGGGAGGCGGACGTGTGGGGGGTGGGGGGGGTGCTGGCCGGTGGAGCCACGGCAGAGGCCGATGGCGGGTTGCCGTGGACAGAAGCGGGGCCCGTACCTGCAGACACCCCATGGACATGTCACCAGGCTGTGACTGCTATCACCCCACAGAGGCACGGCCATGGGGTGGGTGGCTCAGGGCAGTGGATGGCCGGGAGGGAAAGACCCGTGGGCACGTGGGACCCGTGTCAGGTTCAGGAGGAGCGGGGTGGCATCTGGAGGCGGCAAAGGTGGCCCAGCCATGCCCTGGGGACTGACTCTGCCCCAGGGGCTCTCAGAAGAGGCCGTGGCCAGCAGGGTGCTGCGGCCTCTCGGGCCCCACCCCTCGCACCCCTCCTGGCCCTGGAGTCTGGACCGCACGTGCCTATCTGGCCACCAGGCCTGCACACAGCTCTCTTGCTGGCCGAGACCCACACGCCTGTCCCCACTGCCTGAACCTCCCACGCCTTGAAGTTTTGTGCCTTTATTGGGGACTTCTCTGTCTCTGACCACCTGTCTGGCTCTGTAGCTTTGCCTGGTTCCCCAGTGGACACAGTTCTCAGAGCCGGACGCAGGTAGAACCACCCATCCGCAGGCGTTGGAGGGCCACGATCTCCGAGGAGGGGAGCACACGTGGGCATCCATGCTCATGGGGACACAGCCCAGGAGAAAAGCAAGGGCCCAGCGTGGGAGGGGAGGCTGGGCTTGGGGCCTCCAGGCACTAGAAGGGCCACTCATGGGGGACACCAGGAGGACCAAAGATCTGTGCTCGAGGACAGAGCAGGTTCAAGAAGCCCAGCGGACGGAGTAGTGGGGCCTAAGGAGCCGAGCGAAGATCTGAACAGCCAGGCCCGAGTGCTAGCCTTTCTGAGGGGGCTCGGAAAGCCCCAGGCTTCCGGAGAGGCCCTGGAGAGGCCCTAGACACCTGCAGGGCCCACACCTGAGGAGACAGGACAGAACTCATGGGCGGGGGGCTCAGCCCGCGCCTCCAGGCTCTCAGCCTCCACACACAACGGCAGGAAACGCAATGCTGAACGGCCCATTAGGAGCCCTACCATCCAAGAGAAAGCGGCCGTGGAATCAGGCCCACGGCAGCCATGGGAAGCAGGGATGTTAGCAAACTCTGAGTACAGAAGGCAAGGAAACCAGAGGAACGTCAGGCAAAGGGCAGAGACTCAGATACAAGTCTGAGATGGGCGTTCCAGAATGGCAAGCAGCAGGCTGGCTTCCCAGCAGAGGGCGCATGTCCCCGCGGGCAGGGCGGCCTCTCACCTGGAAGGCCAGGTAGGCCTCCGACAGCAGCAGCCTCGCAGGCTGGTACAGATCCACCTCCAGCAGAACTTCCGCCTTGAGGGTCCACAGAAGGGGAAAGGACGTCCCCTCCAGCCCAGTCCCGGTCTCTGCGTTTATCTGCAAGATCTGCAAGGCATGGCAGGCACGTGTGCCCCCTCGGCTCCACGCCAGGAGGACCCGCTTTGCCGGGCCGGGCCCCCTGTCTCCACTGCGTGCAGTCTCCCGGGGCCTGTGTCTTCTGACCGGCTGCCTCACGCCCAGCACGCCCAGCACGCCCAGCACCAGGTGGCCCCTGCTCCCGCCCGAGCCCCGTGCTCCGTGGCCCCGCTGTCCTGTACCACGCAGCACCCACACCAGCACGGGAGGGGTCACCGAGCCCCTGAATTCAGCAAGACACCGGGGCTCCTGGCACGTTCCTACCAAGTGTCCCAAACGGTTGACTCTGGGGGCTCAGAAACGGAGTCTCAAGTATGGAGCGGTGTCCCGAGCATGGTGGCCCGGACGGTTACTTTCCTTCGGGGGCAAGACCGCCCAAAGTGTGCCCACTGCGTGGAGGGGAGAGCTGCTTGGTGGTCAGACTTCCGGGGCCGCCTCTCTAGCTGCCCGGGCCTCCACTGCCCTTCTTGGTGGGCCCTCTGTGCCGCCCCCAGCCTGTCTTCTCTGAGTCCCGCCCAGGCCCCTGGGGGGAGCCCTCCATGGCGGTCTGTAGCCCCGTCTTCCCCGGAGACGTCCGGGACCCACAGGGAGGGGACACGGGAAACCCGGCAGGAGGGTTTGGGCGCAGCGCAGTCACGGCAGGTCCTGGCCAGTGGCTCGGGCTGCAGCCTCAGCACCGTCCCTGCCCAGCCAGGAACACGGTGCTGCGGGCAGAGTGGGTACCTTATCCTTCGCTATGAGCGGCTTTGTCTCTGCTTTCTGGACCGCAGTTATGGGCTCGGGCACCGTCGTCAGACTTTCTTCGGAGAGCAGTTCCTTGTTTTTCTCCTTTCTCAAGGCGATTTCTTTTCTGCAGCTAACATAAGTAACACAACTAATACGCCAAAGAAATATGATGGCCAAGAAATACCTGAAAATGTCCAACTTCATCGGTCGTCAAGAAATACAAATGAAAATAGCTACAGGAAGACCGAGATTACAGGTAATAAAATGCCCATGACTGCCCCCAGGCACAGCCCCCACCCCAGGCACTGACCCCAGGCACAGATCTGCACCCCCCCCCAGGCACAGCCCCCACCCCAGGCACTGACCCCAGGCACAGA
>NW_024412404.1:67637742-67696906 GCF_014898765.1 Herpailurus yagouaroundi
CAGCCCCCACCCCAGGCACTGACCCCAGGCACAGATCTGCACCCCCCGAGGCACAGCCTCCAAGGCCGAGGGTCTCCCCACAGCCCACCGTCCGGCTGTGATGAAGGATGGGGCCTGGGGCTGGAGGGGACCCAGCCGAGAGCAGCCCCAGGTTGGCCAAATCGTCCCTTCTGGACAGGGGAGCGTGTCCCGCCGACAGGAGACCTAACAGCCAGGGGAGGCGCGGTACCTGGCCTGCTCCATGTCACAAAGGTATGTTTGCCCGACCACCTCTTCATGGTAAGTCGCTGCTTCTTGCAACTTCAAATCGGAACAAACTAGGGCAAGTCTAGGGGCAGGGGGACAATAAGGAGAGTTAATGGGGCCACACAGGACCTGGTGGATCAGAGTCAGGCTGTACTGGGACCTGATAAAAATTGGTAAACGGAAAAAAAAATGTATAATTTAGTGAGGTTTTCAGTAATGTTTAAACCCAAGCAAAATTACACAGGTGGCTCTACCAAATTTCAGGCAGAGAAAATTTTAATACTCATTCATGTATTTTACTCAATACCTACTTATGGTCTCAGGGTCACCTTCAGAGGTAAAACTCCGGCACAGTGGCTGGGGCTCTGACCACCTCCCCCCTCAAGGAGAGAGGCTCCACTTTGATTCTGGTGTAAAATGGTTGTATTTTGAAATGATGTCAAGCTTGCGGCACAAATACCATAATTACTATACGCCCCTCGCCCAGATTCCTTCAGTGTGAACACTTCACCACATTTGCTTTACCGTTTTCTCTTCCTCCCCCAACACCCTATATTTTTTTCTGGATGATTTGAGTGTCGGCTACAGGCACAGTGGCCCTTTATTCTAACACTTCAGTGTGCATTTCCTTAGAACAATGATCTTCTCTTAAAGACCAGGTAGAAATTGTAAAATAAAATTACTATTTTATGTTCAAATATATTGATTGATTTGGTTTTACAAATCATAGGCACTGTTATTTATAGAAATAGTTGACTACAGAATTAATATATGAAAACGCTGTTTGCTTTTATATTGCTTCGGGGAAATTTTCATTTTAGCCACCTAAATGCTCCCCAGTTTCCCTGAAAATAAAACAGCTATACTGACCGAAGATGGTACAGATCTTTGAGGCTCTTGCTGTCTACCACGGAGGCTGCAATTAGTACGCCCAATTGCAGGACTGGGATGGTGAGCTCGTAAAGGGACATCTTCTGCAGGGCTTTGACCAAGTGGTCCAGATAATATAAACTGTATGTCTACATAAACACACAACAAACATGTAAGGTCAAAGAAGGGAGGAAGGTTAGACCACTACCTTCTAGGGTCTTTCTACAAAAACCTCTATCCTTCTCCATTCCAAGCATAGCTCTAAGCACACAGCAGGTGTTCAACAGTGTTTGTTGAACAACGAATGAATGAATGAATGAATGATGTGCTTCCTCCTCTCCTTCACTAATAACTTTTATCTTGTCATTTGAAATCACCCACAGTCTTCAACATCCAAGTACAGTTAAAGGTCCTCACAAGAAGCAATCCATTTATGAGGTGCCTGGGTGGCTCAGTTGAGCGGCTGACTCTGGATTTCAGCTCAATTCACAATCTCACAGTTCATGAATTTGAACCCCACACCGGGCTCTGTGCTGACAGTATGGAGCCTGCTTGGAATTCTCCATCTCCTTCCCTCTCTTTGTCCCTCCCCCACTTGTGCTCTCTCTCTCAAAATAAATAAGTAAACTTTAAAAACAAAGAAACAATCCATTTACATATTTACTCAAATTAATGTTTTTGTTAGATTTCTTCCACTAAAAACTACTGATCCATTAAAAACAGACTTTCTTTAGGAACACAAATACCTGCTTTAAAATTGAATATAGATCGAGAAGAACTAATACTTACAAAGATGAACTAGGTTTGACAAAATTAGAGAAGTTGGATGAACTATTTTTAAAACGCACTAAAAGCACTGAAAACTGGGAAATGCTGGGAAAAATCACTGGGCCGAGACCTGGAAGACGATGGGTGTCCAGAGAAATTAGCCTCACATATTGGGGTACATTTGTCCTGGGCATGTCTGCTGATTCAAGAGGAAGCTGGGAGGCTGAATGATGCTTCTGATTTTTTTTTTTTTTTTTTTGGTAGGGTGGAGGCAAAAAACTGGAGTTGAGGGCCCACTGAAAGCTACATGTCCCGGCTGGTTCCCAAAGGGCTGCACCTTACGGTTAAGGGTGATCTAGAAGTAAAGCAGCCCCTTCAGGAACTTCATTGAAACCCAGTGGTCTTTGGGTGGCCTGGAAAACGTGTGGTTCTTTGAGAGACTAATAATTGGTAAGCCCTGGTGAGGTTGATCAGGAAAGAGGGGTGGGAAGACACAGAAATCCCTACAGAGCCTACAGTCACTAAAAGATAATAAAAGGATATTAAGAACATTATGCCAATACATCTGAAATTTTATATTAAGTGAAAATGTCCTAGAAAAACACAATCCATCAAATTGTAAGAAGAAACAGAAAATCTGAAGATATGTATAACCATGAAATAAACTATATTCATAATTTATGACCTTCCCTTATAGAATAGGCCTAAAGGTTTTCACCAGGGAATTCTACCAAATTTAAGGAAGAAATAACAAAAAGTCTTATATAAATGCTCCCCAAGAATAGTTAAAATAAAAGGTGTGTGTAGGGGGGATCTTCTCTGGTGGTGAAAAGAACATTCTGGCTGACCCTGTGCTCTGGCGTCCCAGGTCAGAAAGGTTGTCTAAAGCCACAGGGAAAATGGTGGAAAATTCACTGTCCCCATTGCCAGAAAGGGCAACTACGGCTTTGTTCTTTCTTAAGCTCCCAATTTGGCTTCATACTCTATCTTGTACGGGCCTTTCTTCCTAAGTCTCGGCTAAACTCCTTAGGCTTAGCCTACTGGCCTCAAAAATATAGAGAGGTCGCATTGCCTGCCTGCCTCCTCGTCACGACAGTAATCACGTATGTACTCCTATTTGGAATAGACACGATCAGTACCTCTCCACTCAACTCCATTCATACAATCAGAGAACTCTGCTAAGAGTCAATAGCAGAAGAGATACCAAGAGCCCATCCCAGCTTTAAGGAATATTCCCTTAATGATGTGAACCGAATGTTCTTTCTCGCAGCCGAAGAACCCGATGCCAAAAACTGAATTGTATGTAGACTTAACACCAAGCATTTATTATATTTTTGACGTAATAATTTTGACCGTAATTATTTTTACTATTTCTCTTAGTTAACCCAACACTGAAATGTAAAAAAGTTGAACTTCCCTTAGATTAAGCTCCATTAATATTATAAATGTTCTCAAATATTAGTTATTAATGGACAAAATAACTGAAATGGTGCATTACCATGTACCAGACTTAAAAGAAAAAAAAGTCTAGGGGCGCCTGGGTGGCGCAGTCGGTTAAGCGTCCGACTTCAGCCAGGTCACGATCTCGCGGTCCGCGAGTTCGAGCCCCGCGTCAGGCTCTGGGCTGATGGCTCGGAGCCTGGACCTGTTTCCGATTCTGTGTCTCCCTCTCTCTCTGCCCCTCCCCCGTTCATGCTCTGTCTCTCTCTGTCCCAAAAATAAATAAAAACGTTGAAAAAAAAATTTAAAAAAAAAAAAAAGAAAAAAAAGTCCTGAGAAGGAGAGATTCTCGTGGTTAGGCAGATAGGCCCTAGACGTCACCCCACGGGTCATCGTAAGAGGGAAGCAGGGAGGGACGTGACACAGAGGAGAGGACCCTGAGGTCGGAGACAGAGACGGGGGGGGGGGGGAACACGGCCCTGACCCAGAGACGCCGGGACCCCGGGAGCTGGGCGAGGCAGGGAGTCCCTCCCCTAGAGCCCCGCAGGGAAGGTGGCCCTGCTGATGCCCTGACTCAGGCTGGGCCAGACGGACTCTGGACGCCTGGGCTCCACAGCCGAGAGGAGAGACGTCGGAGGCTGCTGCCACCCGGCCTGTGCCGACCGCCACGGCCACGGCGGCCACAGACCCCGACACGCAGCTGCGTTGGCGTGTTCGGGGTGCTCCTGGCGGGTGGGGGGGGTGCTTGCCGAAAGGAAGGAAGTGCTTCCCGCGGACACCGGCAGTCGTCTGGGGAGAGCGGCGGCCGGGAACGCGTTCCTGGGGACGGTCCCCGGGCCTGACCTGCTCTGCGCCTTGGCCTGGGCGGCGACCCACAGGTGTCTCCTCGGCACCTCGCGAGGCCAGGCCTTGTCCCCGCCCCTCTTCTGGGCGTACTTCACGACAGGGAGGCTCCAGCTCGGGGAGACGGTTCGGGAACGCAGGCTGGCAGGCGCGTGGCCACGGCCCACACCACTTCTTTGAGTCAACTCACCGGCTTCTGGATGCTTGACGCGTTGACGGTAAAGTCACTTTTATCTTGTTTAAATACAGATATCGCTTCCTCGGGGCAGGAGTAGGAAGCCCACTCCTCTGTGCTGGCCGGTAAGTCCTCAAGCCGTTTGCCAGGAACCGCGGTTGGAAGCTGTAAAGCGGGGACGGCGCACTCGCTTTGGAAGCCGGCTGAGCTCGAGCAGACAGGTGGTGAGCCTTGAGAAGGCAGCGCATCCCTGGCGCCCTTGGGTTGGGTGCCGCCCGGACCCGCACCCCCGCCCCGCCCCGCCCCGAGAGCACCCCTGCACACGTCTGTCCTCCCTGGGGTCCGCGCCCGGGCTGTGAGCCACACCAGAGCCACATTCGGTTTCACAGGCAAAACCCGCTCTGACGTCACTCCCGAGGGCACGAAGACGGTGCTCTCTCCCCTCGCCCAACAGAGTCTACCCGGAGGCACCCCGGCTCGTGGTGACCCCACCACCGGCACATCCAGGCCCGGCCAGCGCCACGTAAAGGAGAGCACGGAGGACGTGGGGCCGGAGTCCAGGGGGAGCGCCCGCTCCGGAGGGCAGTCGGACAGGACTGCCACGCGAGCGAGGTGGGGCCCCACGTGACGAGGAAGCTGTCTTCCCACTCCTCCAGAGAGCTGCCCTCCCACCCGCACACCCTCTGCCGGGGGGTGGGGGGCACACACCCTGGGGCACCCTCCCGACGGCCCGGCAGCCCGGGTGTGGGTCCAGGCCCTCTTGCTTGGCCCCAGTCTGTGGCCTGGAGCCCCACTGTCAGGGTACCTGCTTGGGGTCTTTGCCCTTCTCCCTGTCCTCCTTCTCCTTCTCCTTCTCCTTCTCTTTCTTTTCCTTCTCCTTCCCTGGCTCCTTCTCCTTCTCCTTCCTCTTCTCCTTCTCCTTTTTAGGCAGTAGCAAATGTGAACTAGCTGTTGCTGCTAGAATTCTGCTTTCTGAAACTGATCTTCCTGCTGTTAACAAAGAAACCTGTGAAAAATGAAATCCAGGTTTGCAACATGAGGAACAGCCGCGAACGCACCCCTGCACACGCTCAGATCTGAGGGCAGCCAGTGGTCCTAACGCTCTGAGTGGCGACCTCACGCCACTCGTGTGCCAGGGCCACGTCGGTGAGCCCGCCCTGTGCACGGGTTACCGCAGCATCCCTTGGTGAGTGGGACATTTGGCCTCCAGGATGCGGGCGCGGTGGGGACACGGGGCTGACCTCCAAGGAGGGCTTGTCAGCTCTATGAAGTGAGTTCATGTCTCTAATTAAGAACACACATTGGGGCGCCTGGGTGGCGCAGTCGGTTAAGCGTCCGACTTCAGCCAGGTCACGATCTCACGGTCCGTGAGTTCGAGCCCCGCGTCAGGCTCTGGGCTGATGGCTTAGAACCTGGAGCCTGTTTCCGATTCTGTGTCTCCCTCTGTCTCTGTCCCTCCCCCGTTCATGCTCTGTCTCTCTCTGTCCCAAAAATAAATAAACGTTGAAAAGAAAAAAAAAAAAAAAGAACACACATAACTTTGGGGAGCCTGGGTGGCTCAGTCGGTTAAGCGTCTGACTTTAGCTCGGGCCACGATCTCGCGGTTCGTGGGTTCCAGCCCGCGTCGGGCTCTGTGCTGACAGCTCAGAGCCTGGAGCCTGCTTCGGATTCCGTGTCTCCCTCTCTCTCTGCCCCTCCCCTGCTCATGCTCTCTGTCTCAAAAATAAATTAAAAAAATTAAAAAAAAATAAAACAAATAGAACACACATAACTTGGCAGTTCTCCTAAAAGAAGCATAAAGAATCCTTGTTTGATGGGTGGTGGGACAGTGGGCTGGAGCATCTTAAAGCTGCTTTCCCAGTCCCGCCCGTCCTTCCCGCAGCCAAGGTTCCCAGCACATTTCTGAGGGGGGCGGGTACTGCCCACAGGAGGTCCTCAAGAACCAGAGACTCCAAGAGCTTCCCCGGGTGGGGGGCCCTATAAAGAGATGGTAGGGACAGGCCGTGCACAGAAGGTTCTGGAAGCCCAGCGGCAGGGCAGCTCAGGATTGCTGTGCCTGGGCCACCGAGGGGCAGGGAGATGCAAACACGGGCCAGCCGGCCGCTCCATTCACACGGGCTGTGGGCACCCCCGCCGGGGAACTTCTGGGCGGACGGACGAGGGTGCTGGGTGGGTTTCGGAGACGAGTGGCCTCGGCCACTGGAGCGGGCCTTCCTTGAGGGGTTTCTCGAGCAGGTGAGGCCCACGGGCTACAGGGAGAGGCTCGGACTCCCGTCAAGAGCTGGGGCCCCAGAAGGGAGCAGCCTCGTGCCTCACCTGCCAGATGCGCTTGAGGAACGTGTAGGCCATGAGGCAGTAGTCCTGGTAGCTGGCCGCGCTCGGGGACACCATCAGGGCCAACAGGGTGTAGGCGCGGGCCAGCGCCTCCAGCTGCCTCACGTTCCAAAGCTTCTCCAAGGAGACTGTCCCCGCAGCCTCGGACACTGGACTTTCAGGGGCTGTCTGAGCGGGCAGCTGTTCCTCTGCAAGACAGGGGTGCCCACGGCCACGAGTGTGTCCACACTCGGATGGCGTGGGCCCTTCTGAAGGGCACCTGGGGGCACGGGCGTCCAGGGCTCCTCCCCCAGCCAGCGGACCACAGGGCTGCCCGCTGGGGGCTGCAGGTCCCGGTGGGGGCCGTGAGGACACGCCCATCCCAGGCAGGAGGGAGCCCCCCACCCAAGCGCCCCGGTGCCACGGGGAGGGCGCGGCCCTGCGCGCTGAGCAGCTGACCGCGAACCAGAGCAGATAACCACTGAGGGGCGTCCGAGCCCACCCTCACCTGCCAGCTCAGGGGCGTCCCTGGCAGGTGTCATCGCCAGCAGGATGTGAATCGCCCACGTCAGGTGGAAAGTTACGTCCTCCATGGGAAACTGTTTGTCATACAGCCACTCGCTGAATTGCAGGATGTATTCTACTTTTTGCCAGTCACTCTCTGGCTTCTTTGGGATTGAACAAAAAGGTCAGAAGGGGTATGTGTTCACTCCTCGGCGTCCCAAATGCTGGACTGAGCGCGTCGCTGCAAGCGGGCAGAGGGCTCTCAACCCACCTTCGCGGCGCGGGACCCTCTGATGGGACCCAGTGCCGTCCACACTCGTGCACAACCTTTCCGTTGCTGATGGTCTTGTCACGAGACCAAAGCCGGGCAGTCTCCCGGCCCCCTTCCCACCCCACTGCGGGCGCCTGCCGGCCCTCCTGAGTCTGCCTGCCTTCAGTCTGTGCTCAGCTTAGTGCTTCCCCAGGCACTCATTCAAATGTGTCTGCGAGGCTTTCTCTGGACGGGTCTGTGGTTACCCAGGGCTCCGGGGTCAGGGAAGGAGGCTGTTCCGTCCAGCATGCAGCCCCAGAACCCCGCACAAAGTGAGTCGAAACTCACTGCACGAGGGACAGGGCTGCCGCTTCCCACCCCTCCCGGAGCAGAGACAGCCCAACTGATGTCTGGTCCACCTGCAGGGCCCCACACGCTCGCCCCAACCCCACAGCCCTCGCCTGACACCCAGGCCAGTGGGGGCCGCCATCCGCGGGCTGGGGAAGGCAGGACAGAGGAGGGTGGCGCTGAGGAGCAGGCGTTTGATTCTGGGTGTCGGGCTGGCACGCAAGAAGACAGAGGGGGACGGGCGACGGGTCATGGGAGGTGAGGTTGGAGGGGGGTCCAGGCCAGACACGAAGTTGTGAGGAGACTCAGGGTAGAGGTGGGGTTTGGCTCTGGTTGAGATCACTGGCGGGGGTGGGAGGGGAGTCGTGGATGGAGGGATCGGAGCCCTGAGTCCCGCTCTCTCCCCATTAAGTGGTTGGCGGTGGGGGGGGGGTGGCTGGGCTGGGAGGCGGGGGGACCTGGGAGCCCAGAGAAGGAAGCCAGACAGGGCAGGGGCAGGTCGGGGAGGGGGGGGCCTCAGGGTGCCCACGGCGGTCTTGGGGGCTTGGCAAGAGCTTTGCAAGGGAGCTGGGGGGGTGCCAGAGCCTGGGTGGGGTTTATGACGACACCATCTCTCAACGAATGGTGTTGGGAAAACGGGGCGCCCTCATGCTCACACCAGCCACAAAGTGTAACTCAAAATGGATCGAAGACTTGAATGTAGGAGCTGAAACAATGACGCCGTTACAACAAACACAGGAGTGGATCTTCGTGACCTTGGACCACGAGACAGCTCCGGGGACACAGTCCATAAACACAAGCAACAAAAGAAACAGAGTGGACTTCATCAAAACTACAAATGTTTGGGCTATAAACGCATCACCAACAAAGTGAAAAGCGCTTGAAAAGACAACGCACATATACGAATCTCCTATCTCATCAGAGGTTGTGCCCAGGACACATGAGGAAGTCCTACAACTCAACAATAAAAAGACAAACAACTAAATTAAAAAATGGACAAAGAATCTCAATAGACATTTCTCTGAAAAAGATAGACAGGGGCACCTGTTGGTTAAGCGTCCTACTTTTCAGCTCAGGTCATGATCTCACGGTTCAGTTTGTGGGTTCCGTGCTGACAGCTCGGAGCCTGGAGCTGCTTCGGATTCTGTGTCTCCCTCTCTCTGCCCCTCCCCCACTCACACCTCTGTCTCTGTCTCTCTCTCTCTCTCAAAAAGTAAATAAACGTTAAAATTTTTTTTCAAGCTAAAAAGATAGACAAATGGCCAATACATGCATGAAAATACATTGCTTTCTCTCTCTCTAAAAAAATAAATAAACATTAAAAAAAGGGGGGCACCTGGGGGGCTCAGTTGGTTAAACATCTGACTTCGGCTCAGGTCACAGTCTCACAGCTTGTGAGTTAAAGCCCCGAATCAGGATCTCTGCTATCAGCACAGAGCTCAGAGCCTGCTTTGGATCCTCTGTCTCCCTCTCTCCCTGCCCCTCCCCGACTCGTGCTTGTTCTCTCTCTCTCAAAAATAAATAAACATTAAAAATAAATAGATAAATAAACATTAAAAAAAAAGAAAGAAAAAGAAAATACACACATGTGTGAGTCACCCGGGAAGCACAAGTCAAACCACAATGGGACAGCACCGTCCCCCCCAGGACACTAGGTCAGAAAGCCAGCGGGCGGTGCGGGCCAGGGTGCGGCCACACTGGGGCCCTCGCCGCTGCTGGTGGGAAAGAGCTCTGGAGAGCCGTGACCGCCCCTCGGAAGGTCCAGTAGAGCTCCCCGGGCACCTTGCATACACTGCTAGGTCTGTGCCCGGGAGATACAAACGGGGCGTCCGTGCAGCGTCTTTCACGAGAGCTAAACATGGAAACACGCACACCCGTCAACAAAACGTTACCTGACAACGTCTGCACACAGTGGAGCCTTACCAGCCAGAGAAATGGGTGAAGCTCGGACACAGCCATAACCCAAGAGAGCCTGGACGCATTATGCCAGATGAAAGACGCCAGGCACAAAGGACACATCTTGTGCGACACATGCAAAACGGACAAACCCACACAGACAGAAAGGGGACCGCTGGCCGGCGGTGGGTGAGGGGACGGGCGCTAATGGGCCAGGTTTTCTGGGTGGTGGTGAAGCGTCCTCAAACCGATGGCAGTGATGGCTACGTGACCCTGTGAGTTCATGAAGATCCACCCTGCACCCCAAGAAACCAGAAACGAGGAACGAGGGGGCTTGGGGTCGGTGGGGACAGACAGCCTTTGCAAGGAGCCTGGTGCCGGGGAAGCCCTTCCCTGGAGGGTGGGGTCCACACTGCCTGGTCCCTTTGAACCCGGTGGGGACCCAGGTCCCAGGAGCCTCTTCACTGGCCGCTCAGCGCTGACCACGCAGAGCCTGTGTTTGGACCCAGAGCAGCGTCCTGACCAGTCCCCAGCTAACTGCTTCCTGAGGGACACACCACCCCTGGCTCCGTCGACAAACCTCACGGCAGGATTTGCTCCATGAGAGACACTCCGAGTAACAGAAAAGCCCCGTCAGTTACCTGGCGCTGGTGGCGTCCTCAGGACAAGCTCAGGGCCGTGACTGAGGGGCGGCTTTGCCCCCCAGCAGAGCCCCCACCTGCCGTGGGGTCACGTGGAGGCACCATCCCCTCCCCAAACCTGCCCTGCTTCACTCCAGGTGCGTGGAGACGAATGTCTGCCATGATTCTCGTCGTGGGGAGAGACCGAGACCCCCGAATCGCAGAAGGCGACACAGCCTGCTCCTCTGTGCCCGGTCCGGCCTCGGGCACCCCCTCTTTGCGGGCCTCACCCCCTCCCCCACAACCGTCCCCCGGGGCAGCAATGCGGGCGCTGCACCCACGCAGGGCCTCTCCCTCCACGCTGGAAGGTGCCACGGAAGACAGGGGTCTGTCTGCCTGCTCCCCTGCACTCGTGAGAAGGGTGCGTCCCCTCCCTGTGGCTGCGCCCCACGCCTCCGCTGGGCCAGGGGTTCCCCGGGCCTCCCTCCTCGGGCCCGCGTCCACAACTGAGAGGCTGACGTCACGAGCACCCAGGCAGACCTGTAAGGCTTGGATGGCGTTGTGATAGCAGGTCAGCTCGCCCTGCACACTCCTGGAGTTCAAGGCCAGACGGTGCCACATGTGTGCCAAGTAATCTTCACTTTCATCTTTGAATTTCTGTATTTCCATCATAAAATTCTGGCCAAGTTTGGCCTTCACGATGACCATGTGTTTGAAAATCAGGCTTAAAAAAAAAAGCAAAAGAGAGAAATTAATGCTTGAACTGAACGGTAAACAATTCAATATATAGAAGGCACCCAAAACTAAGAAATGTTTGTCCATTTTCCTACCTACAAAGACAAAACGAAACAGAACCTGAGTGACGTGGGGGCTTTTGTGTTGTGTTTTCCTTTGTCATGACTTGTGTGTTTTAAGTCCCCTCCCTTCTTGTGTTGAATTCCCAGAGGGGAAAGGGTGTCGCCAGTGGAGATGGGAGGGTGGGGCAGGGGGGCGGACGCAAGTTGGGGGGCCCCCGGTGGGGCGGGAGGGAGGGGGGGGGATGGGGTGCCCAGGAGGGGGGAGCGCTCACAGGCGGTGCGCTGTCCTCGGCAGCACCTGCACAGCCTCGTCCAGCACCTTGAGGCCCCCCTCCCAGTCGCTGCGGTCCGCGTAGCAGTGGAAGAGCAGGCCGTAGAGCGCGGCGCGCAGCGTCAGGTCGTCCTCGGCACCTGCGGCAGGAGAGGTGCTCGGGGCTCCGAGAAGGGGCAGCTCCAGGCCGCCCCGACCTGCGGGCCTCGGGGCGCCACAGGGAGGGCTCCCGGCACCATGTGAGAGCCCGGAAGCCGCGGACGTCCCTGAGGGCGGCGTGCGCCCGGTTTGTCACACGCATCGGCGACCCCACGGGCCTGACAACGACCCTCGGGCCAACGCGACAGCTGTCCGGTCGCGGGGGAAGGGGGGTCAGGGCCGCACGACAGCAGTCCTTTAGGACCAGCCGCGCCGAAGAGGCTCGTGAGGGGCTCACTGTCCCCCAGGCTGCCCCACTGCTCTTCCTGTCTCTGCATGGCTCACCTTCGAGGGGTGCCTCCTGAGCGCCCCCACCCCCTCCCCGGCCGGGCCTCCACACCCTCCACACCTGAGCTGGCTCAGACTTTTCGTTTTCCGAGCCCTGTCTCTGTTTCTGACTCCCGTTACTTTTCTACCTCGTGAGGGAAGAAGAATCCTTTCTGGAAAGCCCTGACCCGCACTGCCGGGCGTGGCTGCTGGCCAGGCCCGGCGGGTGGCGGCATCGGGCTGATGGACGGAGACCACGCCTTCCCGTCGACTTGCCACCAAACGTGCCACTGCACTGCCCAGCTTCAGCGCCCCCCTGTCCCGTGTAAGCAGAGGCCCCGTGGCAGGTATGGGGCCCTCAGCGGCAATAGTTTACATGGGTGACCATGTAGCCTTCTTGTCCTGTTTGGATGTCAGAGCAGGCCCAAGGACCCGGCCACACACACGGCCACACGGCCAGCACAGCACACACTGCCCGGGACCTGCGTGGCCTCTGCACCGCCAGTGCTGGGATCTCAGGACACAGGTGTCCCTGCGTCCACACCCAGGAGCAGGTAGATTCAGGCACGTGACTGGGTCAGCCGGTCAACCCCGATCAACTCGGGGGCCTCACGGTGGGGTCTGCCATTTGAGTCCCGACTGGCTCAGGTCCTGCCCTTGGCTCTGCATTTCTTTGATCTGTGCCAAGGAGCAACATCCTCCCTGGTCTGCCCTCACGGTCACTGTCACCGTCACGGCTCTGGACCGTCCACCGCTTTTCCGGTCCAGTCCCTCCCCTCAGGTACTGCAGCTGTCGTCCGGGGCCTGTGCGCCGGGCCCCCTCCTGCTCCACTCCTTCCCCGCAGGTCCTTCCGGGCGGGGCCTCGGGGTGGGGTCGCCACCAGGGAGGAAATTGCCGTGCGGAGGCAAGCCTCTGGGCGCTTGAGTGAGTCTGTTCCCGCAGCACAGCCCGTCCTGACCAACATGACTGCGTATCACAGAAGTTACTCACTGACTCACTTTAAAGTTCAAGAAGTAATCTTCCCACGAAACACCTGCTTGGCTCAATCGTACTTTCCGATCTTCCCCCTACAATCTGCCTTTTTCGCTACTACTAAACTGACCTATTTGATCATTTCGGTGCGTGGAGTTCAGCGTGGGCGGGGCCTGCACGCCCCCCCCCCGCCCCCCCCCCCCCCCCCCAGCCATACTCCGCCAGGAGCCTGGATCCGCGGCCCGGACTGCCGTCTGGAGCGTGGTGCTCAACTCACTCTTCAGTCACACACAGTCCTACTGTCTGCCCATTATCTTAAATCAACTTTATCTCCCAACAGACACGCAGTACTCGGGGAGGGGGCCCGCTGCCCCAGCCCACAGCATTTACGCCCCCAGTACACACCGAGACCTTACAGTAACAGGAATGGTGATGTTTTAGCAGTTAATCATCATTTTCTTTCTTTAAACATGAATTCTTAAATACGGTCTTACTGTTCTAAGTTCAGTTGTGTTTTGCTTTTGCTTTGCAGGAGTCCGTCTCTACGTTGGCTTTGGAAGTACAAGAACACGACTTATCTGCCAGAGTGATCCAGAGGCTGGGCCCCCCGGCGGCCACCACAGAGACGGCCACCACCCGCCCAGAGCCCTGCCCTGAACCCAGGGGCCGGACGAGGGGGCCTTCGGGCTTCGGGTTCCCTGCGCGCAAAGTGCAGGTTCCAGGAAGTTGTTCACAAACAGCACTCTGTGCCCGTCACACAGGAGCCGTTACTGTCGTGATGAAGCGGTCTGTGCGTTCGTGCAAGGAATAACAGCACGCGGCACCTCCCTTTCTCTGTGCTGCGGCCGCGTCTCGTGCCTACAAACCTGGGAGAAAATGCCCTTCGGGAGTCCCTCCGCTTTGGAAGTCCGCTGTAGGCCACTGGTGCAGAAGCAGTGTTTTTCCTTTTCCCTAAGGTGAAAACAAAGAAACCGTGCAGATATCGCAAAGGTGCAATTTATTCTGTCACCATTTTGATTTTTATTTGCCTCAGTATCTGAATACAGAAACGGAAGCCAAGTTCCTGAACTACTAAGCCGCAAACACTGAAGTCACATCTCACCCCTAAGGAAAGGCCCCCCGGTGCACACGAGAACATGCACAGGGACTGCCTCACGCAGCCTGCACCCTTTTTAATGACGAACACATCCAAATCAGTGTCAGAGCTTGAAATCAGGGGGACCAAAAGCACATTAGAAAGGACTTCTAGGGGCGCCTGGGTGGCTCAGTCGGCTGAGCGTCCGACTTCAGCTCAGGTCATGATCTCACGGTTCACGGGTTTGAGCCCCACGCCTGACTCTGTGCTGACAGCTCGGAGCCTGGAGCCTGCTTGGGATTCTGTGTCTCCGTCTCTCTCTGCCCCTCCCCGACTCATGCGCGCGTGCACGCGTTCTCTCTCTGTCTCTCTCAAGAATAAATGTTAAAACACTTTTTTAAATAAAAAAAAAATAAAATCAGATGTGAAAGTAGGACTATTATGACCTTGGAGAGATAAAAAGGATTCTAAGAGAAGGCTGTGGCCTAGCGCATACCGACACATTAGATCTAGAAGAAATGGAGAAATACTTTAAAACACATAATTGCCCAAGCTAACTCAATAAGAAATGGGAAACGTCAACAAACTTAAACAAGTAGAGACTGAATCAGTAATCAGAAATCTCCCAATAAAGACAAGTCCTGGACGCAAGGCTCATGGGTGGCTTCTACCAAACATGTGAACCATTGGCAGTAACCCTCCTCAACTTCCAAAAACCGAAGAGGAGGAAATGCTTCCGTGCCGATTCTGACGCGATTCTGACACCAACGTTACTTTGATAGCAAGTCCAGACAGAGACATCACAAGAAAATTACAGACCAAGACAATACTCTATGACTATAGATGCAAAAATGCTCAACAAAATTTAACCAATCAAATCCAACAGCGTAGTGAAAATATGATTCACCATGACCACGTGTATTCCCAGGAATACAAGGGTGGTTCCACGTAAGACCGATCAGTGTAATTAATCCAGCACGTTAACAGAATGAAGGAGAAAAACCACACGATAATCTCAACCGATGGAGAAAAGGTATCTGACAAAATCCAACAACTTTTCATCATAAAATCTCAGAAAACTAGGAATAACAGGAAAATTGGTCAACACATAAAAGGTATTTGTGAACAACCCATAGCTGACGCTGTGCTCAACAGTGAAAAACTGAAGCTTCCTACTAAAATCGGGAAAAAGATGAGGGAGTTTCAGCATTTTACTGGGCATTCTAGCCAGAGTAATAGACAGAAAACAGGATAAAAGCCCGCCAAACTGGAAAGGAAGAGGTAAAACTGTCCCTATTCACAGATGATACGGTCCTAGGTATAGAAAATCCCAAAGAATCCCCAAGAAAACCACTAGAGCAAATAACTGAATGCAGCAAAGTTGCAGGACACAACAATACAACAGTCAGTTGTTTTTCTATGTACCCGCAGTGATCAGTCTGAAAACAAAACCAGGAAGTGCTGTGGACTTAGCTGTGTCCCTCCTCTACCAAATTCCCATGCAGAAGCCCTAATCCCCAGTGCGCTGATATTTGGAGATGAGGTTCTTGGGAGGTGATTAGGATTAGACGAGGTCATGACGTAGGGTCCTCATGATGGTGTTAGTGTCCTTATAAGATGAGACACCAGAGACCTTGCTGATCTCCACACGCCCCCAAACGAGGAGAGAGCAAGAAGGCAGATGTATACAAGACGGGACAAGGGCCTGGCCTTACTGGCTCCCTGATCTTGGACTTCCTTCCAGACTCCAGAAGAGTAAGAAACAAATTTCCACTGCTTAAGCCTTCCAGGCACCCAGCATTTTGTTACGGCCACCTGAGCTGAGACAAAAAGCAATTGCATTTATACCATCACCTAAGAGAATTAAATGCTTGCAAAGAGGTAAAAGACATATATGTTGAAAACTATGAAAACATTTTGCTGAAAGAAAGTGAACAAGGTCTGTATGAATGGGAAGACATCACTTGTTCATGGATGGAAAAATGCTAAACTGTCCATAGCACCCAAAGTGATCGATAGATTCAATACAATCCCTCAAAATCCCAACACCCTTCTCCAAAGAAACGGAAAAGCCAAACCTCAAATTCATGTGGAATTGCAAGCGGCTCCAAGTAGCCAAAACAACCTCAAAAAAGATTAATAAAGTGGGAAGGCTCACAATTCTTGACTGCAAAATTTACCACAAAGCTACAGGAATCGAAGCAGTGTGATCCTGGCACAAGGACAGACATATAGACCAATGGAATAAAACAGAGAGCCCAGAAATAAATTCTCAGATATATGGTGAATGACTTTTGACAAAGACACTAAGATCATACAACGGGCAAAGAACACTCTTCAGCAACTGGTGCTGGGTGGGGCACCTGGGTGGCTCAATCGATTAAGTGTCCGACTTCGACTCGGGTCATGATCTCAACGTTCGTGAGTTCGAGCCCTGTGTCAGGCTCTGTGCTGACAGCTCGGAGCCCAGAGCCTGCTTCGGATTCTGTGTCTTCCTCTCTCTCTGCCCCTCCCCTGCTCATACTCTGTCTCTCTCTAAACTAAATAAACATTAAAAAAAAAAAAAAAACTGGTACTGGGAAAACTTGATTTTCACAGGCAAAGAAATAAAACTGTCCTCCTATCTTACACCACATACTAAAATTAACTCAAAGTGAGGGTGGGGGAAACCTGAAACATAGGAGCTAAATCTATAAAACTCGTAAAGAAAACATTGGAAAAATTCTTCATGACATTGGATTTGGCAATGACTCCATGGATGTGACACCAAAAACATAGGCAAAAAGAAAAATATAGTTGAACTTTGTCAAGATTAAGAACTTTTGTGTGTCAAAGGATACCATCAAGGGAGTGAAAAGGCAATCAAATGAATGGGAGAAAAAAAATCTGCAAATCTGATGTTTGATAAAGAATTAATATCCAGAATATATAGAGAACTCTTGCAATTCAACAACAACAACAAAAATCCAAAAATGGGCAAAGGACTTGACAGACATTTCTCCAAAGAAAATATGCAGATAACTAATAAGCACATGAAAAGATGCTCAAAATCATTTGTCATCAGGGAACTACAAATCAAAATCACAATGAGGTATCTCTTCACACCTACTGGGATGGGTATAATTTTTTTTTAAATCGGAAGCGAGTGTTGACAGGATGTGCAGAAATTGGAATGCTGCTGGTGGGTATGTATAATGGAGCAGCTGCTTTGGAAAATAGCTTTGCATTTCCTTCAAAGGTTAAACACAGAAGTACCATATAACCCAGCAATTCTACTCCTAGGTGTAGACTCGAAAGAACTGACAGCAGGGACATAAATATATTTGCACACTCGTGTGTAGCCGCACTATTCACAACAGTGGAAAGGATGAAGCCATCATGCTCAGCAACAGATGAGTGGATAAACAAAATGGTGTCCATCCACACAACAGAGTATCGTTCGGTCATAAAAAAGAAGGAAATGCTGACACCTGCTACATGAACCTTGATGACACCATGCCGAGTGAACTAAACCGGACACAGAAGGACAAACGCCGTGTGATTCCTGTTCAGTGAGGAACCTAGAGTCTTCCCATTCATAGAGATGAGAGTGGGGCTGTTGTTCCATGGGGACGGCTCTTGTTGGGGATGATGACAAAGTTGCAGGCACAGACCCTGGTGATGGCCATAAAACACTGAATATAGTTAAGGTCACTGAATTATATACTTCTGGATGGTTAAAATGGTAATTATATTATGTATATTTGATCACAACTTTTTAAAAAGCCCATTGGAGGGGCGCCTGGGTGGCGCAGTCGGTTAAGCGTCCGACTTCAGCCAGGTCACGATCTCACGGTCCGTGAGTTCGAGCCCCGCGTCGGGCTCTGGGCTGACGGCTCGGAGCCTGGAGCCTGCTTCAGATTCTGTGTCTCCCTCTCTCTCTGCCCCTCCCCCGTTCATGCTCTGCCTCTCTCTGTCCCAAAAATGAATAAATGTTGAAAAAAAAAATTAAAAAAAAAAAAAAAAAAAGATAAAAAGCCCATTGGAAAGAACTGAACTTTAGGTGAGTTTTATAAATGTCTAGACCCGGGCTGGGCAAATTTTTTCTGTAAAGTGCCAGAGAGTAAGTACTTCTGGCTTTGTGGGTCACATGGTCTCTGTCACAATTACTCCCTTCTGCTGTTGTAGCCAAGCCGCAGACAATATGTAAATGATCAGGCATGGCTGCGTCCCATTTGTAAACTTTATTTACAAATATAGGAGACAGGCTAGATTTGGCCCCTGGGCGGGGGTTGCCCACACCTGGCTTAGGCCATCAGAGGTCATAAATATCTTTGTAAGAAAATAGGAAGCATAGCCAATTTCTTCTATGAGGCTCTGATTTTCAATTTTCTTCTTGCTGTCTCTTGAACAGCAGTCTCCCCGACCAGAGACAATTTTGGGGATTTTACGCACAGCTGTGGGCCCTCCTGCCACAGGCCTGGCTCTGGAATCAGCACAGAGGGCGGCTCCCCCATCTCGTCCTGTCCCCCCAAACCTCCCCCATCTCGTCCTGCCCCCCCAAACTTCCCCCAGCTCGTCCTGCCCCCCCAAACCTCCCCCAGCTCGTCCTGCCCCCCCAAACCTCCCCCAGCTCGTCCTGTCCCCCCAAACCTCCCCCAGCTCGTCCTGTCCCCCCAAACCTCCCACAGCTCGTCTGGCCGCCGGCCTCCGAGGGCTCTGCTGGGGCCCGGACTGAGGGCCCACGAAGCTCCGCCCACAGGCTCTACCCTAGGCCGTCTGACCACAGACCTCTGTCTGCCAAAGCCTTTGACCTGCAGACCTTCCCTTAGAAAAAGGCCCTGCTGAAAACTGCAGGTTTAGGTCTGAGCCTGGCCTTCTTGGGTGGACGGGAAAGGTGCTGGAGTCCCCACGGGAAGCCGAGTCCTGGGGCACAGGACACACGTGGTCAGCAGGCGGGACAGCCCTCACTGCCCTCCGCATGCCCTCTGAAGCTGGGTCTGCACCCAGGTGAACAGAGGGGGCCAGCCGCGGGTGGTGACTTACCAAGACCACACACGCCCTGGCGACGGGGCGCCTGTGGGGTGGAGTCAGGCCGAGACTTTGGCTCTGGCCCAGAGGTTTCTGTGGTTTTCCTCGGCCATCTGAATCTACCGTTCTGTCCTGTCCCCTCCCCTGCTGGGGCTTTCTGGGGAACGGTCAGTGTCCCCTTGGAGGGGAGGAAGGAGGAAAGAGAGGTCTGCGTGTCTGCCCTGCCGGGTTTCAGGGACGTCATTGTCCTCTGGGCCCCCTCCTCTGCTGGCCCTTGCGTTCCTGGTTTCCACGGCTCCCCGGGGTCTGTCTTCCCTGGGGATCGCGCCCTCCCTTTCCGGAGGACGCCTGCCCCGCCGTGGTCCCACATGGCACACCTGTTTCTTCGCTTCTGTCTTATTGATGATGCCGATGAGCCTCTGTACGACAGTCTTGGCTTTCCTCCTGTTGGCCGCGGAGGACAGGAGCGGGAGCCAGGTGTTCCAGTACTGCCTCACAGCCAGCATCACCAGGGCGCTGCTCCCCGCAATGCCCCCGAACCTGAAAGGGAATCCCTGGGCTGGAGCGGCGCAGACACCAACGATGCAGGAGCGACATGGGAAGCTTCTCGATTTACCGGGGAGCGGGCACGGCTGGGCGCCACGGAGCACCCCGGACGCGGGCGCTCCCTCCCCCCGATGGCCATGTGGCCTGTGGCGACCCACTCGTGCCCGAGGGCCTCTCGAACATGGGGCGGAGTGGATGTGACCGCAAGGGGCGAGATGGCCCCGGCCACAGGGTCACAAAGGAGGGCCAGCCCTAGTGGCAGTCCCCACTGAGCCCCGTACCCTTCGCCCCACGGCACTGCGGTCCGTCTACCTCCCACAGGCGGCACGCACGCCAAGCCCACAGCCCACGCGGTCACACTGGCCACTTAGCCCGGCATGGCGCACCTGGCGCTCTCCATGAAGGACCTCGCGGCCGCCAGGCGCAGCTGCTTTCTGCCCTTCGGGTTCTCCAGGATGCTCCTGCCCTGGATGCAGGCTGTGGTGCTCAGCATCTCGGCCACCAGTTGAGTCTCCACCCTGGGGACAGAGAAGTACGAGGGCAGGAGGGCTCTTCGGGGAGACAGGTGCTGTGCAGAGAGGGGAACAAGTCCTGGGGGCATCCAGAGTAGCCTCGTGCGAGCCCCCAAACCGCAGCTAACTGGCTGAGCGCACTCAACCCACAGAACCACGAACCGGCGTGTTAAATGACGAATCTGTGAAGGGAGCAGCAAAAGGTGGGCACAGCGAGCCCCTCCTAGCAGGGCCGAGCCCCGCCGGGAGCAACGGGGCTCCGCTCCCTGCGCCTCCGTGTGCTGGTCTCAGAGGGCCTCCGCTCTGTGCCGGAGCTCAGTCCGGTACGGTTTCGACTCAAAACGTTGTCAAGGATGCCAGACCCTCTCCCGAAACGTTTACTACCCAGGCCCTGCCATAGCTTGTGCCTAGGTAACACCACACACACGGAGACATCGCCCCCGGGAGGGGGATCCCGTGTTGGAGGGGACCAGATCCCCAACACCCAGCTCGGGGGGCCCTGTATTTATTCCCAGAGAAATACACACAGTTCCTGGGCAGACTCCCTCCACGGGCCACCTGAGTCTTTATTTTTGAAGAGCGTGGCCTCTGGCTGGGTCTCAGACGCTTCCTGTATTCCGTGGGATAAACCCTGCTCTTTAACTGGAGTGACGGCTCACTTCCGCTTGGTACATACACGGTGTGGTTGGGGCGGAATCTTCCATTTGCTTTCGTTTGTCCCGCGTGTTGCTGCTTTCTCCCCTCATTTGGGCTAAGCGAATGACCTTTCAGTATTCCATTTTGTCTCCCCTGTTGGATTTTTACTTATACTTCTGTTTACTATTGTTTCAGTACTTGCTCAAGAGATTACAACGTACATCCTTAACTAACAGTGTAGCTTGGGTCAATGTATCATTTCACAGGCGGTGGGAAACCCCTGAACAGTATTCTGTGACGTGCCTCATTCCTGTCACTTGTGTTCTCACGGTCACGCACTTTACTTGCATACTTACTAAGAATCCCACCACGCGATGCACTTCCGTTTTAAAAAGGCAAAACCGGGGCGCCTGGGTGGCGCAGTCGGTTAAGCGTCCGACTTCAGCCAGGTCACGATCTCGCGGTCGGTGAGTTCGAGCCCCGCGTCGGGCTCTGGGCTGATGGCTCGGAGCCTGGAGCCTGTTTCCGATTCTGTGTCTCCCTCTCTCTCTGCCCCTCCCCCGTTCATGCTCTGTCTCTCTCTGTCCCAAAAATAAAATAAAACGTTGAAAAAAAAATTATAAAAAAAAAATAAAAAGGCAAAACCTTTTAAAGAATTGAAGAACTGAGGGGGAGAGTCATTTGCGCTCCCCACGCATTCACCACCTCGGTGTTCTCCCGGCTTCTTCAACCACGTTTCCGCCTTGTATCTTCCTCGAGCCTGACGAATTTCCTCTGGCATCTCTTCGAGGAATGGATTACCCACCTGACTTTTAGCGTATCCTATGCCCTGATTTTGCCTTCATTTTTTGCAGGCTCTTCTTACAGGAATTCTAGATTGACAGGTTTCTTTTCCTTTTGAACCCTTAAAATGTTAGGCAGTCCACGTTGTTTCTGCTGAGAAGTCTGCAGTCCCACCCTTGTTTTCCTACACACAACGCACCCGTTTGCCTTCCGACTTCTCTCCAACGATTTCTTGCCTTTGGCCGGCAGCAATGGGACTACGGTGAAAATAGCTGTGGTTTTCTTTGTGTTTATCCTGCTTGGAGGCATTGAAAATCTTGGATCTCTGGCTTGATGTTTTTAACTCAATTCGGAAAAAAATTAAACTCTTCTATCTTCAAATATACGTATCTCTGCCTCCCTCTCTTGCCTCTGTCCTGAGACTCCTATTTCCCTTGGGTTAGGCCACTTGATTCTGCTCCACGTGTCGTTGAAGTTCTGTTCATTTTGCTTTCCTGTCTTTTCTCCCTGTGCTTTGGTTTCAATACTCGGTTGAGCTGCATTCACGGTTACTTACCACTTCTTCAGCATTCAGATGTTAAGCTCTCCCAGTGAAACATTTCCAGATGTTGTATTTTTTAGTTCTGGAATTTCCACTTAGTTATTACAGTTTCCATTTCTTTGTTGAAATTCCCCACCTGTACACTAATTTTTCCACTAAAAATGCTTTCTTGTATTTATAACAGCTGTTTTAAGTCTTAAATTTGTTGTCTTCTAATTTCAAACTTTGTGTCATATCTGCATCTGTTAACTGTTTCTATCCTATTGACTGCATTTTCTCCTGGTATGGGAGAACACTTTCTTGTTTTTCCAGACGTCTGGTAGTTTTTTTATTTTATGCTGGACACTGCAAGGGCTGTATTGTTGAGTGTGGATGCTGCTGCCTTCCTTTAATGGGATGTTGGGGTTCATTCTGACGGGCAGTTAATTTACTGGTGCCTCAGTTTATCCTATGAAGATTTGAATGAGGCTTTTGTGGGGTAAGTCTAGAGTGGCCCTTACAGCCCTATTCCTAAGGTATATGGTCTTTTTGAACGCCTGGCAAGTTGACTCTGGTTGGCCAATTCAAACACCTCAACATGGATGGCTTCCAGCATCTCTGTGCAGCTTAGAAATCACACCTCAGTGCCTGGGAACATACAAGCTCTGTCCAGTAATCTCTTTTCTCACATCATATCTGATAAATGCCGGCTGTCTCAGTAGCCCCAGGCACGGGTCTTTGTTTCGTCCCAGTATGTCTTCTGTCTGGGCTGTGCTTCCCAACGCTGACGTTTGAACACCCCTCCAACCCCACCCCACAGAAAGCAGGGATGAACGTGCAGCCACGTTTGATGTTCCCTTTTACAGAAATCTCTTCTTTGGATCATCTTTTGTCCAATGCTTGGCAATGATTGGTTCATGTATTTTGCCAAGCTTTACCATTTTTTCTCACAGCACAAGAGTATAGTAACTGTTACTGTGTAATGGCCAGAAATGGTAGGAAAAGGGACTTTTACATATAAATAAACATGTTCTATAAATGACTTATTTTATTATATATTATATACTTATTTGTTTATAGATAAATATAATATAATATACAATAAATATAATATTAAATATCTTACATATTTATATGTAAGATATAAATATTATATACACATATATAAATTATTAATAAATTACATAAATATATTGTATATATTATATAAATTTCTATAAAGACCCAACATTGATGATTATGTTAAATGAAAATGCTGAACAAAGTAGAGATGTCCCAAATAACCTTAGACTATCTAGAATTAGACTATCTAATCTATTTTGTGTCTGTTTTAAGGATCTGCATGAAATTTCTTATTAGTGGACATTCCTTTATACTGATAGTGTGAATGTGAAAATTATTCTGGTAATTAAACACTCAGCGATGAAAATACTGATTAGAAACTGTACTATTTTTCAGCAAGAACTAAAAATTTACTATTACTGTGCATTGCTATTATAAAATGACTTTGTGACCAATTCCACACTAGAGTTTCTACCTATAAATTGCAAAGTGGAGAGATTAGCATAAACATTTGAAATACGTGTCATTTTCTTTAAACAGTGAATCATCTGCAGCGAGTGCCACGTGGCTGAATGTGACCATGTATCCTGCCTGACCAGGCACAAGGTCCAACGTTCTGAGTGGCCAGCAAGATCACTATCAAGTGGGCATCTCTTCCAGAACCAGGGGCCGTGTCTCTCCAGCTGCCAAGCACCCAGGAGCATGCCTGGACACAGCTAGCAAGCCAGCAGGCTGGATGAACGGTCAGAACCACAGAACGGGGTACGAGGGGCAATCCCGCTGAGTGCAGTGACTCCGGATGTCGCTAGAGGGCAGTGATGCCATATAAATGAGCTTTCAAAAGTCGAAGGGGAAATTACATTTTTATGGTACCTCCACTTTCCCTATTACTATTTGCATAAATTTCTATTTTTATCTTCTTTTATTGGATTACATAAGATTTTTCATTCTAAAATGAAACTCAATTTAAGAATCACTGGAGAAGAATGGCAAGGCCACACTTCCTACAGCCTACACCCTGCCGCCCCGACCGAGTCCTCCTGGCCCGCCCGCCACCAGCAGCGAAGCGACTTTCAACCCAACAACAGAACGACTATGCAGCAGCGTTCAGGTGCTGACTCTTTCTAGAAGAATGTCTTTGCGGTTTCTCTTTTCAAAATAACTTGTCAATTTTTATCAAAATGGCACCTGCACACGGGGAGGCATCGCTACTTCTACTCAGCTCGCAGCGCTGTTCCCTGCAGGGAACGACTTCTAAACGCTTAGTCCTCTCCTCTAGTAGGCATATGCTTGCCTCTAAAACTTGGCATCTAACTTGACTTCCCCATGTTATCAGCTGCACACATCGCCCGTGGAATTCTTACGACGATAGATGAAGTTTAAATTACTCAGACCTGGGGCTGCTGGGTGGCTCAGTCGGTTGAGCATCGCTCCTGATTTCAGCTCAGGCTGTCATCTTGCGGTCGTGAGATCGAGCCCCTTGTCAGGTTCTGCCCTGACAGCACAGAGCCTGCTTGGGATTCTCTCTCTCCCTCTCTCTCTCTGCCACTCGCGCTGTCTCTCTCTCTCTCTCTCAAAATAAATAGATATTTTAAAACAAGATTTCAGATTCTCTCTTCCTCTGCCCCTCTCCCTCTTGTGCATGCTCTCTCTTTAAAATTAAAAATTTAAACTACTCAGACCCTCCTTTTGCCCTCTTCTCAACTTATTAATATAGATGATTACAGGACTAATTTAATCCCCCTATTATTATCTTTATTCTTTAAAACATTATACCAGCTCAGATCTCGTGGCCCCTCAGCAAGTGACACCTGACCGCTCACCTTCTCAGGCGAGGCTGCTGTCACAGCCGTTCTCCTCTATTCTGGACTCTCCCCTCCCCTGCAAAAGCGTTTGGCTTTTGAATTGCCAAAACTGGTAACGCTTTTGTGAAGTAGCCACAACTGTTAAGCCCAAAACTAAAGTATCAGTGAACACCATGATAATGCAAATGTTTTGTGTCTCCTAGAGTTTCCCACTGGCTTTTTCTCCACTGTACGATTTTCATTTAGCACCGTGCCTTTTCTACTCTTCCTAACCTAACCCCGGGTCCTCTGTCTTCCCTGCCCTCACTCCAGAGCCCCCTCCGTCCTGCTCCAGTTCAGACAGGGAGCCCTCCCAGCAAGCAGCACAGTGTGACAACTTTTCTGGAACGTATTTATTATTCCAAGCATCCCACATCTCTCGTTTGGTTTATTCCTTTGTTTTTCTGGAGCATATCCTTCAAGTGACTTTCCCACAAACAGGCGTGTGGGAAACATATATTCCGGGTCCCTGTCTGCCTAAAAATGGCTTTCCTTCCCCACGTACTTGACTCAAAGTCTGAGTGGGTTAAAATCTAGGCTGCGAATTATTTCCACCTAGAAAGCACCATTTTTCTTCTGCCTCCCAGTGTTTGGAAAAGGCTGTTGCGTTGATGTTTCCTGTGACTCTGCAGATGGATTTCTTTCTTTTTTTTTTAACTTTTAATTTTATTTCAATCCAAGTGGGTGAACATAGAGTGTAATAATGATTTCAGGAGTAGAATTTAGTGGTCCATCACTTCCATACGCCACCCAGTGCTAGTCCCAACAAGTGCCCTCCTTGAGGCCCATCACCATTTAGCCCATCCCCCACCCACCTCCCCCCCAGGAACCCCAGTTTGTTCTCCATATTCCAGAGTCTCTTATGGTTTGCCTCCCTCTCTGGTTTTTATTTTATTTTTCCTTCCCTTCTCCTATGTTCATCTGCTGTGTTTCTCAAATTGCACATATGAGTGAAATCATGTGATATTTGTCTTTCTCTGATTGACTTATCTTGCTTAGCATAATACACTCTGGTTCCATCCACATTATTGCAAATGGCAAGATTTCATTCTTTTTGATCGCCAAGTAATTAATATTCCATAGTGTGTGTATATATATATACACCACATCTTCTTTATCCACTCATCAGTCGATGGACATTTGGGCTCTTCCATAATTTGACTGTTGTCGATGGCACTGCTGTGAACGTGTGCCCCTTTGAATCTGCATGTTTGCATCCTTTGGATAAATACCTAGTAGTGCAGTTGCTGGGTCGTAGGATGGTTCTGTTTTTAGTTTCTTGAGGAACCTCCACACTGTTCTCCAGAGCGGCCTCACCAGTTTGCATTCCCACCAGCAGTGCAAGAGGGTTCCCGTTTCTCCACATCCTCGCCAGCATCCAGAGTCTCCTGACTTGTTCATTTTAGCCATTCCGACAGGTATGAGGTGGTATCTCATTGTGGTCTTGATTTGCATTTCCCTGATGAGGAGTGATGTTGAGCGTGTTTTCATGTGTCAGTTGGCCATCTGGATGTCTTCTTTGGAGAAGTGACTATTCATGCCTTTTGCCCATTTCTTCACTGGATTATTTGTTTTTTGGGTGTTGAGTTTGGTAAGTTTTTTACAGATTTCGGATACTAACCCTTTATCTGCTATGTCGTTTGCACATGTCTTCTCCCATTCCATAGGTTGCCTTTTAGTTTTGCTGCTTGTTTCCTTCGCTCTGCGGAAGCTTTTTATTTTGACGAGGTCCCAGTAGTTCGTTTTTCCTTTTGTTTCCCTCGCCTCTGGAGACGTGTCTCGTAAGAAGTTGCTGAGGTGCAGATGGATTTCTTTTAAAGGCGGTTCGGACACTCTCTTCATCTGTGATGACCAGACGTGTCCCTGTGGTGCGTCTGCACGTGAGGGTGACTTCGTTCCCCTGCTGCCCGCTGGTGAGAGCGTCCGTCAGGCGGCGGCGTTGTCTGCCCTGGAGCCTCTCCTGCATCACAATCCGCATTCAAACTTCTTTCTGAAGCACACTCTCTGTTCTTTCCGGGGTTCTGAAGGTTGGTCCTTGGACCTCCTGTGTGGCTCCGGTGTGGCTCCTGGCTTTTCTGTCACATTTTCTGTGTGCGTCCTTTTTCATCTACTTCCTGAGAGATTTCCTCACACTGATACCTTTTTTTTTTTATGTTTTATTTTTGAGAGACAGAGAGAGACAGAGCACAAGAGGGGAGGCGCAAAGAGAGAGAGACACGCACAGAATCTGAAGCAGGTTCCAGGCCCCGAGCTGTCAGCACAGAGCCCGACGCGGGGCTCGAACTTGTGAACTGTGAGATCGTTACCTGAGCTGAAGTCAGATGTTCAACCCACTGAGCCGCCCAGGAGCCCCTCCTCACGCTGCAATCTTCACTCAATTTCTTTTCAAGGGATCTCCAGTCCTTGATTATTCCTTCTTCCACAACACTACACACTTTTTAAATGCCGCAACTTCTCAAGTAAGTTTGAGGGGTTTTTCTTAGCGTTCTCCTCTGGTTGTCGCATAATCTACGTATCCCGAGGAATTCTCCCTATTTGAGAGTGTGGCTGAGATGCTGGTGGGGAGCCGGTAGCAAGCAGGGGAGCCCTGGTGCCCTCCCCGGGGTCAGGCGTCCCGGCAGACGGCCAGGCGCTCTGTGCACGGCGGCCGCACGTCCCGCCTCAGTGCACTGGGCTCCTGCGTGGGTGGAGGCCAGCAGCGGGTGGGCGCCCGGTAGCCACCGAGCTGCATGACCAGGGACCACCCCTCGGTCTCCCCCAGCTGGGGTGGGAAGTCAGAAAGCGTGGGAGACTTCCCTTGTGGAAGCCAAGTACCTCTCAGGACAGACTGTTGAGAGAAAATAACCCGTAGCCTCTGAGAGAGGTCAGTCCACACTGTGCCGGAGGAAGGGCCCCTCGTGATGACCCTCAGTGCTGGCGGTGAGAACGGACAGGCTCCGTCACGGCTGTGCTTCAGCTACTCTGTTTTCAGACGGAGCCCTTCTGACGCCCCCACGGCTACCGCCTCAGGTCGGTGGGCACGGGTACCTTGGGCAAGGCTGACGGACACCTGCCCCAAACGTCCAGCTCCTCAGAGGGTTTAGTCAACTGCCCGTTCCTCGACTTGCCGGCTCCACGAGCTTCCGACGGCCCTCACCCTCCGCCGGCCGCCTCTCCTCCCCTCCTGCGGGGAAGCCTCGTCCCGCCCCACCTCATCCCAACAGACATCCACGGCTTCGGTGTTCTTCCAGAAATCTCTGCCTCTGAGCCTACGGACCCCTGGGCCTCGGAGGCGCTGCCCTGAGCTCCGGGGTCGCTCGAGGGCAGCCTTGTCTCGACGGGTCGTGTGGCCCACGGTCCTGGGAACCCACCCCAACCTTCCTCGCAGGGCCACCTTCTCACTGGCACCCCCACCTGCTACTTCGGGCCGGTGACCGGAGTCCTCAGCCGGACTCTTCAGCCACGCGTCCATCCCCTCCCTGCCCTGCGGCCCTCGGAGGGAGCTTCCTGTGCCCCCGTGTGGTTGGAGCCCCCCGGCTGGCACGAGAGCCACCGGGTCTCCCCTCGACCCGCCGCTGCCCCACACCAGGCCTCTGTGCCCGAGCGTCCCGTCTGAGGAGGGCAGGTCCTGGCGGGCACGCACCGCCCCACCCGGACAGAGGGGGTGCGGTGGAAAGTCGGCTGCTGCAGTGTGTGACGCACGCCCTCAGAGCACAGGCTGCCACAACCGCGTCCGATTCTTGAGGAAGTTACGGCGACCAGCCAGAGACGAGGCTCCCCGTTACCTCTCAGCAATGGACCTTGTTACTTGGGCCCAAGCCCTCCCATGGGAGGGGGCCTCTCCTGCTGCCCTGCGTCCCGGGGGCTCCCGTCGCCAGGTGCTGTGCCCATCTCAGGGACGTGAACCCACGGGGATCGCGGCTGACTCTTCCAGCAGTTTCTGGCGTGCTCCTGCCCACAGAATGGGCGCGTGGCCGCGTCCGAGAGGCTGCATCCGGGGGTCTCTGGGAGCGTGGGCTTGTAGAACCGGACGCCTGGGCCCGGTCCCGGCTCTGCCGCCTGCCGGGGAGGTGGCCTCCGGCCACAGACGTGGCCTGCGCCTGCCTCGGTTTCCTCACCTGCAATATGGGGACGGTGGCACCCACCAGAGAGCTGGTTGAGGTGGTGCCGCGGGGTCCTCGGAGGGAGCCATCCTGCACGCGCCGCCCCCATCATGACCCCACGCGCATCCGAGACCCTGGCCACTTGGAGGCCGGCGGTGTTAAGACATCTCAGGTGGCATTCATTTGTCGGCCCCCAAATACACGCTGCGTGTGTCCCACGCGGGCCCCGGAACTGCCGCTGAGATATGGCGGACGCATCCGTGTCCCTGGGGTTCTCAGTCGGGGACAGGACCCCCCCCCCCCACGCTGCCAATCACGCTGCCACAGCGGGCAGCCCGAGACGCGGACGCGGCCCGAGGTTGGCCTCACCTGGCAATTCGGCACACCTGGGTCTGGCCCGCCCTCCCTGGCTGCTGAGTCACTACGAACGTCTTCTTCGTACCCTCGAGTCGGTGATTTCGTGGTTTCCAGGAAATAACCCACAAGACCCTCAAGGAAAACGGTCGTCACCACAGAAAAAACTCACAGTAGAAACAAATTAAAACAGCCTGACACTCACAACGAGGGGAAAGACGCAGAAACACAATTCCCGATCGGAGGTCGGAACGCGAGAGCCGCCGGAAGCTGTGAGGGAAAGCGGGCGTCCAGCGCCGCACGGGGACAGGGGTCCGGGAGCTCGTGCCGCGACATCCGGCAGCCGTGGCCTCCGGAGAGCGAGCGGCCCGCAGCGGGCAGGGCGACAGGGGCCGGGGGGGTTTTCTTGCCACTGGGACGCCTCCTCGGTGACTTCTGAATTTATGTGGCACGTCTGTGTCGCCCACTCAGAACTACGTTCATCAAAGCTCTGTCTGTCGGGGATGGCAGATGGTGACCCGGGAGCCCCTTTCTGCCTCTGTGCCCGTGACCGTCACGCTCACGGCCAGTGAGCCTCGTGTGGCCTCAGAACCCTTCTGAACCCGGCTCTCTGGAGCCGTGGCTGACGGCGTCGTGCTGGCTGACGAGGAGCCGGCAGGCAGAGGCGCACGGACGCACGGACACGGCTGCCGGGACACGAGCTGGGATGACCCAGGGCTGGTGCTCGGGCCCGGTGACCCCTCCTGGCCTCAGGGGGATCGGTCCACAGCTACTTACCGGCTAAACATCCTCAGGAGCCTAATGCCCATCTGGATGGCCTTCTGCGAGCAGGCCATGGTGACCTCGTGGTCGTGGGCCATGTGGGCAAAGTGGGTCAGTCGTGTCAGGGTCTGCAGCTCCACCAGGGGGTCCGACCAGTTGCACTCAGAAGCCATTTCCACCACCTTCCGGGCAGGGGAGAAGGGGCGTCTGTTAGCGCGGCTGACGTGCCACCCCCGGGGTCCCCGCCCCGAGCCGACTGCAGAGGAAGCGCACGGGTGGCTCCCACGTGGAATGGCTCGGGCACCCTGCGAGGGGCAGGTGAGCGCCGTGGTGAGGACGGGGTCCCTCGACAGGGCACCCAGTCTGCCGCCTCAGGCAAGGCCCTCTGACCCCGGCTCTGAGTCTGAGCAGCTGACCCGAACGAGTGGCCTCAGGCTGGGGGCTCTGGGCACTGGTGGCGCCTACCTGGGCCAAGGGGGGCACGGAGAAGTCCATGAGGCCCAGCCCGTTGCAGGAGTACATCTCCAGAGCAACGAGAACTCTGGTCACCGAGTTGATGTCCTCGTTGGGACTCTGGGGGAAGGAAGCGTAAGCGCCCGTCGGCCCGGGGGTGCCGGGACGCTGGGGCCCGGAGCCCTGGGACACGCCGGCATCGCGGCGACAGCCAGAGCCATTGGTATGCCGGTTTATCTCCAAGGTCCCTTTCCAGGCAGTGTCGAGGCAGCAGGTCTGCTGGCTGAGCTGGCCAGGGGGTGGGGCAGGGCCTGCCCATGACCTCAGAGCCCACGTCTGTGGGAGCTCTCCTCTCTGGGTCCCTGCTTGTCCCCCTTCAGGCGGGAGACCAGGGAAGACCTCAGCAGGAGGTGTCCGCCCTGGAGGCCCCGGCCCGCCGAGCCCTCCGAGCCCCGGGGAGCTCCCAGACGCCATCCGCGCCCCAAGCCCCTGGCACCTGCTCATCCGCGCCCAGCCGCGGCCCGATCTGCTGCTGTAGCAGCTGCCGGGCCTTCACCCAGGTGGCAAGGAGCTGCTGCTGGGTGCTCACGGGCACCACCTCCTCGGGCTCCGTCCCGGTGCTCAGGTTCAGGGCGAACTCACAAACCTAACACAGATGGGGCCTTGTTCTAGAGCCTGAACTCTGAACAGGGAGCCCGAGCCAAGACTCAAATTAGTAAAAGTAAGTGGACCTGGCTCGTGGTCAGACCGGCGGGGGTTTAAACAGGCACCAGGCCTGCAGCTGGGCGGCCTGGCCCCCACGCGCCCCTGGGGGGCCCCCGGCTGGCCCTGCCACCTGCCCGGCTCCGCCACCTCCCCTCCCTGACAACACCCGGCTCTCTGTCTTCCTCTGACAGAAATGCATGTTCTCTGCCCTTCCTTGCCCTGCACCCCATTTCTTGGCAGTAGAAAACCCTAGCCAGTTTCACCTCCTAATGGCCACCCGTCACCTGTGCTAGTGGAGTGAGGGTCCCCCCTGGCCTCGCGCAGTGAGGGGCTCTACCTCCACCGCGGTCCTGACTTCAGCACTGGCTCCTGAGTCCAGTGGTGTGTGAAACAGGTTCGGGCGCATGGGTCTTCTAGATTTTTCCGGCACTTGAGTCGGAATCCAGTTGATAATCAAGCCTCGAGCCAAAGTGTTGCAGAGCATCCCCAGCAGAGTGAAGTCTCTGGAAAGAGCATGCCGGCAGGTGAGAACACAGTCGCACGCACAGACTCAAGCAGACGAGTCCGTGACAAAGTGCGTTTGCCGGGCTCCCATCTTGCCGGGACCAACCACAGGCGCCCGTGGTCCCAGCGCCAGTTTGCTGAGCTGTTCCAAGGCCTCCTAGGGGAAGCTGGCTGTGACGAGGGCCGCTCCGGTGACGCCTGGCTCCCCCGCCACAGGTGGCCTTCCTGGCGAGAGGGCGCCGCCATGCCAGGCGGGCGGGCTCCTCAGGGCATCGTCGGGGCGGGACAGAGGGGCCCATCTGGCCTCCGTGCCCGCTGGCGGGCGTCCGTCAGGCCTCAGTCGCGGCCCGGGCACTTCTACCGGTTGGTTAACAGATCAAATGGGCCTCGGCCAGAACGCTCACGTTTCTCACTGGCAACGTTATGGCACCAAGACTTCGTTGAAAACGGCTGCAAACGGTCTCCGCACGTCCAGAACCAGGGACTCAAAGTCTGAGCTCCATCTGCGATGGAAACTCACGGCAGTGCTGGGAGGGGAGAGGCTGGCGTCTGCGGAGCCCCGCTGGGGCGCTCACATCAGAGGGGCATCCACAGGGCCTGCTCACTGCCCAGCGAGGGGCTCTCTAGCTCGGGCTCCGTGTTCATTATTAATCGTCCCTGATGAAAACCGGCACGCAGCCTGCTGGTTCCCACCCCGTCTGGCACATCTACTTCAGTATCTGATGAGAAAACCTAAAGCTTATCGTTCAGACTAAAAACCAAACCAGCAAAAAACACACAAGGAGAGTTTTTAAATGTCACCCTCGTCGGGTGACACTGGTCTGTCTTGCTTTTAAATTTCCGATTTTAGCTCACGAAAACAGCAATCTCCCGGGCTCCCATCCGTCTACATAAGAAAACACAGACGCACGTTTGCAACCTTCCATGAAACCAGATGAGATTCGTACAAAGGAGTCGTTCTTTGCTTCCATTTTTCCCAGCTGATCCGGGTCTCAGCAAACCTTCCTTAGAATCATTCTGTTTGGAACAGAGTGGGGCAGGCCGGCTCCGTGCTGAGACACAGTGAGGGTGGGGGGCTCCTTGCCGGGTGGGCCCGAGGCCTTCCTCCACCACTATGGGCCGCCCTGCGGCTCAGAATGGGTGAGCCATCTGGCTTGGGGTGCACGGCTAGTGAACGGAGCCTGGGATGCTTGAGCAGCCCTCCCTGTGCCCCCACAGCCTTTCCCCTGTCCCCACGTCCCCACATCCCAATCACTGTCAGACACCAGCCAACGGCAGACCCGCCTTTCCCGGAAGGATGGCACTGACGATGGCGGGGAGGGTCCCGGGGCACCACCCCCACCGGCGGACCCGTGTGTGACCCCACAGTCCCCGGGCCTGAATCAAGGTCTCTCGGAGCGGCAGGACGGAGCCTTCCCCGGGGGTCAGGACCGCACGCGGGACCCGCCAGCCACACCTACCCGTTGTGACCCGTGGCCTTGACGATGCTCAGGAGGTGGTCCAAGGCGTCCACGAGCTCCCTCTGCCTCCCGGCCACGATGAGGTGGCGGTTGTGGTTGAGGACGTAGACCACCGCGTTCTGCACGATCCAGCCTTCCTGGATCTCTCGCCCGATCTCGGCGCACCGCAGCCAGCTGTCCATGGCGCCCTGTGACAGACTCTCAATCCAGGTCCTGCAGAACGCACCCTGTCAAGCTCTTCCTTCGAAACAAGACCTTTCCCGAATGGGCATTAGGGACCCGAACATGCGGTCTGCCCGTGGCCCGCTGGTCTGCGGAGCCTGCCCCCGGCCTGGACTGCCTGCCGCGACCCGCTGTGTCCCCTCGACCCGCCCGCAGGGGCCGGGCCGTGCCCCCACGCTGCGCCTGCCCGCTGCCTCCACGGGAGCCTGTTCGCTAGTGACAGAGGCTCGCCCCTCCAGTTAGCGGGTGGGCAGTTAGACGGTGTGCGGCTCCTGCGACATGGGGCCGATATCCGCGCACTACCACCCTCTCTTAAAAATACTTAGTTTTAGATCAAAGACAACTGAGACCCTGGTATCACTGTTAACAGAGCATCTCAAATTCACGAGCGTTTCTGTCGTGGCATTTCACGTGCTGTGTCTTCTGGGATGTTCTACGTGAAGCGCTCTGCTCACCCACACTTGTGACCGAGGCCCAGACCACAGCTCGTCCTCTGAGCGCACGGAAAGCCGCTCCCCTTCCACACCCCAGTGCTTACACCAACCCATCGTATCCCCTTTTTACTAATAACAAAATACGCTAACTGGAAGGAGCCAAAGTGGGGATTCTACTAAAACACACTAGAAAAACCATCCTGCCACGCCGGCCACGCATGACACCAGCCACGCCCCTGGTGTGGGCGCAGCCTCCCGGGCCACCTGGCCCGCTCCGTGGCTGAGCTGTGCTGGCAGCTGCCGGGGACGCCGGGGCCCCTCCGGGCCACCTACCGGTACACGGCCCACTGTGTGTTGTCCTCGGGGCACTCGAGCGTGTGGCCGGCCGAGTGCTGGCTCGGGTCCTCCGGGGGGGCGGGGTGGTCATTGAGCTGCACGCCCTCTGAGCGCAGCAGGTGGACGGTGGCCTGCGAAGGAAGCGAGGGGCGGCAGAGTCACAGGGCACAGACTCAGAGCCAGGCGGGAACACGCGGCCGGGCACAGGGTGGGCAGACCCCGTGATGCCCCGTGGTCCTCTCAGCCTCAAGGGTCCTCCCTCCACCTCACCCACAAATACCGTGTCCCGGGAAGAGAGGGCTCCTTCTACGAGCCCCACACAAGTCACGCCATTGCTCGGACACAGTCACTTCTCGACGTTAGCCAGTGCCCGGCCGCGTCTGCCCCCGGTCACCTCACGAGTGCGCAGAGGCACTGAAGGCTGCCGAGAGCACTGGCACAGCCGGGCAGGTGGCCCTGCCACCACTGGCTGTGCCCCAGTCGTCACTGCGTCCCCAGCTCACGGCATTGGCCCGGCATTTGGGAGGCACTTAGCAGACGTTCCCCGAGTAATTCAGAGAGCGCTCTAGCCCGGCTGCCCAGACCCCAGGAGAAACGACCTAACGTGGCTCCAAGGATTTTGGTCACGCAGTTCCGTGGAGCGTGGCCCCCGCGGGCGGAGGTGCAGGTGCTGTGGCCCAGTGCTGACCCCTGATGGCACACCTCTCCCCGCTACAACTTGCTCAAAGTGTTTCTGACGTCCACTCCGATGCAACCCCCCAAAACAGCAGGTCACTGCATAGTCCCCACGTGACTGTGGGCTCCCGATGCAGAAACTATCTCTAAGGAAAGGGGACACGTAATCACGGGGCCCTCACGCACCAGGAAGGCGCCCCTACTTGGCACCCGTCCCTTCAGGAGGCAGGTCTTCAGGGGCAGTGTTCCACAAAGCACAGGCGCCCACGCCGACCTACCAGCGACGCACCTCTGCGTTGATGAACCCCACTTCGGCGAACTTGCGCAGCAGGTTCGGGGATGCCTGCCGCTGCGACGTCACTTCTGAGTGGCCCCAGCCGTCCTGGGCTGCGCTGTCTCCGCCCCTCTTCTTCTTTCCTGGGGTAAAGAGTGGAGCCTCAGCCTTGGTCAGACGTGGTGCTTCTTTTGCAGCAAAGAAACAAAAACATCTCAAGGATTCCTGGCTCACCCCCAGCTCCGGGGGCAGACGGGGGTCTCTGGGAGGTGCGTCTTTGCTAGAAGGGGCCGGAGGAAAGGCCCCCCCCCACCCCCGGGGTGCAGGGCTCCCTGGGCGGGTGGCTAACGTGTCCCCAAAGCCGGCTCAGCCGCAGCTCACTTGCCACTGACGTCCCCGACAACACATTCTTGGTTTTGCTTGTGCCCCTTGAGAAGCACCCGGCCCCACCAAGCCTGCAGCAACCCTGCCCTGGGTCTCCTCAGACCCCTGGTACATGCCTGTGCCCTGACCGTCCACCGGACCTGCCCACTGACCCATCAGCCCCAGAATCTGTGCTGATGTGGGGAGCCGTCCTCCACCCACACTCCCGAGAAAACCCCCCCCCCCCCCGCCCCCCCTCCCCCCCCCCCCCGTTCACTGTCACCTCTGCCCTCTGCCCTCTGCCCTCTGCCCCCAGGCGCCCGACACGGCGGCCTCTGTTCTCTTGCTCACAGCAGGTGCCTTCCCTTTTGGAGCCCCGATGACCCTGAGGGACCAAAGAGCAAAGGCACAGTGGCCCGGCTGCACAGGGTCCGGCGGGTCACGGTGACGTTCGGGAGTCCCTTCCATCGCAGGACCCCTGCTTCCAGCATGTGCACACTGACCCGGGCCCCGGCAGGAGCCGCCCCACTGGTCATCGGGGCTGCCGGCCCCTGCCCAGGCTTCGGAGAACATGCGACCCTGGCTGGCGCCTGGGCGCGCGTGTGGGGGCCCTCGTACCTCTCTTCAGCCGTGCTGGCTTCTTTGCCTTGACGTTGTCGTACAGGAGGCAGAAGCGGCACGCCGTCCGGCAAACGTCCCACACCCCCTGCTTCCGGGCGACTTTGGCGAGCTCGGCCCAGATCTGTATTCTGCTCGCCGAGGAGCCAAGCGACAAGAGCGCACGCGCGTGTCGCTCGTGACAGGCCACCCGGCACCACCGCGGGGGCCGTGAGCCACGGCCCTTCTCGCCCCGTGGGGGGGTGCCCACGCCCCTCCCTGCTGGGGCGGGTGTCCCGCTAGCCCGGCCGGGGGCACCGCCTCACCCACCGCTCCCTGGCGTTCTCGCCCCCCAGACGCCGCAAGTGCCCGGCAGCCTTGTCCACGCTGATGATGTGGTGCCGTGCCTTCGCGAACAGGAAGCTGAACCGGCCCCTGGTCTTCCCTGTAGACACTGCGGGCGGAAATGGAAGGGCAAGGCTGGCGTCCGGTGTCCCAGGGCCCAGGACTGGGAGGGGCGCAACCTCCGTCCCGGGGACCCTGGTGCCAGGGGGGTGCCGCCCCCACACGCAGCGGCCCGGGGGCTCTGCACTCTGGACAGGCGTGAGCTGGTGCCCCTCCGGAGGGCGCTCCCTCACACCGGCCCCTGCCCGACACCCCCGCTCCCTCCCGCGGCCTGGCCCTCTGGTCTGCTGGGTGGCGGGGGCTCCCTTTGATAAACGGAGCGCAAGCCACGGAGAGCCTGGCTTCCCCGAGCGCGGGGCCGCCCGGCACAGTTGCACAGAGCGTGTGGCACATGCCGTGCCCCTCTCAGCCAACACTCCAGCCACCTCCAGGAGCCAGCCCCCCGCCCCCGGGGCCCCTCACCCTGCAGGGCCGGGGTGCCTTCTCCGGCTGGGCTCCCGGCCCGCCAGCAATGCTCTTACCCGTCGGAGCACCTCAGGACTCTGCTGACACTTGCAGGGCACAGTGGAAAGCCAGGGCGGCCACACCCAATGAGCCCCACGGCCACAGAGGGCCACGTCCCAGAGCCATCTTCTCCCCACCGCTGGGGCATGACAGCCGGGGGAGCCTCGGGGCGGCCTTCGGTGGGGCCCCCCAGCCGGGCACCCGGCTGCCGTCCTCAAGAATGTGATGTGCTTGGCGGGTCAGTGGGTACAACTGGGCCCCCCGAAAGGTATGATGAACCCTAACCCCCAGAACCTCAGAATGTGGCCTTATTTGTGTCTCCACGGGGACAAGGTGAAGGCACGGAGGACACTGCCACCTGCAAGACACAGGGGGGCTGCAGCCATGCCCCCTCCAGACTGGTGCTTTCAAAGGCCCAGACCGCACACCTCAAGGCTCGGACCTTCGGCCGGCACGGCGTGGCCCCCACACGCCAGGCTGAGCATCTGCCTCAAGACGGCATGAGGCTCAGCCGGCCCCTGGGCTCTGGAAGAGAAAGGCAGCCTACCTTTGGCCTCGTTCTCGCTGTCGAGCACAATCTGGAAGGTGTCGGGGGCCAGGGCCAGGCCCGCATTCACCAGGAGAGCCCGCTTCTTCCTGACGCTGTCTTTTGGGATAGCTTTCTTGGCCTGCAGCAGGAAGGAAGAGTGGGCTCTCACGTCGCCAGAAGCGACACTGTCTCCGGGCTGTTCCAAGGAGGCACGTGGGCTCCTGCAGGGCCCCAGCCCCCCGGCCAACCCCACAAAGGCCGTGATGACAGCACCTGCTCGATGGCCACGACGGCCTTGTCCTCGGCACGCTCAGGGGACTGGTACAGCCTGGTGCACAGGTAGAGCCGGTTGAAGGCCATCCTGAGCTGGTCCCGGTAGAAGCCCAGGCTGTCCAGACGCATGGCCTTCTGCAGGTGCCGCATGGCCGGCTCCAGCCGGTCCTCATCCTCCTCGATGTGCACCATTTCCATGTGCACCTGGCAGCGGAGCAGGACCATGAGGCTGGGGGGGGGGGGGGGACAGCACAGCGTCAGGCGGGCCCGGGGCACCCTGGCTGGGACAGCACAGCGTCACGCGGGCCCCGGGAGCACTGGCTTCCCAGTAGACGCCCCAGGGGGAGATGTGCAGTGAGCCTCCGGCTGCTCCTGGCTTTCCTGCATCCTTTAGGCCCTGCCCGGCCTGCCTGGAGGACTCAGACGGGGGGGGGGGGGGGGGGCCAAGCAGCGAGGGCCCTGCGGCAGCCGGAGCAGCTGGGGCCCGCGCTCCGAGGCCCAGAAGCAGCAAGCTGGCAGACCTGGGACACGCCAGTGAGGCCTGCCGGGTGGCGCACAGGGCCGGCTCGGGAAGCTTGGGATGCTGCAGCCACCTGGTCCGTCCACAGGCACCGCCCACCCTCCCCCCCCCATGCCCACTGCTTCCTGCAGCCCGCGCCCCCCTGCAGCGTGCGGCCAGAAGCCTGCTCTTTGCCCCTCCGAAGGCAGCCCTGCTCGGGTCTTAGCAGCCGGGGCACCCCCCACGCTCAGAACAGCCACCATGCCCCATGGGCCCTCACCCTACCTCTGCCAGTGTCTACGGGTATCAGCGAAGGGTCCTCACAGCCTTTCCATCAACGGGAGGCAGAGAGCCCACGTCACGGGGTCATGCCCCGGGGTGCCAGCATCAGCAAATCCGACAAATTTGGCCGAACGCAAGTTCCACAGGACCCACGAACTGAGCACAGATGGAGGCGTAAATGCCACGTGGCCTGCCTGTGACCTCAGGGACGAGGAGGCAGGGAGTCCCCGTGGCCCTGGTTAGGGCCGGGAGAGGGCCCACGCTCCTCACGGGGAACCAGGTTCACCCACAGACTCTCTACGAGCCCGGGCGGCAGCCAGGGCCATGGTCCCGCGGTGGCTACAGAGGACACCTTAGGAGCCGGCCGAGGCCAGCCAATGCCACACACAGCAGAGGGGGCCGCACGGAGGGTCCGCCCACTCTGGGAACGGCCTGGCAGACGGCTCGCTTGAAGAGGCCGTGACTCGAATGAGGGCACGTAGCTGCCGGCACGGGAGGGACGGAACCAGGCGGAAGGACTTAGAAGGGAGCAATCCTCCGACGGTGCTAAGTGACTCTGTGACACGCAGCGACCACAAAGTGGGGCCACATATGCGAGGTGGCCGGCACGGGGCTCCGGCGGAGTGAGACCGCGGCCCCTGCGGGGCGTCAGGCGCGAGCCCATGATCGTCAGCCCCCCCGGGGGACAGAGCGCGGAGCCGCCGTGCCAAGGAGGCGACGTCAGGGCACAGCCCGGGTGGCTGGGGTCCTAGGCCGGCCGGAGGGAGGGGCTCTGTGGCACCAGAGACCGGACGACCAGGAGGCTGTTTGTCACCAGACGCGGTTAGCTCAACGCCTTTCCAGCAAAAACCAGCTTCCCCAGACGGGACAACGGAGCCTAGCACCCCGCAGCATATCACCCACGCTGTTCGGTGCATACCAGGTGAGCAAGGACGAGAAAAATGTGACCCACAGTCAGGATACAGGAAGGACCACATGTCGAGTTTACCGGATAAATCCACTAATGCACGTATTAAAATACAAGTACAAATATACCAAAAACCTGAAGGAAAACAATACTCAGGACAGAACAGATACTGAATCTCAGGGGAGGTGGAGAAATGCAGACACGGGAGGTACCTGAGCTCGGAACTAGACTACGTGAGGGCAAAACTCCTGCTCGGGGCTCACGGCACACAGGAGATGGCGGAAGGAAATCAGCCACCAGAGGCACAGGCTGAACAAGATGTAAAAACGAGCGGAGACTGGGGGACCCGTGGGCAGTATCGAGGGTGCGCTCGAAACCCAGGTCCCAGGAGGCGGAGAGCGAGGGGGACGAAGTCACAGCCGATAACTCCGCAAACCTGAGACGTCCTGTCACATATCCGGGCATCGCAGCCAACCCGAGGAGGGTTCGTTAAGGCTCTGAGGAATCCCACGACCAAAACTCTGGAAACAGAAGGAGCAGACTGACTCACGGACACAGAACGACGCCGAAAACCGCGCACGTCTTCCTCGGGAACGGTGACGGCCAGAAGCGGCACATCGTCTCCAAGGTGTCTGAAGAGGAACGCCGTCCCTGAACCCCGAATCCGGTGACCGGTGAAAGCACTCGTGGGGATGAGGTGAAGCCATTTCGGGCCAACACGGCAGAAGCTCTTAGGGCTGAGATCAAGCAGGTGGGAGCTCGGGCGCGTGGGAAGGGGAGACCCAGCGGGACCGGCCAAGAGGGAGGCAGAGCCGAGAAACCCTCATTGCCCTCTGGGACGTTCTCCTTGTCTCCTTGTCGACCACTGGCCGCCAAGACCAGACGACAGCACTGCAAGGTGAAGCGGACGCATCTTCACGTGGCAGACGTCACACCGCATCGAGGGGAGCCCACGGCCACGACGGCACAGAGGCAGGGAGCGGGCTGAGGAAGGAGAAGGGCTGCGGGGGCCCTGCCTGCAGGGCGCGGGGTCAGGTGCGCAGCTGGCCCTCACGGACTCTGCTGCCCGAGGACCCGTACTTTTGGCCCTCGAGCGGCGCCCCCCCCCCCCGCCCCCCGCAAAGTACAGCCGAGGAAGTGGACAGGATTCTAAAAGTTAACCTCGAGGAAGGCAGGGAAGGAGCCGCAGGAAGCAGAAAGGATGAGCGGAAAGACGTGAGGTCGAAGACCAGCTCAGCAGGACACGGAGCGCAGAGGGTGCGGGGCTCCAGGCCCCACGCAGAGGGTCACAGTGATGGAAGGCGGACAGACAGCGGTCCACCCAACTTGCCAGGCCGTGCTCCGCGCGTTCGAGGTACACAGAGGACAGGATTTAAGAGGATGGAAAAGGAGAGGCCGTGCATCCGGGGAGGTGGTGTTACCACCACACGCCGGAGCCTTCGAGGCAGGGGGGTCACCAGCGGCTAAGAGGCCACGAGGAGACACGACCCCAAACGTGCGGGACGCGGTGTTTGGGACCACGCCGAGCAAAGCTGAGGGAGACACGGGGTGCCAGAGGCCAGGCGGCTCGGAGCCGGAGGCCCGCACTCCGGCCGGCACTTGCTGGGCTGAGCGCTCTGCACCCAGGGGATCTCTGGCCTCAGGGTCAGCCCGAGGGGACACTGACAGGAGCTGCCAAGAGCCCCTCAACAAGGATAGACAATGCCATCAGCTGCCACCAGGACTCCTCGGCGTTGACCTGCCACGGGGAGTGCGGCAGCCTGGAACCCTCCTCCAGAAGCAGCCACTCGGCACAGCCCCCAGGCCCAGAACCTTCTAAGGAGAAAGAATACTTCCTAGCTTCCCGATTCATTTTATAAAGCCAGCGTGACCTTGACGTCAACCCTGACAAAGGAAGGAAAACACAGGCCCGTGTCCTCATGAACATATGCATAAGACCCTCTAACGGATCACGGGAAGGAAGCCGAACGTGGCAATACAGTATAAAGAGTGAAAAGATCGGGACCACACAGAGCGTGCACGGTTGGTTCAACCCCCAAAACTCAATCGGCGTGATTCAGGCAGTAAGAACGGGAGAGAAAAGGCACATGACCGTCTTCACAGCCGCAGAAGAAACGCCATCCGGGGCTAAAGGGCCTGTTGCCAACGCGGATGCCCCCACGCGTGCGTCCTACTGGGGGCAGCGGGGTCTCAATGTCACTTAGGAGAATCAGCAGAGAAAAAGGGGGAAGCTACCAGATATTTTCTAAACTCAGGCATACATGAAAATAAGCTCATAGGAAATAAGAAACATACTCATTAAAATTAAAAGCAGGCCAAAGAGAAGGAAGAATTAGAGAATCTGTGAAATGAAAGAACTGATGGAAAACGAGGATGCTGGGAATGTGGCACGTGTGCTTCCCAGCCGCCCCGCCCCCCGCCGCCTGCACCTGCGCCCGTGCCCGCCTAGGGTCGCCCCCGCCCCGCAGCAGCCCAGGGACCACTGGCCGGGACTGCGTCCTCCTCCCGTGGCCCGGCCTGTCTCTTTAGGCATTTCAAGGCCCGCTCTGCCCTCCTGCTCTCAAATGGGTGCCACCTTGGGTTTACGCCCTGTCCACAGCCCAGGTGACCTTCCCAGAGACCCCTGTGAGCTCTGGACGCACAAGACCGGGGTGTCTGCAAGGGGCCTTGGGCCTGCTGCCCACCTCCCACAGCTCCGTCCCTCCCGGCTCACGGCGGCTTCCGTGCCACCCGGCGCCCTGTCCACCGGCTGTTCTCGACAGCGGGGTGGCCATTTGACAACTGGCGATACCTCCTCTGTGCCAGGTCCTCTGATGACGCTGTCCCCCGGCACAACCTCCGCCCCTGGAGGACTGATGAGCCCCCCTTCTACGTGTATGGAGGGCTCTGCTCCTGGGGCGTCATCCTCCCGGCCCCCGGGCCGTCTCCTCTCTCTGGGCTCGGTTTCTCGGAGACCGACTGGGACCGTCCTGCCTAAACAGCACCCACCCGCCCTCCCTCCCTGCTCCTGCCTTCTCAGCACTTCCCACGGCTGGCCTACTGAAAGCAGAGTGGAGATGTAGGAGTGCCTGCAGGCTAGGGGACCCTTGGTGCCGGGACCCAGGCGGGCACCCGCTCTCCGTTAGCGGGCGGTGGGGGACCGCCGAGGCCCGCGCGGGGCACACGGATGGCTCCATCCCTGCGGCAGCCACACAAGCCCTTTCTGATACGGGTGGGGTTTCCCGCTTGCACGCTTTTTGGGGGAAGTCAGTTGGGTTTCATCTTTTTCCCGGTGTTGAGGGATTCTGCCCCGGCCCCCTCCCGCCACGCTTCCCCATCTCTGAGAGGACAGCCCGGGACGAAGACACGCAGGCCACCTGTCCACCTTCTCCAGGACGTCCGCGACGTTGGCCAGCGGCTTCCGCAGGTGGTGTCTCAGGTTGTGCTGCAGCAAAGGGAGACACGCGTTCCACTGGGTGGTGCACACCACGTGGATGACCCCGGGGTCGCCCAGGCGCACGGCTCGCTGCAGCGTGATGTCCAGTCTCCGTACTATATTCAGCTGGGCCTGCACAAAACACATCGACCGGTCTGTGAAGCACCACGTACCGCGTGGGGAGCCTGGTCCCGAGGCCCGGAAGCTGGAGGGCCAGCCGGGACCCGAGGTCTGAGCCTGTCTGTGGCAACGGCCTGCATCCTCTTTTCTAGAAGGGATGTAAGAACGTCTGCGAGATGCTCCCTTAAAAAGCCCGGAATGGCCTCTGCACACCCGTGGATGAGGTTCTCTTCCGTGAACTGATTCCATCCAAGTGCACTTCTCAGCCTTGTATGTTCCCTGTGGCCCACGGCCTGTTACGTTTACAACCCAAAGAACACATCCCCTGTTCCGTGCTGCATGTGCCCTTCCCGCCAGACGGGCTCTGGTCCCGCGTTTTCAGATGCGTGGAACCGGCTTCCCAGCCCCACGCCTCCTCAGAGCCCACGGGGCCTGCCCACGGGTCCTAAACTCGGCCACGTCCCACGCTTCTGGCTGCCAGCACCCTCGGGGCCTCCCCTCACGCTGCCTCATGAACCGGTGCCCGAAGCTGCTCTGTGCTCCACACAGCACTCCCTGCGGCCCCCAGGGCCACACGCACCGCCCATCTGCTGCTATCTCCTGATCACACGTGTGGCCAAAGTGTTCCCTGCAAAGCGTCTCCTACACAGCGTTTGTCAAGCGCCTACCAGGTGCCAGACAGGAGGGTCAACGCTAGAGGAGCCACACGGGCAAGTCCGAGAGGGACGGATATCCGCCGGGCCGCAATGAAGGCGCCACACAGAGCCTGCTGCGGGTGTGGGGGAAGGGGCCCCGCGCCCGGCCGCCGATCTCTCGGCCCGAAGGCTCCCTGGGGGTGCCAGGAGCCAAGCCCACGAGTGCCCGCATTGGCTCCAGTCGACACGAGGCTCCAAATCTCTGTTTCGACACTTTTTTCCTCCTTTTAAGCTGCAAATTTCTCATTAAAGAATGGTCTAAAACGATCTCTGGACTCCTTTTCTGGCAGTGGCTGCCGGTCCAAATCCCACCGCGTTGAGTAAGCAGACGGGAGAGTGAAACCAAGCTCACGTCACCACCACGTTTGGGCAGCCGCCTCCTCTCTGACCGCAGACGGGGAGCACAGCAGCCACGTCCGCCGTTTCCAGATGGGGCCGTCACCGTGAGTGAGCACCGCGCCCGCCCGGGCGTCCCCTGGATCCGCCCTTCCCGGGGCCCCTGCCTCTCCCCACGCACTTGGGGATCCCCGAATCCCCAACAGCCTCTGGCCACCCTCGTCTCCCCACCCCCAGATCCCTGCCTGCCCCCGTTGCGTGCAACGACCTTACCGCCTACCCCGAGCCCCTCGGGTTTCCAGGCCCCGCGTGGCTGATAGCCCCACGCTGTGGTAGGGAGTGACTTTTGCCTTCCTGGACGGGAGTCTGGATGGCAGAGAGCCATGACAGGGACACGAAGGCCTGACCAAGGGCAAGCGCATGGGGCTACGGGGACGGGCACCGCCACTCGGGCAGCAGGAGGGCTCTCGGGAGCTCATCCCCGTGCCCCGCCCCCTGCCCAGGCTGCGTGACCCCGATATGCCTGCTATGTGGTGGCCCGGGAGCCGTGGGGGAGCCCGTCCTGGCGGGGCTCCTGCCGGGGAGGCCGTGTTCACCGGTGGGAACCCGAGGCACGGGAGGCTGGCCTTGTGTCCCCCTCACCCGGGGGGCCAGCGACCTTCCAGGACACGTGCAAAGCCGCTCAGTGACGCTGACTCCTGTTCAAGGACTTACCTCAACAGCTGCTCGGACGTAGACTTTAACTTTACTTTCGAGTCCTAAAGCTTCTAATTCATACTCCAGGCATTTGATTTCAATCAGCTTCCCAGGGTCCTACAGGACACACACAGTTTTTGTACACGTGGGGGTTTTTAGTGAAAGAAATCACACACATTCATTAACTTCAAAAACCATTTAAAGATATTAACGTACTAGGTAGAAAGTCAACAAAAAGACCTCTGGAGAACACAAATATATACATTAAAAAACGTAACCTTTTTCCCCCAAAATGCAAAGACTCAAGTGAGAAAGCAAAAACAGCTTTTTTGGTTACCTTTTTAACCATGGGGGAGAGAGCCCATTTCACTGGACGTCGGATTTTTACATGATGGCACCAATTTCAGATAAACTCTTATAAAGTCTGGCAAACGTGTTTTCTTTGACTTAACCCCTGTCGGCTTAGGAAGAGAGTGCCCTGCTCGCTGGACGCGGAGGCGGGCCGCAGCAGGAGCCCGGGGTTTGTCGGGGCGGCGTCTACCTCACTTTTTACAAGACTGCTAAGCTTTCCCAAAGGTGTCGTGCCACCCTGAGTCCCCAGCGGCTGGGCGGACAGAGAGCTCCAGCCCGCCCACGTCCTCTCCCACATCTGGTGCGCTCAGTCTGCTCACTGCGGCCATTCTAGTAGGTGTGTCGACGTGAGTTAATATCAACATTGGTCTCTGCCTCGGTTCCCAGCACAGCGCTCCTGAAACCCTGGTAATCTCCTGAGTGGCAGAGCACCGGGAGCATCTTTCCTAAAGATGTGACTCCCGGGGGTGGGGGTGGGGGGGGTCCTGGGCGGGGGCCGGTCGCACAAAGACCAAGCCATGATTAGAAGCTTGGGATTCTCAGACCTGCCTCTACCCGCGAGAGAGCGGACGGGGGCTGGAAATGGATTACTAATTGCATCACGCCTATGGGAGGAAGCCTCCATAACGTCCCAACAGTACAGGGTTCGGGGAGCCTCGAGGTTGGCAAACACGTCCATATACCAGGAGGGTGAGCCGCCTCCACTCTACAGGGACAGAGGTTCCTGCCCTTGGGACCCTTCCAGACCTCGCCCTCTCTCCGTTCATAGGCTGTTCATCTCCATCCTTCATCACGTCCGTATATGACGGTCCTCTTTGTCTCATTACGTTTTTCGACTTTTGTGTCAGTGTAGCTACTTCTGCTCTTGCCGTTGCCATCTACACGGAGTATCTTTTCCCACGTCTTCACTTTCCCCCTACATGTGCCCTGGACGCTGAGGTGAGTCTCTTGTGGGCACACAGTCGGGCCTGTTTTGGTTTGTTGTTTAACCCATTCAGTACCCTGTCTCTTTTGATAGAAGAATTTAACCCTTTATATTTAAAGTAATTGTTAACAGGTAAGGACTGATCACTGCCATCTTCCTTCCCGGCTGGTTTTTGCACTTCTGTGTTTCTTTCTTCCTCGCTTGCTTTTTTGTTCCCTTTGTGATTTGATGGCTCTCCGTTGTGGGATGATTTGATTCTTTCACTCTTTGGTGCATTGTGCTTCACGGTTACAAAAAGCTCCTTACAAATGTATAGTGATGTCAATCTATTTTAAGTTGAAACAATTTCACTCCAATCAGTACAAAAACTCTACGTTTTCACTACCCCCCACTACATTTTTTTTTTAATTTTTTTTTTCAACGTTTATTTATTTTTGGGACAGAGAGAGACAGAGCATGAACGGGGGAGGGGCAGAGAGAGAGGGAGACACAGAATCGGAAACAGGCTCCAGGCTCTGAGCCATCAGCCCAGAGCCCGACGCGGGGCTCGAACTCCCGGACCGCGAGATCGTGACCTGGCTGAAGTCGGACGCTTAACCGACTGCGCCACCCAGGCGCCCCCCCCCACTACATTTTATGTTTTTTATGTCACAGTTTACATCTTTTAACGTTTTGTATCCATTAACAAATTATTGTAGTGTTATTTTTAATAATTTTGTCTTTTAAACTCTATACCAGGGGAAGCGACTTACACACCACCATTAAAATATGAATACTCTGACGTGACTACATGCTCACCTTTACCAGTGAACGTTATACTGTCATATATTTAATTAATGTCCTTTCATTTCAGCTTGAAGAACTCCCTTTAGCATTCCTTCTAAGACAACTCATGAACTTCCTCAGCTTTTGTCTGTCTGAGAATACCTTTTATTTCTCTTTCATTTCTAAAATGAAAGGACTATCCAGCTTTGCTGGATAGAATATACTTGTTTGGAAGTTTTTGAATATATCATCCAGCTCGCTCCTGACCTGCGAGGTTTCTGCTGATAAATCCATTGATAGCCGCATGGCAGTTCCCTTGTATGAAATCACTGTCTCTTGCCGCTTTCGAATTCTCTTTTATAATAATTTTTATGATAAAACTTCTGCCAGTTTTATTATAATACGTTTTGGTGAAGTCCCCACTGGGTTGAACCCTATGCGACCAACAAGCTTCATGTACTTGGATGACCATATCTCTCCCCAGATTTGGGGAGACTTCAACCATTATTTCTTTAAATCAGGTTTCCACCCCTTTCCCTACGCCTTCTGGGACTCCCATAACGCAAACACTGTTTCGCTTCACATGGGCTTCCCATACTCGTTTTCATTTCTCCTCCTCTGGGTAATTTCAAATGACCTTTGAGTTTACACATTCTTTTTTCTGCTTGATCAAGTCTGCTACTGATGCTCTCTACTGCACTTTCCACTGCATTCACTGTATTCTTCAGCTCCGGAATTTCTATTTCATTATTTCTTATGATTTCTATTGCTATCGACCTTTTCATTTTGCTCACGTGTGGTTTTCCTGATTTCATTGTGTATCTGTGTTCTCTTGTGGCTTGCTGACTTTTCTTAAAACAAGTGTTTCAAATTCTTTGGCAATTCATAGATGTCCATTTCTTTGGACGAGGCTACCGGATCACTGTTGTGTTGCTTTGGTGATGCCGCGTTTCCTTGATTTTTTGTGTTTCTTGCGGCCTTGTGTTGACGTCTGTGCATTTGACGAAGTAGTCATCTTTTCCAGACTTTGGTGGGGAAAGACCTTCGCCTGTGGGTGGACAGGATGTGGCGGCTACAGTTCTAGGAAAGGCCCAGCGTCACGGTCTCCGTGCGCCTCCATCAGCCAAGGTTAGCATCGGCAAAGACTATAGGATTCCTCAACAGTCAAGGCTGCTGGTCTCTAGTTTCAAGGTCTCTTGGAGTCTTTGGTGGTGAAGGCTGCTGGGGACCCCCCGATCCCATTTTCTCCCACAGGGTATGTCCACGGGGATCTCTTTTGGCACCCGGCCTGGGGTGCAAGCACCCTGGTAGCGGTGGTGGCACCGATGTCCGACGCACAGGCGCCCAGGCGGCAGCCTGCGTCGCGGGTGCTTGCAAAGCGACAGCAGCTCCGGGGGCCCGGGCACTGGCTAGCTGGCAGTGGTGATGCTGTGTGTGACACACGTGTGTGTTAAGCGGCCACGAAGCCAGGATCTAGGTCTAATGGCTTTAAATTCCACTCCAGGAAGTACTCTCAGCCCCGTGTAACCTCTGAAGATTGCTCCCTGGTCTCCTTTTGGGGGGATTCTCTCTGCAGCTCGTGTAGTTTCCTCATACACGGGCGCTAATCAGAACGCGGCTGAAGACTTGACGGAGCCCCTGGAGCTCTCCACAGCTCCCTTCGTGCAGTTGGCTCCTCTCTGGTCCTCAGTCCCGTGAACTTGGGCCGCCTCGTCCTCCTGACCAGCAGCTCGTCCTCCATCCGGTAGACTGCCACCGGCTTCACCCGCGTTCGCCTCCGCCCGCCGAGTCTACAAACTCTCCAGGCGGTAAACTGGACGATGCTAAGACCCACCCCATCTGTTCCCCACCTCTTGGTTTCGCTTCCCTTCATCATCTATTGTTCAGTGTCCTGAAATGTAGCGTTTCACATACTGTTTGGTTTTTTCGTTGCTTCAGGCTTGAGGGCCTTTTATTCCATCTTGGCCAGAAAAAGTTCGTTTCTTCCGCCATGTCCCTTTCGTATTCTTTCCCCCTTTTAAGAAAAGGTCCACTCATTACTGAACGATCACCTAGAACTACGCGTTTGTGTTTGCTTTACTTTTGTTTAACTCTCCTCTTAAGAGGATAGTAAGACATCAGGCATTACAGTCAGTGCCGGAAACCTCGCTCTGCCTGTTTCCCCCATGACGCCTCTTCCCTCTCGGCTGCCGCTTCTCCACACTGACCCAGGGTGGATCTGGACCGGGCCTGACCCAGCCGTGTGACTTCCCAACCACGTTGCCTGTCACTGCAGGGAGACCCTATGAAGAAAGAGCTGGCAAACCATGGGAATCTGAACGTGCCCGCTTTAGAGAGACTGGAATGATCTTAACACCCATCCATCTGTTCAACAAAAATCCGCAGAGCACCTCTCCAGGGCCAGGCATTACGCTGAGAAGTGGGGTGACATATGACATAGGACAATGCGCTCTTTCTCAAGTGATATTAGAAATACCCGTGTTAGGGGCTCCTGGTGGCTCAGTCGGTTAAGTGCCCTACTCTTCAGCTCATGTCACGATCTCACAGTTCGTGAGTTCGAGCCCCGCGTCAGGCTCTGTGCTGACGGCCCGGAGCCTGGAGCCTGCTTCAGATTCTGTTTCTCTCTCTCTCAAAAATGAACAAACATTTTAAAAAAATGAAGGAATCCACTTTAAGTACACACAGAATATTCACAAAATCCAGCACCAATAAATACTGAGGGTGTTGGAAAGACCAGCGAGGAAAGGGGGCGCTGACCTCTGAGGTGCACTTCGCTGAGCCCGCCTCATTCGAGTGAAAAATTTACATAAACAAGAACGGGCACTGGACGTTTCCAGATGCCACAGGCCTGACAGCACCGGCTGACCCTGTCAGATGGCAGCACCAGGAGGGATAACACCCCCCCGGGAGGGATGTTCCTCTCGCTGGAGATCGCTTTCGGCAGGCGGCCCGAAGGGAGGCCACCTCCGAGCTTGGGCGGGCAGGGCCGGCTGGGCAGAGTCGGGGAGAGAGTCCCTGAGGGACCTCCCCCGGAGGCAGCAGGGTGGTGAGGGCCCCGCCGCCTACACGTGACCCACCTTTGCAGGAAGCCGCCGTCGGCAGCAAGGACCACCCCCCTCACCACAGGCAGAACACTGGACTCCGACAGCGGCCCCAGGAAAGCGGTCTCGTCCCTGCTGGCTCCGTACAGAGACAAAAAAACTACACCCCGAGGGCGTCACTCAGCTGGTGAGTGACGGAAGCCGGTGGGATCCCGATGCTAAGTTTGGGCCACTGTGTGTGGACACAGAAGACAGCAACAGCCCGCAAAAGAACCCGGAAGTGCTTCCAAATAGGTACGTCCGCTCTCTTCATTCCCTGCTCTCTGGCCTTGGCGGTCTCCAGCCCCACCCCCACCCCACTGCCCTATCCACGCTCTACCAGCCGGTCAAGGTCCAAGTGAAGTTTTTTTTTATTTTTTTTTTTAATTTTTTTTCAACGTTTATTTATTTTGGGGACAGAGAGAGACAGAGCATGAATGCGGGAGGGGCAGAGAGAGAGGGAGACACAGAATCGGAAGCAGGCTCCAGGCTCCGAGCCGTCAGCCCAGAGCCCGACGCAGGGCTCGAACTCCCGGACCGCGAGATCGTGACCTGGCTGAAGTCGGACGCTTAACCGACTGCGCCACCCAGGCGCCCCGGTCCAAGTGAAGTTTTATTTCCCTTTGTAGAACGATTTCCCGATCCACAGAACCACACACATGACTGGCTTCCCCTCTGCCAAAGCGAGTGTCCCGTTCTGTGCACCGCGGAAGGGGCGGCACCCTAGAGCTTTGTCTGGGGGGAGACTCCCAAGGACCCGCTGGTATCTGGGACCCACCGGTAATCTGGGACTAAACACAGCAGGTGCTCAATGGAAAGCGCAGGGAGTGACCCCCCGCCACTCGCCCAACCCGAGCGAATCCTCCCTCCAACCTCCTCACCCTCGCGGGCAGCGGCCCTCACGGCCTCTGCTGGTCACCGGGCACCGTGTTCAACACCGTCCACGCCACCGCTAAATAGCCTCTGCTCTGCGCGAGAGCCCTTGCTAAAACACATAAACCTGAAGCTGGCTTAGAAACTTCTGGCGGGAATGTAAATTTTTCTTTGGAGGGCAATATTACAATATGTATTTTCAAATCGTAAAAGTGAAACTTCCAGAGTAATTTCCCGTCAGTGACCTTATGTTAGGGGGAAACCCCTAAGTGCAGATAAAATCTTCAGGCACAAAATGTTCACGTAAGAACAAAAGATAACAGGATTCAAACGTCCAAGAACGCGGCCGAGGAGTAAGTTTCGGACCATGAATATCCCGAAGTAACGGTGCAGCCGTTCGAGTGGACCGTGCAAACAGCCGGTGGCAACACGGGTCGGTGCCAGGGACGGCGGGAACAGTGTGTGATGCAAACATCGCATCAGCTCAGCGACGTGACGTGCGTGTGAGGGAAACTGGGAGGCGTTTACCAGGCGCCTGTTTCCAGACCCTCCCCGCGAGGCCCGCTCCAATTCCTTTCCCTGCTTTTTTGCCTTTTGTGTTCGGATCCCAGGGAGGAGGCGCTGCGTGCCACGGTCATCGGTCACTTACTTGGCTGTCGATTTTCTTTAAGTCGGAGATGCAGTCAGAGGAGATCTGTTCACATTTCAAGGTCAAGGAAAGACGAGCCAGTTCAAAAAGCAAAAGAATTCTGGAAACCAAGAAACAAGAGAGCAATGAATGGACAGAGGTGACAGGAACGTACCCCGTACTCACCTTGCAGCCCCAGGGGCTCCAAGGCCCCGGCAGGCCCGGCCCCCCGACGTGCTGCCCCTCGGTGCTCCCTGAGCTCTGGCCACATGGACCCGCCCCTCCCCCTCGATCCAAGCTCAGCAGGAGGCCCGGCTCTGCACCACCGGGTGCCCCAGAGACCCATTTCTAGAAACTTCCCCTGGGGCCGCTCATATGAGTAGTGAGACCCTCCAAGGGAGGGCCCAGCCCTAGCAGAGGACGCCGGAGGGGACGCCACACATCCATGTGCACACATGCGTCCGCCTTCAAAAGTGTGTGCCTGGGTTCACACAACCCGAGGTTCGCACAACCCGAGGTGTCCTCACTGACCGCCTCGAGGGTCTGAAAACCCATGTCGAGAATTCCGTTGTAGAGTATTTCATGATGCAGAAACGTGTTCACAATTTATATGGGAAAAGCAGGTGAAAGCCTATGTGATCATGTTGAAATTTGACATCGATTCATTTTCAAACTCTCTACAATTATTACATGTTAAATTTGAAATAAAAAAATGATGAAAATCATTTTAAAAATGCATACCCAGGCCACCCCCGGCCCATTAACTCTGTATATATTCAAGAGCAGTGGAGGAGCTCATACACGAAGTGACAGTGAACCCAAGACATCTTGTGGCCCCGGTCATCCCGTCTAGACACAAGCTGCCTCAGGATGCCCAGTGACCCCACACCCTGGTGCCCATGGCCTGTGTGATCCCTTCCCTTCGAGACTCACTTCTAACCAACAGGAACCCACAATGTTGGGCAGAGGCCGCTTCCCTGGCCAGACCCCAAACAGCGCTGACTTCCTATGCTAGTCCGGAATCCGTAGCTGGCACTGATAATGCCCCTGCTCAGTCGGGTCTCAGAAGAGACTGCTACTGCCCTGCTGACACCTCGATGGCAGCTGTGCCTGGATCCCTGTCCCACAGGCACAGGGAGGTCATCAGTGTGCACTGTTGAAGCCCCCATGTCTGTGACAGTTTGTGACGTAGCAGCTGAAAATAGACCCCGCCTATGAGTTTTCTAGGGCTCCTGGGACCAATTACCCCAAACGAGGTGGCCTAACAGCAACAAGTTAATCTCTAAAGTTCTAGAGGCCCGGAGACTGAGATGGAGGTCCCAGGACCACAGCCCTTCTGACGGCTCCGGGGCAAGATCCTTCCTTGCTCTGCGGGCTTCTGGTGTTTGCTGGCCATCCGTGGTGTTCCTCAGCTTGCGACCACGGCTCTCCCGTGTCTGCCTCTATCGTCACCGGCCTTCCTCCCCAGGGGCATCCGTGCCCCAAACCTCCCCCTTCTCATAAGGACAAAAGTCAGTGCTCGGGGCCTATCCTCATCCAGTGTGATCTCATCTCGACTTGATTACATCCACAAAACCCTATTTCCAAATGAGATCATGTTCACCGGCAGCAAAGGTTAGGACTTGAACGATCTTTTGGGGGGGCTCAATGCCACCCATAACACCCTCAAGTCAACTAACAAATGATGGATGGAAAAAGTATATAAATAATCACTGCGGACAATGGCCAGGATGTTTCACGTGTTCGGAGTGCAGAGTTGATGAGAAAATCGGTGGGATTTATCAAGGGATCAATTCTCAACAGCGGGACTTCGAAGGGCCCAGACACGGCTGAGGGTCACACCTCAGTGACCCTGGGGGACGCGCACACGGATCACAAAGCGATACGGTGACTGCAGCAGCCACACCAACGGGGTGTGGTTGCGCTCGCTCCGTCCTTTTATGTCAACGTGACAACGTGACAGTGGATTGGGAAGCAAACCCATCATCTCTGCGGGAATAAACTGCAAAGTACATGCTGGTTCATTCTGTCAGCCTCTGGCTCAGCTACCCGCTCCTGGGAATCCGACCCGGGACTTATCCTAAACTCAAACAGCACTGAGAGGATTCTGGAAGGCACAGAACTGAGACACTGAAATGCGGGGTGTAAGATGCTGTAGTGACCTGAAAGGCACCTACACTTAGAAGTCAAATTTGGGGGCGCCTGGGTGGCTCAGTCGGTTAAGCGGCCGACTTCAGCTCAAGTCACAATCTCGCGGTCTGTGAGTTCGAGCCCCACGTCGGGCTCTGGGCTGACGGCTCGGAGCCTGGAGCCTGTTTCAGATTCTGTGTCTCCCTCTCTCTGACCCTCCCCCATTCATACTCTGTCTCTCTCTGTCTCAAAAATAAATAAACGTTAAAAAAATTTTTTTTAATAAAAAAAAAAAAGAAGTCAAATTTGATTTAGAGTCCAATATGCAGTTATGTGTCCCGAATGCTCCCCAAACGGTACACACCTCAAGACCAAAAAAGACAGTGGGAGGAAATATATGAAACCCTCCACAATGGCCGAGGCCCATACGGTACTTAGGACGGCCTTTTCCGTCTTCTCACATTTCCTACACTTGCGAGTTTCACGCAGTGATTACGGACGTGTGGAACTGGAGACACTTACTTTTCCTCTCTGATTGAAGGGAAGCGCTCGTGATTGTAATAACTTAAGTGTTTATAGGTCTTCTTCAGAATTGCGTTGACATCTTCAGGTAACTCATTTTTATCCAATTTCCTAGAATGTATTCAAACATTAAATAACGAAGATGTCATGTCAGATTTGTTCAAATTATCCTAAGAGAAACTCCCAAGTCTACGAGCCGGTGTTTCCCACTCAACAGAAGGCCTGAAAAATCGCTCCTCCTTCGTTCCTTCTCTCTCCAAGAGACGTCTCACACTCCTTATCGTCCTCACTCCCAGAGCAAGCTTTCTTCCTGAACAGACCCTCTGCCGGGACCCGAGCCAGAAGACGGCTCCCTCGTGGGCTGGCTTGGCCCTTCGTACCTCCCCTGCCGGGCACCCTGGGTCGGCAACCTGCCCGCTTCCGGACATCTGCCCTCTCCTCACACCCGCACTGCCCCTCACACGCGCTGATCTCCTCACACACTCACTGCCCCTCACACACACTCGTCTCCCACCGCCCTTTCTTCGCACACAGTGGATCTCCCCCTTCCTAAAGCCCTGTTGCAGGTGTGTGCCCGGGTACATTTCCACTCTTCGTTTGCTCTGACCCACCCGTCAGGGTTTTACCCATTCCCTACTGTTGTTTTTCTCAATGTCAGGGTCAAATGTCACGCCACCCCCGGAAGGTCCTGTCAGACGGTCGGTCGCACCCAGCTGGAGACTGTCTCCTCCTAAACCGCTTTCCTCACCCAGGGCAGCCTCTCTGGCTGCTTCCGAGTAAAGGGAGGCAACGCAGAGTCCCGTCCTCCGGGCCCAGGCCTCAGCCACCCCGGCACGGCCATAGCCCCTCAGGCAGCACAGGGACACTGGCCAGCCCCTCAAGTCCTAAACCACTTACGCTTTCAGCACGTTCATGTGGTAGGTGGCAGACAGGCTTATGGAGGTTCTTTTTTCTTCCTTTAACTGAAGCTCATCCAGTAATTCATGGCGCACCTGTTGTCAAACGGAATTGAGCTATTAACTGATTTAAACAAAAGATTAGGTAGAGGTCCAGGTATCCGTTGTTATATTACATACATCCTCCTTTAAAACTAGTATTTGGAATGAGCAAGTGTCCTCTCATTAACTGTGCTTATGTTCGGTTTTCACAGCCAACCTGCGCTGTCTCCCCACGGAAGTGAGTGGTCGATGATGCTCCTCATACAGGTTGTTGGGGTTTACAACGACTTTATCGCAACACATTTTCTGCGACCCTTTTTAATTCAGTGATGCTGCGAGTGAAGTGGTCAAAGATCACGATGAAAGCAAAAGATTTTGTTTTGTTTTGCTGACGCACGTGCACTGTGTGTATGCTTTTGTGCCTCTCAGTGGGTGGACGGGGCCGTTTGTCTACACCGTTTTCTGAAAATGACCCTTAAGAACATCACTTCTGCCTCCGTTTTTCAACATGCCAGCTTACCATAACAGAAAAGATGTGTCGGTATTTCTGGGGCACGTTAGCTTTTATAAAGGGCGCTGCGGTGGCACAAAACGTCGCGGCCTCCTCCTTTTTTCCGGCTTGTAGGTAACACTCCAGAAGCTCCCTGGATGACGCAAAATGCTGGACGTGACGGAATCGGTTTTTGCTGCACGTGTCCAATAACCAGGTTAGTATGCATTTACTATTTTCACATCTCACAAGCTTCAGGAAGTCCCACGGCTCGGCCCCCGGTGCGGCTCACCGGGGGCCGAGAGAGCACTCCTACTCCCGGCACGGCAGGAGGGAGAAAGGGAATATTCGCACCGAAACTCCCTAAGACGTTTAAAATAAGCTTTTTCAAAAAAACATCATATTCGTATTGATTTTCTCTTAAAAGCTCCCCACGTAGCCATCAAGCAGGTGAAGAAAGCGTCTAGATTCCCGATTCCAACTTCAGGGAAGACCCTCTGGCTCGTCTCGTGGACGCCCACCCGGCCGCTGCCCGCACGCGGCACTCCCCAAACACGGGGTGAGTCTGGCCGCTGCTCACTCCTCCCCGCACAAAGACCGCGTGCTGACATCTCACTGTGGCTCCTCAGGGCCGTCCCTGTGGTGACGCCTTGGCGTGTGCTTCCCTCAATAGGGCCGTTCGGGCTGAGTTTACGTTGCTAAAATGTCTACCGCGTTAATAGTTACAGAACGGAGTTTTTAGAACCACGAACCAGGACTGTGACACAAGCTTTCATTTCCTACGTTTTGAGTCTGAACGCTCAGCTTGTGACACCCACATGATCAGCACGCTGCGATTTCATCCCGAGACATCATTAGACAAGCGCACAGAACATGCACTTCTAACTACAGAGTCCAAACCAATGCCCTACACCCTGCAGTGTAAGTCCCACCCAGTGAAGGTGGGAGGGGAAGCAGGTCAGAGGTTGCACGGGGCCGTCGGGTAGGGACCCGAGGCCGGGCGGGCCACCTCCACTCACAGCATCAGCTCTGCCTGCCACTCCTTGTCTTCCTCCTCGGTTTGGTTTAGCACGTTTACGATCTGGGAGAGGCTGGAGATCAGATGGTGATGATATCCCGGCTTGAGAAACGGCCTCACCATTTGCCAGTAGAGGACAGATGCGTTATATACCAGGAAGTGATACCTGCGACCAGAGCAGAGGAAGTCTGAGACTAGGCCACAAGGCTGTCCCCAGCCCCTTCGGGCGTCTCCAGTAGATGGCAGCAGCAGCATCTGAGCTGCCCCCCGCCCACACTGCCAAGAGTGAGCAGAGCCAGCCCTCCCTGGGGTGGCCACGGGCGCCCTGCCCAGAAGGGGTTGGTGGCTCCAAGTTCAGCCCCGGCCATGGCCACCCCGCCACATGACTCCTGAGCCCAGAGACCCTTTCACTCATTCAGTCAATCCAAAAGTGACCAGCTCCCTGTGAAAATGCACCAGTCAGCAAGGTCTCCTTTGGTTCCCAAGGGATAGACAAGAACGGGCAAGAGGAGGGGGAATCAAGGAAAGCCTCCTGGAGGAAGCAACATCCTGCTGAGACCTGACATGCGATGAGCGATCAGCCGGGACGGCAGTGCAGGTGCAGGGTCCGGCAGGCAGAAGAAGGAGAGCAAATCTTTAGGGAGCAAAACTCCCAAACCTGCACACGATAGAGCCAAGTGGGGGAGGAAGAGGGGGAGCAGGGACACCCCCGGAAGCTGGGCTTTTTCCTGAGGGCTGGAAGCAGGTGCCGACCAAGAGGATCAGAGCGGCCGATCTGCCTTTCTCGCTCCGGCCTCTCCAAGGGGCCGGCTCTGCCTTGCAAGACTCCAGGCGCCCGGCGGTCCACACCGCTCCCCTGGTGGGCGAGCGCCGTGGATGCCTGCTCTTACCCCGGATGGAGGAAGGACCCAGGGCACGGCAACAAAACAAGGCTGTCTGCTCCTTCAAGGGGCTAACTCGGAGCCCCTCTCGTTCTCTGCCAAGCTGCGCCCTCGTCTATTTGTAAAGATGGTCCTGCCAGCCGCCAAGGCTGCTGGTCGCCCAGCAGGCAGTCTGCAGGTGCCCCCAAGATCCCCTGGATGCAGGCTGCCTGCCACTCCCGCTTCACGGTTCCAGGACATGGTCCCCTTGAAATACCCACTTCCCTTAGCACACGTCCCCAGTGAGGGGGGTCTGTGGGGCTGGGCCCGGTTCCCCAGCACCCACAGCAGGGGCTGCCAGAGGGGGCCATGAGCAGCACCTACTAGACCACCGGATGCGTGAATCTGGGATTTATTTACACCCGAACCTCCTTTACATGTTGGATCCTACTTAAGTAGGTTGTAGGAACATCAGTTCGTATGCAAGCTTAACAGCTTCGAGAGTAGTTCTTGAAAACCGAAACGTTGGGGCGCCTGGGTGGCGCAGTCGGTTAAGCGTCCGACTTCAACCAGGTCACGATCTCGCGGTCCGTGAGTTCGAGCCCCGCGTCAGGCTCCGGGCGGATGGCTCAGAGCCTGGAGCCTGTTTCCGATTCTGTGTCTCCCTCTTTCTCTGCCCCTCCCCCGTTCATGCTCTGTCTCTCTCTGTCCCAAAAATAAATAAACGTTGAAAAAAAAAAATTTAAAGAAAGGAACTGTCAACGTTTCCCTTAAACTCTTTGTGGTAGAATGGTTGCGGGGCGCCTGGGTGGCGCAGTCGGTTAAGCCTCCGACTTCAGCCAGGTCACGATCTCGCGATCTCGCGGGATCTCGTGATCTCGCAGTCCGGGAGTTCGAGCCCCGTGTCGGGCTCTGGGCTGATGGCTCAGAGCCTGGAGCCTGTTTCCGATTCTGTGTCTCCCTCTTTCTCTGCCCCTCCCCCGTTCATGCTCTGTCTCTCTCTGTCCCAAAAATAAATAAATAAATAAAAAACACATTGAAAAAAAAAATTTAGAAAACCGAAACGTTGATTAAGTAGAAAACGGTGCTGGAGCGTTAGCCGAATCACCACAGATACGAGGCCTTGGCCCGGGCCATCCACCGGGGGGGAAACAGGCAAGTGGGGGCAGCAGGGAGAGGGGACCCTGCGGCTGAACCCTCAGAGAGGCCCAGAAAGTCAGGGAGCCACGGAGACCAGGCCAAGGAGAGGTTCCCAGAGAGAAGGCAGACAAAAGTCACGTGCAGACCACAGAAACCACAGAACAGTGGAAACGATGAGGCTGGGGGGGGACGATGCGCCTGTGCGGCCCAGCTCCGCACATTAGAGACGAGCACACAGCCGTACGTGCGCCCCAAACACAGACCAGGACACGGAAAACCCCTACAGTCTGAACAGGTGCCAGCGCTCGGTGACCCCTGGCTTGGTACCTTTTACACAATCCCCGTTAGAGACGGCCGAGTCCATCGGGCCTACCTGGGTTCTCCTTTCGCGAAGTTTATTGCTTTCATGTACTGAGTCACGCAATTTTCAAACTCCTCCTAAAACGACATAAAGAATATGCACAATTACACTGAATCTGCCACTAGAACATCGACCGTGGCTCGTGGTCCCTTTGGTGACCATCAAACCGCACTACAGGCTGGCCTGGCACCCCGAGTGTAGGCAGGCGGGGCTGGGGCGCATGCGCGCTCTCTGCAGGTTCCCCTCTGCCTGGCCCGAGGGCGGCTGTTCCGGGCATGACCCCCGCACAAATGTCCAACGGGAGCTCAGGGAAAGGGCGGTAGCAGGAAACTCGGCCAGTTTCCCGTCGCTGAACACGACGCCGCTCGCCTGCCTCTCCACGAAGAGTACTTTCGGATCGGTCTAGCCCGACGCATTTTGGAAGCGGGGGGTGG
>NW_024412404.1:67697006-67703530 GCF_014898765.1 Herpailurus yagouaroundi
CCGGGGAGCTGAGCGGGACAATTAGGTACTGATTTGCGAATGGCCAACGGGCACGTGGTGTGGCCTGTCTCACTGACGTACTAAGGTTGTGCACAGGAAGATGGCACGCTCAGACACACTAATAAAGGACATGGGGCCTCTCACCAGGTTTTCGGTGGACTTGGGGGCGCAGAGCTGGGCCCGGCACAGGTGCGCTCGGCCCAGGAACTGGGTGACCGGCCCCTTGGCCTTGAAGTACATCTGGATGCAGTCCTCGCTCACGTCCGGCTGCCCCATCTGCGAGACCACACGGCACCATGGAAGGCCCCAGAAAGCCGCCCCTGGCGGCCGTTCTCCCCTCCAGCAAACCCCTGAGGGAGTGGCTGGAGGACCGATCTGATGACAGGGAGCCAGCACCTTCCTGCCCCATTTCCTGCTTCCGGTAAACCCAGAACAGAGACCTCCAGAAGGCTCCCCCCGCCCCCCCACCAGGACCCCGGGGAGTAGGTACCTTCAGGGCCTGTTCCGCACACAGAACAAACAGGTCAGGGCTGAAGCTTTCTGAGGGGTCAAACTCGGATTTCCCCAGGTTGGCCGACTTGATCAGCTGGTAGGCCCTCTGCAGGGAGGCAGCATCTAGGCGGTCGACATGGAGGCGGGTTTGGGCTGGGGAAAGCACGCCTGGCACCACTGAGCAAGGTGGGGACGGTCGGGAGGGTGAGGAGGGGTCTGGGGTCTTCCCTGCACGGCCCCCTGCCCCCTCCAGCAGCCCGAGCCTCAGCAGCGGCCCTGACAACGCCTCCTTTTAAAAGGGCGGCTCGGTTTACCGTCGCCTGGGTCAACCAAAGGCGAGAAGCGCGGGTTTCACTCGGTCACTGTGTCCCTAACCCTAACCCTAACCCGGGGCAACTGGAGGGGGGGGGGGGGGGCGGGGCTCGGCGGGTCCCAGGGCGTCTCTGGGTCATGGGTCTGGCACCTGCTGGAGCTCCCCAGGGTCGCGGGGGTCCCAGCGCTGGGGTGGGGAGGGTTCAGGGTCGCGGGACCTGCCAAGGTGGGAATTCGGAACCGGGCGGGACCGGGCCCGCCCGGGGCAGAGCGGAGGGTCGGGGCCCCCGCCCACCTTGCTGGCTCTCGGCGTGGGCCAGCTTCTGCGTGATGACCAGGTCCATGGCGCTGCGACCCCCGGCTGGTTGGCTTCCTCCCTCTAGTGGCTGGCGGTTGCCTAGCAACCAAGGTGGACGCGGAACCGGTCCTACGGGTCGGCGACGGGGCCACACTACTCGGGAGGCGAATCGCCACTGGGCGGCCATCCCACGTGCGTTCATCCCAGCCCCGGGGGACGAGGACTTGGGGGCGGGGCCGCGGCCCCGGGGGGCGTGCCCGAGCTGGTCCGCGCCCCCCCACCTCTCAGAGACCCCCGCCCCCCCCCCCCCGGACGGCGCTCCACCCGAGCCTCCCCGCGTCCCCGCCCGGCAAGGATGCCCCTAGTCTGGCCCTGAGCCGCGGCGGACCGCGCTCACAGGACCCCGGAATGCATTCCCGCCTGCCGTAGCTCATTCCCGCATCCATCCATCCATCCATCCACCCACCCTACAGACGGCAGTTCGCCCCTGCCTGGGTCGGGGCTGGGGCGCGGGGGAGCCGGCTTGCGGGGAGAGGTCATCAGGCTAACCGTGAATGCCGTGCCTAGGGGTCGGCTCCCGAGGGGGTCGCGCGAGCACGGGACGGGTGAGCAGAGATCTGCAAGGGAGAGGAGGCTCGCCACCGGGGGACGAGAACAGCACCTGTGCAGGCCCGGAGCGGGGAGGGGCGCTGGGGAGGGCGACTGGGCTGGGCTGGGCTGGGCTGGGCTGAGGGGGTGGGGGGGGCGCGGGGGCGCCAGGAGGGGGCGGGTCCCTCTCCTCCCGGGGCGCTGGGCGCCCGGTTTCCGCGTTTTCTGAGGTCAGGCGGAGACTGTCTTTGGGGAGGGTGAAGGCTCGCCCACATGCCGCGGGCAGGAGAGGGGAGCGGGTCTGGGTGACGAGGGTGGGGCCAAAGAGGCCAGGAGGCCGAAGCCCTGGGGCTACGGGGGTGGCCTGGGCGTGCACCGGCGCCCGCCGGGAGCTCCAGGAGCGGACTGGACGCGTGGCAGCTCCGGAGCAGGTCGTGGGCGTTCCGTCTGGGCACGCGGGATGCCGAGGTACTCGAGCTCACGTTCGCGGGAAGGCTCCCGGCTGAGCGGACGGCTCTGAGCCGAGGTGCGGCCTGCGCACCGCCGCACTGCTGCGTGCGGAGCTGGGCTGCAGACCAGCCTTGCAGCAGCAGGGAGCGCTGCAGGGGAGACGCTGGCGGACCGAGAGGTGGAAGGGAGGACTGCAGAGCCGGGTCTGGGAGCCAAGGTCGGGGTCGGGGGAGGGGGTCTGCTCGGTCAGATATGGCCACGAGGTCAGTAAGAGGAGCACTGAGAAAGAGCGTTTGGGATTAGCAAGGTGAAGGCTGTGGGTGATCCAAGCCACTAGCGCGGCGAGATGGCCTTGAAGGAGAGCAGTGTTGGAGGACTCACACCACTCCATTTCAGACCTTCCTGGAAGGCTGCAGCATTTAAGACAGTGTGGGCCAGTGGAGCAGAACAGAGTTCAGAACCAGATCCCATGTCCATAGTCCACCGATGGCACCAGATGTGCTGATTCAATGGGGCAAAGGAGCCTTTTCCGCAGCGATGCCAGAGCCCCCGGGAGGTGGGTGGGCATGGGGACACGCAGCCCCTGCACCATGCCGGGCCGGAACTTTCATTTGAGCGGGGTCATAGGCTTACAGGGAATGGAAATGTTTGAAAGAGGGAAGCAAAATATCACACCATCTTGGAGCAGGCAGAAGTTTCCTACCTAGGGCACGAAAAGGGAAACCATAAAGGAAGAAAATAAATCTGTCATCAAAAGGAAAACCTGTGCTCCTTGAAAGACTGTTAAGGAAATGAATAGGCAAACTGCAGATCGGAAGAGAAAATTCACAATAAGTACACCTGACACAGGAGCTGTGCCAAGGTTATCTTTTTAAAAGCCAATAAATCAATAACAAAAGGCAAAAGCACAAAAAACCTGGGCGGAAGACAGCAAATAGACGCAGGACGGTAGGAGATAGGGTTATCTTGTAAGCACACGAAAGGGGCTCGGCGTCCTGCGTAGAGGGAAGTGTTGCACATTCCAGTCAAAGTGAGAAACCGTTATAGGCCCAGGAGAATTGCTGAAGACTGACCATGATGAACATCGGTGAGACACAGCAACTGGGATCCTAACACGCTGCTGGTGGGAGCGTAAAACGCTACAAACGCTGAGAACCAGAAAGTTTTTGACGAAGTTAAACACGACCCCACGATCTTCCTTTCAGAGCTTTCCCCAAGAGAAATGATGTGTCTGCATTCATATTAGCCCCAAAGCGGAAACAACCCAACTATCCAACAGTAAACAAACTGTGGGGTGCTCGCACAATCACCTCTCGGCCACGGAAGAGACTGAGCCGGGGACACCCCACCACCGAGGCGGATGCGTCTGAACAGCGGAGAGCAAGGGAACCAGGAGTCAGAGTCCTCTCTGCGGGTCCGTTTCCACCCGGTTCTAGAACAGGCAGGAGGAACCAAAGACCGTGGGGATCAGGGTGGGGCTAAGCGCTCAGGGGTGGCAGGCAAGTCCACGCCTTTTCTGGGGTGTCGGGCGCCCGGCTGTATTCCCCTCAGAACTCCCCTGGGGCGCCTGGGCGGGGGGGGGTGGCTCCGTCGGTTAAGCCTCTGACTCCTGATTTCAGCTCCCGTCATGACCTCACGGTTTTCGAGATGGAGCCCTGTGTCAGGCTCTGCGATGACACTGTGGAGCCTGCTTGGGATTCTCTCTCTCCCTCTCCCTCTGCCCCCCGCCTTCTCTCTCTCTCAAAATTAGTAAATAAAATAAAACAACACCAAACTCCCTGGAGTCACCGTTCACCGTGGGGCATCTTATGTTACTTCAGTTGTACCTCAAGGACGAACCGAGCCAAAGGAATGCCAAGCCCCAGGAAGCTCCAGGAAGGCTGGCCTGAGAGGGAGCGGGGCCCCAGGCCAGGCGGGCGGGACCGGGGGGGGGGGTGGGCAGCAGCGGGCGCTTGGCCCGCGAGGCTGCAGGAGCTTCCGCCAGCCTCTGGCGCCTGAGAACATGTGGCGGGGCTGCTGGTCCGCCGCGGTGGGAGCACTGCCAGTCGGGGCTGGGCACGGAGGAGGGCGGACCAGAGACCCCAGGATGTTAGGCCCCCTCGAGGCCAAGGCCCCCTCGAGGTTAGGGCCCCTGCCCCATGAGCTCCACCCACCTGCTCCCCCCCCAGGATGAGAGATCCCGATGGGGTCCTTCTGGGAGGGGAGGTCGGTGCAGCCCCGCAGGTTCCCGCGGGCGGTCGTGGGGGCACCTGGGACCCGGGGCCAGTGGGGAGGTGGGGAGCGGAGCTTCCGCGTACGGCCGCGGCCTATGCAGCAGGACCAGGCTGTGACCCGGCCATGTTGGGGGGGGGTGGGCACTGGCCTGAGGGTGTGGGGCTGCCACTGGGTGAGCCCAGGAGGACAGACAGAAGAGGAAAACGTCCAGCAATGTTAAAGCGTTAGCTGAGCAGCGCGAACAGCCCGCCTCCCAGACTGTGGGACGTCCATGCTGCTCCGAGTACTGTTCATCTTTCTTTATGCTCTCTCCTCTCATTCTTCTGCCTCAGGAACAGACTCTGATTTTTGGCAGGCACAAGCCTACCTCACTTCCCCCCTCCCTTGTTGCCAGTGTGGCCAAGTGACCAGGTTCTGGTCACTTTCAAGCAGTTTTAGGGGAGTATTCTCAAGGGGAGAGCAACCCTTCGTGGGTCCTTCCTTTTGCCTGCTGGTGGAAATGTGGCTGTGAGGACTGGAGCTTGAGCAGCCATTTTGTGTCATGAGGAAGTAACCTCCATGCTGTGGATGGAGAAGCCCGGCTCTCCCGTCTGTGGGGAAGCTACTCAGTCCTGTGAGGCCTTATGGGAAAAAGAAATAGACATTTCTCTTGTTAAATCTGCTGCTGCTTCCTTTTTCCTGGGACACTCCCAAGCAATGTCCTCAGTAGGGCTTCAACCTGGCCTTTTGAAGATTAGGATGCAGTGCAGACCGCAGGGCAGATTTCTGGCAAGCATTGTGTCTGTGTTCTTAGATAAAGTTTGAAATTCAAAGCCTGATGAAGCATCTGTACTTGCATATATATGTACGCACACGGGGTAACATGAGGCCCGTGGGGGGGGGGGGTATGATAATTCTGCCTGGGTGTGATTCTGAAACCCAAGCGCCCTATTTTCGTCAGGGTCTACAATCACGCACCGTCTCGGAGGTGGAAGGCTCAAGTCCCCGCTAGTCAGCTACGAGCTCCCACAGAGACTTCTCAAACGTGTCTTTGTTTATTCCGAGAGACACTTGGCACTGTGTGCACGGCGATTATAAAATATTCATCCCCAAGGAAGCATCTCCCAACATCATATAGTAAGAGGTTTTCCAAGTCCTAGAGCATTAAACATTAAAACTCATTTTCCTAGTTATACAGGGGCCTTAAGCATGAGGCGGGGACACAAGGTTCTTGTTTTGCTGGCTGGTGTTCCATTTAGTAAAGACAATTCGGGTCAGGCCCCACCTGCTCTTTCCCCTGTTTGGCGTGAGAACACATGTGTTTCCTTCTGAAAGTCCACTCCTGCCGGGCCGGTGCTCCTCCCTGTCCGTGCTCTGACCCCAGACGCCTCGAAGGAAGGCCGCTCGACGCCACCAAGCGGTCCGGCCTCGCCCATGTAGGGACACGCTGCACTCCGGGCGCTCTTGCCCTCACTGTTCCTCGCGCCTCCCTGGCCGGTCTCCGGGCGGCACCCGAGCCCACCTGCAGCAGGAGGTCCCTAACGTGCGCCCTGCGTGTCCCTCACAGCAGCATTTCGGCCACTGGGACCGTGTCCTGCGTCTGGGCTCCAGGCCCGCTGTCTCCGTCCGCACGGGCTGCACCCAGTATCTCCACCGCAGGCGCCTGGGACAATAGGACTGTCTGTCTCCGCGCAGCCCGGGGCAGACGTCGGAGATGGTGGCCAGGCCGGGCTGGCTCCTCCTGGGGTCGCGGGAGGGGTCCGGTCCTGCTGACAAGTTGCTGAGAATCTGTGCCTCCAAACTGGTAGGGAAAGGGGCCGTGCCATCTTTTCAAACAGTTCAGAAGCTCGTCCTTGAGTCCTCTACGCTCTTGGACTGCTTTCGTAACATTGTACTCATTTGTTCCCTAAAGTCGCCGGCACTGGTGACGCTGGACATGTTCTTTCGTGTGTTTTGAGCAGGTGAGTTTGTGGGTGTGTGCACGCAGGTGTGCACGTGTGGGGGGTGCACATGCGTGTGAGTGTAGATGTGCGTGGCTGCGTGTGGGTGTGTTCGCATGCATGTGGCTTGCATGGATGTGTGTACATGTGGTTATGTGTGCGTGCATGGGTGTGCATGTGTGTGCGCGCATGGGTGTGTATGTGGGTGTGGGTGTGTATATGTGTGTGCATGGCTGTGTATGTGTGGGGGG
>NW_024412404.1:67703630-67716558 GCF_014898765.1 Herpailurus yagouaroundi
GTTGCATGGGTATGTATATGTATGCGCGTGGGTGTGTATATGTGTGCACATGGGTGCGTATGTGGGGGGGGTGTATATGTGTGTGTGTGGGTGTGTATGTGGGGGGAGGTGTATATATGTGTGCATGTGGGTCTGTGTATGTGGGCACGTGGGGGTGTATGTGGGGGCGTGTATATGTATAACACATGGGTGTGTATGTGTGTGCGTGTGTGTGCAGGGGGTGTATATGTGTGTCGCATGGGTGTGTATATGTATGCACGTGGGTGTGTATATGTGTGCGCATGGGTGCGTATGTGGGGGGTGTATATGTGTGTGCATGTGGGTGTGTATGTGTGTGCGTGGGTGTGGGGGGGGTGTATATGTGGGTGTGTATGTGGGGGGGCGTATATGTGTATGTGTATGGCTGTGTATATGTGTGAGCGTAGGTGCGCGTGCTCTCACCCAAGTGTGAGTGAGGGAGAGTCACAAACTTGACGACTGTTTCCCTGTGATAGTTGGCTTCTCCCAAGTCCACCTGTATTTTTCTGGAAAAGCATCTATGTCACCCAAACTTTAGAACGCACAGACCTGAACAAAATAGTCTTTGTGGTTGTTTTTCATTTCCTTGTGTCTAGGGTTATCTCCTTATCATTTCTTTATTTTGTGTCTCTTTTCTTCCTTCTTGGTTAGGTTAGCTAAGCTAACAGGTTTTTTTTTTATTATTATTATCTTCCTCTTTTTAAAGAATGAGCTTTCGGGTGTATTTACTGATCCTACAATTTGTTGTTGATCCATTTCTTCTTTAATTCTTACCCCACCCTTTTGTCACTTAACTTGGCGGTTCGTTTTGGTTCTTCTTGAGTCAGATGCCTCATTAAATTATTTTCACCTTTTCTTGTCAATATAAGCAAGGGTATGAACTTGCATCGGAGCACTATAGATCCCATAATTTCTGATATGTAGTCTAAAAGCTTAATTCTCAGGCCGGCTCTGCCCGGGCAGCGTGTGACTCTTGACCTTGAGGTTGTGAGTTCGAGCCGCACCTTTTGTGTAGAGATTACTTAAAAATAAAGTGTTAAGCGGTGCCTGGGTGGCTCAGTCGGTTAAGCGTCCGACTTCAGCTCAGGTCACGATCTCACGGTCTGTGAGTTCGAGCCCCGCGTCAGGCTCTGGGCTGATGGCTCAGAGCCTGGAGCCTGTTTCCGATTCTGTGTCTCCCTCCCTCTCTGCCCCTCCCCCGTTCATGCTCTGTCTCTCTCTGTCTCAAAAATAAACGTTTAAAAAAAATTAAAAAAAAACCTTGATTTTCAAACTGTGACACACGCTCTGCTACTCAAGTATGGAGTGGGTCTGTGGCACTGATTCCTTCACTCCTTTGGCGAAGAAACAGGGACAATGACAGTCAGCGCAGAGATCTGCGGAGCAGTTTTCTGGCGGTCACAGTCAAGGTCACCTGAGCTGTGCGATGTGGCAGATGCGTGGCTGGAGGGACGCGAGCCCCTGGCGTGGCCCCCGGGGCTGCGGCGGAGGAGCCTCGGGCCCTGTTTCCCTGGTACCGTTCCGTGGCTGATCTTGAAGTTTCTCTGCGGTTTCTCCGCACGGCTGTTCCAGGGAGTCTGCAGTTTTTTCAAGTGTTTCAAGCACGCGGGTCCATCTGCCTGTGAGCCCAGAGCCACAGAGCTGGGGTGAAGCAGGCTCGAGCGGGCGCAGCCAGAGGGAACCCCCCAGTCCCAGCCCCCCACACCCTCCTGTACCCGAAACAGGGACGCGCCCTCTGTTTCCGGTGGGAGGTCCAAGGCAGACACAGCTTCTCCACCTGTTTAACGCAGGCCGCCCCGCACACCCCGCTCGGACCCCACCGCCTCACGGGCGTGGAGACCAGGCGCCCACGTAGCCACCGACCCTGGACCCAAAATGGCAGCTTTTTTGGAACTGCTCAAAAAGAAACGTCAACTGAGTGCATTTAAGGATTTTATCGGGTTTCTTCAATGATTCCTGAGTTGGGCGGCGTCCCACCCAGCAGACAGGAAGGCGCTCGACGGGCCGGACGCGATGGAAAACTTAGAGGCGGACGAGCAGGTTACGGTAGCCAAAGGCGGGTTGGTGGGTCGCTCTTCTTCAGGGGACGGTGGGGGCCGATCAGATGACCTACCCCGCGCGGGCTGGGCGGTTCCCGCTTCACTGCTGTAAGGATCCATTTCTGGCGGAGACTTGCCTGTCGTCAGGCCTCGGGTTGGCGATGCGGGGCTTAGCGTGAGCGACTCCAGTCTGGGCCCGTTGTCTTGTTTTTACAGAACCTTGCAGGAAGGTGACTTGGGGGCCCTCTCTCCTGATGGGTCTCCAGTGTGGGAGGGGCTCACTGCCTCCCCCACCCACTGGGACCTGAGGACGTTGCCCGCTGTAGTCGGTAGAGCTGGTGGGCTGATGGCTTTCCCCTTCAGGCCCCGGTCTGAGGATGAGAACAAGCAGGAGGATTCCCAGAGGGGTTTTCATTGTGCGCAAAGCACAAGGCAAGGAGAACCTTCCAGAACTGCAGCTCTCCCCTCACTGTCCCCACAGCAGGATTTGGTGGAAGAAGCAGCCAAACTCAGACATCATCCGTGGAAAATGTCCCGCAAACAGGAGACATCTGCTGGCACACTTCTGGCGGGGGGCGGGGGGGGCGCTCCGCATGGCCCCAGCCCCACCCTGGGGAGAGAGGTCTTTGGGTCACGGCCCAGTTCTTTCGGCAGAAACATCTGGGAAGAAGAGAGATGCTTCCAGGAGGCCCTGGCAGGATGGGACCCCCAGGAGGGTGTCAGGGCCATGGACACCTGCACAGTCTGGAGCGGGCACTCGGTCACCTGTGCCGGGCATCGTGCCTAACGCACGGCTCCAGGCCTGCTGTGGGCATTAGGGTGGAGAGCAGGCCCCTGTGGGCAGGGCGGACACACGGGTGGGCGATGGGGTGCGCTTTCCGAGGGCCCAAGCCTGAGCAAGGCCCTGCTGTCACCTCTCCCCACTGACGAGGCCAGATGCCCCCAGGACCGCCCCCCGCCCCCAGCTCAGGAGCCCCCAGGCCTGGCCTAGAGCACCACACTTGGTGTCCTGCACCCACCGCCTGTTTGAGGAGGCCCCAAATAGTTCCCTGTGTGTTCGAGTCTCCTAACCCCTGCCCCCTGCTTGGGGACCCCTGCTCTGACCTGGGCAGCTGCCCTGGACCCGTCGGGGCAGGCAGGCAGCCTGGCACTCTCGGGGAAGGGGGACCATCCATCCGGGACAGGCCCGCCTGGGAGGGCGGACCCGTGGGGCTGTCGTCCAGGGGGTCTGGAGGTGGGGGAGGGGCAGACGGGGCCCTTCTGCTCCCGAGCAGAGGGCCTGGTGGTGGCAAAGTGGGGAGAAGCGGCCCGAAGGAGGCTTGTTCAGTGGAGGACAGGGCTGACCTTGCAGGGAGAGCGGGGGTGCGGTGTGGTTCTAACCAACTGGCTGCACAGGAGAGCCTCACAGGGCGATGGCCCCGGGAGACAGTGCCCCCGCGGTCCCAGAGCTCTGGCACTTTGTCCTCTCCCAGTGACGTGGGGGCGGGGGGGGGGGAGGTTCCCTCCGTTGTCGGCCGCTCCGAGGGTGTGGGACATGCGCACCAGCCGTGCCCTGGCTCCTGTCTGCAGAACCTCAGAGATCCCTTCTGGTGGTTCACTGCCCCTCCCCCAGAGAGTTAAAGTTTACTATCAAAAATGTATTTGGAGGGAAAGTCAGGAAAAAGTCACTGTTCCTTAGACAATTCTAATTCTTACTCAAGAGGCCTTTGATCTGAAGAAGGAGGAGAAATAAGCCTGTCAATTCCAGCAAGTTCTCTGCCTCAGAGTGGATGGTCACCCTGCCCTGCCCTTCCCCCTGCCCCCCACCCAGGGCCCTGGGTCTCTGTGCTGCCGGGGGTGGATGGCACGCTCTCCCTCTGGGTGCACCTGACAGGTGGGGGCAGGTGGGGACACCTGTCTCTCTGTTGCTTTGTCCACTGTCACCTGCGGCTGAAAGACTGGAGGGAAAGACGTTCTGTGTTCCAGAACAACAGAGATGAGACTCAGCCACAACGACCCCGGACAGAGGCTCCCCCACGGCGGCAGGGGTGACTGGCCAGCACTGTCTCCCACACCTCGGGGCACCTGCCCTCTAACGAGCACGGTGGCCTTCTCTGGCCGGGACCCGGACTTCCCATGGGTCCAGCCACCTGTGGGAGCCTCAGGTGTCGCGGGAACCTTGTACCCACACGGGGCGGACACCTGCCTGGACACGGCTTCCAGCCTGACCATGTTTAGAACCACAGCACTTCCAAAAGAAACAGAAATGTGCGCCCCCCCCCCCCCGCCTGAAGAGACCATGTGTCCTACACATAAGGTGCCGTCCACCCAGGACAATGCCCAACAAAGAAGTCCGTGTGGGAGCCACCAGATGCTGGGGATGGGGAGGAGTCCCCTGAGGACCCAGGTACCCTCTTTGGGATTCATGCAAAGTCCGTGGTCCCACTTGCAGGAGCTGCTGAGACGCCGTCACTTGTCTTTGTTGTACGAGGTCGGCCAGCCCCAGCTCTGGGTGAAGATGGACAACTGGAGACCTGAGCTTCCTCTCTCGCTCCTTCCTTGACGCTGCTCAGGGGACCAGACAGGTGGCAAAAGCCTGAGTCCACAGCCACGGTGGTCCCAGTGACCTCTCTTCATTCCCAATTTACGTGGTGTCTCTGGGATTGTGCCTCCGGTGTGAATAGTGGCCAACCCCAATCCTGCCCAGGTCCGGGCCGGGGGCAGGCGGGGAGGGAGACGCTGGGTCCTCCTCTGGACCTGGCCCCTTTCTGTCTCCCGTCCAGTGGGCGTGGCCCCTGGGAGCAGCCTCACACCTGCTGACCCAGACTCACTCACCCCTGTCCTGGGCCCACCTTAGAGGACAAAGTGCTGTGTGGCAGAGGGGGCTGGCATGTCCGTGGGAGGGGGGCAGACGGGCCAGGCTCGGGGGGCCTGACGGGTGGGGCACGCGGGCTCTCCCGGAGCTCAGCCTTGTCCCAGAGACTTCGGTCTCAGCGCTCTCTGGGACGAGCAGGCAATGTCCCAGCAGAACGGGGCCGGTGCCGTGACTTCCGTGGGGCTGTCAGACGGCTCCTGAAGCCAGACGTGCCCAGGCTGCGGCTTCAAGGCTGCCTCTCAGCTTCTGGTCGGCACCATGCTGTGAACTCTGTATAAGTTTGGCAAACAAGTCACAGGCAGGTCACAGATGGCCCTGACTCCCAGGCGAGGGGCGCCCAGGCAGGGCTCTAGGACATCAGCCTTGAGGAAGAGCAGGCTGGAGCGTGTGCCGTGGGGATCTGGTGAGGCCGGGGAGACCCCGCAGTGGCCACTGCAGACCTCAACGAGGCAGGGGTGTCCCCAGCCTCCCAACGTTTGGACCAGGGGCCTCTGGCTTCACCCTCTCCCAAGAATGAACGGTTCTGGGGGGGGGGGGCGGTGCAGAGCCCCGAGTGCCCCCGGGGACTTCCCGTCAGCGTCTCCATCCAGCCTGACTGCCGCTACCTCTGGAGCTCTGGCCTTCAGTCCGCTGTCGCGTTCCCGCCTTGCGTTACCACCTGTCACGGTCGCCTAAGAGGCGAGGGGACGCTGGCTTCCAGTTGCCCGCGTCACTCAGATTTAGAGTTGGCAGATTTAACAAATCACACACATGCACAGAGAGGACACCCAGTCAAATTCGAATTTCAGATAAAACGTTACTTTTCAGTATAAATATGTCCCATAAAACACGGTCCTGACTCAAATGTTCGCACAGCTCATACTCATGCTAAAAACATTATTTGATGTTCACCTGAAATTCTAACTTAACGAGGTATCTTCTACTTTCCCAGCAGCACCGCTCAGAACCCAGCACCTTGCAAGGACTGGAGGGTGCGTTCCTGAAGACATCGGAAGGGCAGCCTCGTCCACAGAAAGACACGGTGGTCAGCGCGGAGGAAGCAGCACAGGAGATGTGAACAGGGGAGGCGGTAGGTGGAAAACAGTTTTTGAGAAGACATTTGGAACTCATGTATCCGTCAATAAAAGTGTGAGGAGATTTAAATAGCATACGCGCACCCTAGACAAGCTGAGGAAGTGTCAGCATCCATTGAACTTGGCAGGAGCGCAGGAGTGTTGGCGCCCTGGGTCACCGCGGCCATGCCCGGCCCCCGGGAGAAGCTTCCCCACGGGGCGCGTCCTCACAGGGGGAGGACCAGCCGCACAGACCGAGGCACAGAATCCACAGATCCTTTGGGGGGGAGAAAAAAAAATAAAAACAACACAAAACAGAAAGCGTTGCATAAAAATTCGAAAATAGGAATAAATGCAAAATATAAATAAACCACAAGTAGATACAAATACGTAAAATATAATAAGACCAGAGGCATATCAGTAAATGTTATGGGCCTGACACACACCTGCTGAATGCAAAAGACTGACATGGGACCACAAAGCAAAGTAGTTACCTGCTGTGAAAGCAGGACCCGTGACCACTTGAGTGACCCAGAGAGGTGGGACAGAAGAGAACAGGCCAGAGATAGAGTGTGTCCTGCCATCAGACAAGGTTAAGGTCGAATTAAGAAAGCATCAGTAAAAACAGTAGAGAGTATTCATAACAAGAAACTTTAATTCTGTCTCAGCTAATGATGGGCCAAGAAGGCGAACGTAAAATGTTATGTATCAGCTGGAGACTCCAATGGGGACCTATATCATATGCTGAGGATGGAGGAAAAAACTTTTGTCTCAAGTGCCTGTGGACATTCAAATACTGATCCCAAATGAGGTTCCCCCAAACCCCTCGAACAGTCCCCAAAGTAGAAAGAGTGCAGAGAACGTTGTCTGATCATGACAGCAAAATCAGACATCAAAACACAGCTACAGGGGTCAGTCGGTTAAGCGTCCTACTTCGGCTCAGGTCATGATCTCGTGGTCCGTGGGTTCGAGCCCCGCATTGGGCTCTGTGCTGACAGCTCAGCCTGCTTCAGATTCTGTGTCTCCCTCTCTCTCTCTCTGTCCCTCCCCTGCTCACACTCTGTCCATCTCTCTCTCAAAAATAAATAAACCTTAAAAAAATTTTTAGAAAAACCCACAACTACAAACAGCCTTACTAACCGAATAAAAACACCTGTGTCTCAAACAACTCTGAGATTCAAGAAGAAATCAAAACAAATTTATTAAATAGAGCATTTCAGAAATAACCAGAGGAAAAGTCATACACATTACAGCCAAAGACAGTCCTCTGAGGAAAAATATATTTAAGATTGTGAACCAAACAGAATATCAACCATCCAACTGAAGTTTTAGAAAGAATAACATTAACATAAAAGCACAAGAAAGGAACTTAAAAGCTAATAATAAAAATGATTGGAAAACAGAAGAACCAAAGAAATCCAATGCCAAGTTATCCTGTTGCCAATTAAGAAATGTCGAAAAAGCACAAATGTGCAAACTAATAAAGGATACAGGAGGAATCACTTACAGCACCTCGTTTATGTGGATGCTTTTCTAGGAAAATGTGAAGCAGGAGGGCACCCGGGAGGAAAAAGCCCTGTCAGTGGATCCGTCCCCATGGAAGACGCAGTGACCGTGACAGAAGGCTGTGCACCCTGAACCCTGACCCGACGTCACCAAGGGCAGGGCGCAGAATCTTCACGGAAAAGCTAACTCCATTGCTATTTCCAGGAGATTGGAGAAAAGGGAAGGATCTGCCACATTCTTGGATACAGAGACTCAATCTTACAAAGATATTAATTCTTTTAAACAGAATTAATAATTAATGCTATTTATTTATTTTTTTTTTAATTTTTTTTCAACGTTTATTTATTTTGGGGACAGAGAGAGACAGAGCATGAACGGGGGAGGGGCAGAGAGAGAGGGAGACACAGAATCGGAAACAGGCTCCAGGCTCCGAGCCATCAGCCCAGAGCCCGACGCGGGGCTCGAACTCGCGGACCGCGAGATCGTGACCTGGCTGAAGTCGGACGCTTAACCGACTGCGCCACCCAGGTGCCCCAATAATTAATGCTATTTAAACTGTCTCAGGGCGTAGAAGAAGAAGGAAATCTTCCAAATTATGTCCATTAAAGCAGAACATCGATATTTAATTTTGAATTAAAGGTAGCACAGAAATGAAAGCTCCGAACCAATCTTGGATGTGAATATCAATGTAAAAATCTAAAATAAATAAAATATTAGCCAGTAGAATCTAACAGAAAAGAAAAAGAAAAGAAAAGAAAAGAAAAGAAAAGAAAAGAAAAGAAAAGAAAAAAAAGAAAAGACAAGACCGTCCAGGTGGGCTCATCCTGGGAATTCAAAGGTAGCTTAACACTCAGACATTTTTTTCTTCTAAATCAACAAGTAACGAGCATCGATTAAAAAAAGCATGATTATTTCCAAAGTGCCTAAAAGGCATTTGATAAAATCCGGCATCCATTCTTGATTGAAAGCTCTAAGTTAATTAGGAAGAAATGAGCATTTGCCAGGATCCTAAGGAGAGACTATCGTTATTCTCATTAAGTCAGAAGCAAGACAGAGATGTTCAATATTACTTTGATACAATTTGATAAAGTAAAGGAATCAGAGGCATAAAGAGGGGGACAAAAAGGAAGTAAATTGGCTTTTGTTTCAGGAAGGCAGGGCCGTGTGCCTGGCCACTCCAGGGGCATGTTACAAACAGGAGGATTAAAAGGCCGGCTGCGAAATTACTCGTAACAATCCGCAGATGTCCTATGAAAACAGTGACCAGTTAAAAGCAATGTGGGAAAACGCCCCTGTTTGCCATAACCATGACAACACTGGCACTCGAGTCCCAGGAAGAAATCTGACAAGAAATAGGTTAGATATTCACAAAGAAAACTTTAAATGCTATTGAAGTTCAGAAGAAAAATAAAAGAAACTGCCATGTTCATAGAAAAGGCCAGTATCACAAAGATATTAATTCTCCCTAAATTAACCTGTAAACTTGATGTAATTCTAATAATAGTCCGTAAAAGGGTGTGTGTGTGTAAGAACTGATCAAGTTCGTTCTAAATTTTATTTTGACAAATACATATGCATTCAAAACATTCTGTAGCGAAGTCGAGGTTAGACCAGTCCTCCAGGGTAACAGACATTTTGTGAGGTCAGGACATTAGACTGTGTCCTGGGGCACGCACACAGCAGCAGGGCGACTGGCACATCCAGGGTCAGGCTGGAGGTGGCCCTGCCACCAGAGCTTGAGCGCCAGGCGGCCAGACCTCACTCCTACAGCAAATGGTCCTAGGGGAATCCACAAACGAAATAGAAAAGCTGAATGGGATGGGAAATTCCAGAAGAAAGCAGGAGAATGACAGACGTTTAGTCTGGTCGAAGTATGACACAAACTCAGACGATAAATGACCACAAAAAGACAGCCCGGAAACTTCAAAGTGAGAAAAATCCCACTGTAAGGGGGTGAACGGACAAAGGAACCCCTGAGGACACTTTGCAAAAGGCAGTGAGGGGAAGGCTGGTTTCCTGGTTAATGTCTACAAACCGGTCGGAAAGTGACCCTGCGCTGGCAGGAGCGTAGGCACGGGGGTCAGACCGGTGGTGCAGAAGGAAGAAGACGGAGCTGGGCCTGAGCCGAACTGTCCGCCAAGAAGAGAGAGGAAAACCCCGAGGTCAGGACCACACTGGTCACGTGTCTGCGTGGGAAGGACGGTGGTTTGGGGAGAAGGCGGACGGACCGAGGACACACACACGGCACCCCGGTGAGCAGGGCTGGCGGCGACCCCGGCCGGCCACACCCCCTCTGCCCAGAGCTTCCACACGCGGCCTGTGGCACTGGGTCCCCACCCCGCACCGCCCCCCGCCCCCGCCGGCGTCCCCACCCTGCCGTGCGTGCAGGGAAGAGGCGTCCACACCACCAGCGCGGCCGTTACCAACACGACTGGTTACACGGGACCCAATGCCGGTGCCTGCGTGGGTTCTGCCTCCCAAACCGGGCTGAGCCTGTCCCTTCTCGTGCCCCCAGTTCTGCCACTGCGCCCCAGATTACCGCCTCGCCCCTCCCCGGCCCTTCCTTCTGCTCCCACCCCAGCCCCCGTGTCCCACCACACGGGGTGGCCTCCATCCGGGGTTCAGAGAGCTCCCGCTTCCAGAAGGGACGGGGTCTGTAACACCTCACGGTGTCCTCGGAGCGGCCGCCGGGACAGGTGGGGGCAGGAGGTGCCTCCTTCTGCAGCCCCAGCTCCTCTAGGCCCGAGGCAGGACCCGGAAGGCACGCCACGCGGGGCAGGTGCTGGGGCCGCGGCCGGGGCGCTGAGGGGAGGAGGCGGCAGGCGCCCCGCCGGGCTCGGGCTCTGGAACCGGACCCGCGGGCCGCTAACACCTCGTGGGGCAGCTGCCGGCCACTCGCTCAGCCGCCACGCCCGAGTTTCTCCGTCTGTAGACCGGGGACGCTGGCCCTGCCCGGGGGGCCCTCTGAGGCCGGGGAGCGAGTCTGGGCTGGGTGGGGAGCACGCAGGTGGCGTTGGGACGCGCTGGTGCCCGGACCTCTGAACGGGGCTCCTGGGCTCAGTTGGCGAAGGTCCAGCTGCAAGGGCGCCTGCTCGGCTCCAGTGGCCCTGAGCATCTGCGTCCCCGGAGACCGCCCCTTCCTGGGTCCAGGGAAGAAAGAGCCTCCGCGGGGGCGCCGGCTGTGTGTCTGCAGCTGTCCCCTCTCCTCCAGCTCGCTGCCACCATTCACGGGCATTCGCCGTCCTCCCTCCCGGAGCCCCGACGCCGCAGGCAGCTGTTTGAATGCAGGCTCAGTCGGCTGTGACCGTGCTCGGCAATTTGATAGAAAGAAAAATGTCACGGTTGCGCTCACTGAAGCTGGGAACCCCTGGGACTGTCCCCCGAGAGCCCGCCGTCCTCACGCACAGACCACGGCCGCCTGCCCTCCAGGACCCCCAGAGGCACCACACACGCTCCCGGGGACGGGCTGCCCCGCGGCCCCCTGATGTCCTGGCACCGCCCCCTCCAGGCACCTGCCAGCCACGGAGCCCCTCGGGCCTGGGTCCCGCAGGCCAGCCCAGTGTGAGGACTGCCCCCTCCAAGGGGTGCCCAGAGGTCCTGTCCTCTCTTGGGTCAACGCCGTGACTGCTGGGCTGGGCTGCCACCCCGGCTGGTGGCCACGCCAGGGTGGGCATTGCTGGGGGGTTGGGAGCCACGGGCAGACCCACACAAGGAGGCGGGTGTCAAACAGGGAGCAGGGAACGTGCTGGCTAACGCCGCGGCCCCCCCCCCGACCCCACACCTGGAGGGCGGGACACGGGCAGGACACCCCGCATGCTGGTGACGTCTACGTGGCCCTGAGTGTCCCGAGGACAGGCACCAGGTAAGTCTCCCGACAGTCACAAGCAGGTAGCCACTCATGTGCAGATCGGTCAAGTTTCACGAGGGTCCTAGTCGGGAATTCCAGCTGACAGGGTCCCCTGTGGTGGAGGTGTCACTGGCCAACCACGGCAGATGCCCGTGGACCGGTGACCCTCGCCCTCTCCAGGTGGCCCACGTTGGGCTTCACTCACAGCAAGGACCCCGGGGGTCCTGAAGGGGCTTCCCCAGACGAAGACCCCGCTGGGGAGGGCACAGCCCCTCCCCAAGCCTGACACCCCGGCCTCTGGGTGGCAGGTCACTGGCCCTTTGGCCGAGGGGCACTGTGGATTCCTGTGTCTGCTCTCCACATCTGGGCAGTAAAATGAGGAAGTGCTCACCGGGTTCCGGAATCCTGGGGCCGCCTCCCTGCACTCAGGACCACTCGGGGTTCGCGGCCACATGGGCTCCCCCACAACCTCGTGGGGCTGCCGGTGGCTCCTCTCTGCCACCTGGACATGGGGTGTCCCTGCCTGGGGCTTGTGTCCACAGCCTGTCCCTGGGCTCCACCGCGGCCTGGCCACTGTGACCTTCCGAAAACAGCTCCTCACTGGACCCTGATGTGCGTGCCCAGCCCAGGCGACGGCCCCTCCCCGCACCCTCTCTGTCCAGTCCCCTCAGGGGTCCGGCTGCCCTGCTCAGGCCCAGGTCAGGGGGGGTCGTGGAGTGATGTGTCTGGGCCCATCCCCATCCTCTTCAGGGATCCCCGAGCACCCGCCCCCCCCGCCTCCAGGCCACAGTCCCCACAGGGGTCTGCACTTGGGACAAGGAAAGCTGCTTGTCGCTGTGTGGGGAGAGCCATGCCAACAGGGGGTTCTGAGGGTGGCGGCCCCAGTGTTGCTGTCCCCGGCAGGACTTAGGTCGGTCAAGCTCAGGGTGGGGGTCCCTTATCGGGGCCCCGGAGTCCCCGGCTAAAGGGGCAGACACAGACTAACGTAGACTGTCATCTTAGAGTTTTCCCTAGAAACATCCCCCAGGTTCCAGGTCGGAGGACACTCCGTATTTCTCATTTGGCCCTGGCAGAAACCTCCCCGCGGGCCTGTCTGGTTTCTCTAGAAGCAGGGGCCACAAACTCTGTCATCAAGACCAGGCCCTGTTCTCGCCATGCTGACCTCAAGACAAGAGGGACCAGGCGCAGGGGCGACGTGGCCAAGGCCCCCGGGCGGAGAGGACCCACCCTCCCCTGGCCATTCGTCCCCCGCCCACTGGGGGTCACGGTGGACTGTCTCCCAGGCACCTTCTGGGGCCCATCAGCCCTGGGGGTGATTTTTGCACTTATCCTGGGAGAGGAGCTTTCTGCAGTCCATGCAAGGGTGCAGTTGGCCCGCCTGTGTGGACCTGCCCACAGCACAGTGGGCTGCCATGTCCCCCAGGGCCGGGGCCCCCCTGAGAGACTCAGCCGTGGGAGTCACTTGCCCGGGCTGCTCCACGACTCCTGGGTCCCAGCAGGACTGAGCCCCGGGCCCAGAGCAGGAGTCTACACTGTGTGCCCAGCCCTCTACCTCTGTCTACACTGAGTGCCTGGCCCTCCACCTCCCTCCTCCGTCTACACTGTGTGCCCA
>NW_024412404.1:67716568-67716981 GCF_014898765.1 Herpailurus yagouaroundi
CCCTCTACCTCCGTCTACAGTGTGTGCCTGGCCCTCTACCTCCGTCTACACGGTGTGCCTGGCCCTCCACCTCCCTCCTCCCTCTACACTGTGTGCCCAGCCCTCTACCTCCGTCTACAGTGTGTGCCCGGCCCTCTACCTCTGTCTACACGGTGTGCCTGGCCCTCCACCTCCCTCCTCCATCTACACTGTGTGCCCAGCCTTATACCTCCATTTACAGTGTGTGCCCGGCCCTCTACCTCCGTCTACACTGTGTGCCTAGCCCTCTACCTCTGTCTACACGGTGTGCCTGGCCCTCCACCCCCTCCTCCGTCTACACTGTGTGCCCATCACTCTACCTCCGTCTACACGGTGTGCCCAGCCCTCTACCTCCATCTACACTGTGTGCCCAGCCCTCTACCTCCGTCTACACG
>NW_024412404.1:67721981-67778980 GCF_014898765.1 Herpailurus yagouaroundi
CCCTCTGACCCAGCTGGGTGTCCTACCGTCCAGACCCGCCCGACACTGTCCCCCTGGAGACGGTGAGGGCTCGGTCCCGTGAGTCCCTGGTCCCCAGTCCGTGCCGTCGCCTGGGCCTCTGGGTGCCTGGCTGCGGGTGGCAGCTTCCCACAACCCCCTCCTGGGGTTTGATCAAGCTCGGGAGACGGTTCAGTCACCGGATCGCTGGTTTTTTAGGAAAGGACACAGCTCCGAAAGGAAGACCGAAGACGTGCAGGGGGAGGGGTGGAGAAGGGGCGCAGACGTTCCCCCGGCACCCCGGAAGCTCTGCGGACACCCCCTTCTGGGTTTCTAGCCCGAGGCCGGGGCGGGATGAGCGCTCCAAGCCCCCATCTCTGAGCTGGTTCCTGGACACCAGCCCCCACCCTGCAGCAGCCGAGGGGCAGCCCAGGGTCACCTCGTTCACAGAACAAAAGACACCTTTAGGCGCATCACTTAGGAAATTCCAAGGGTTTTAGGAGCTCTGTGCCAGGAGCCGGCAAAGACCACACATTCATTTCTATGATAAATCACAGTGATCACTCAAAAGACGCTGGTGTGGAAGAAGGCTCCCAGCGAGCCCCACGCCAGGCTTTCAGCTGCCGTGGGAGCGCGAGGTGAGGGCGGCTTCTGCCCCCCCCGGGGCCGCCGGCGCTGGTGCGCGGGAGGGCTCCTGGCCCGCAGAGGGTCCACCTCGCGCTTGGGCGAGAGGAGCCCCACGATCAGTGATGACCTCCCCTCTCTCCTCTAAGCCCCCTCCCGCCTCCTCCGGGGATCAAGTGTTTGCAGCTGGCGGCTGGGGAAGTGACGGTGAGGGACGGTGAAGCAACCTGGCGGATGCCCGTTCATTGTTTGGAGGGGTGCGTGCAGCCGGCCTGTGGGAGCCCAGAGTCGGGCCAGGCTCATTCTGCCCCGTGCTCGCCAGGCAGTGGGCTTAAACCCCGGCCGGACCCAGCGACTGCCACAGGAAAGTCATGAACTCATGGGCACCCGTAATTCTGAGTTTTTGGAGATTCTGATTCAGCGGGTCTGAGGTAGGGCTGCAGAGACGGCGTTTGTGACTTAACTTCTTTAGGTTTTATTTGTTTGGGTGCGTGCTGATTAATGTGTTTCAGAATTGCATAAAATGCCTAGAAATTTGTCAATGTCCTGCCATCCGTATAGTCTCTCTCTAATTACTAGTTCGAAATGCTATATGTTACCGAAATAACCAAACGTCCTCATCAATGCATCCTTCTTTAACAGCGAGCTGTCACCAGATCTTTTCACTGTGGCCATTTTTGCAACTTTTGTATTTCACAGTTAGTTACTATTGGCTCTTGATTCTTCCCTGAGAGTGTTTGCAATCAAGCACAGGTAGAAAGGCTTCATCTCCATGGAGAGTCCTGGAAAGGACCAGAACACAGGTGAGAACTTTAGGACCCAGCCGTTGAACTCGGTGAGAATTTCTACAACTCTAATGAAGAAACCGATTCATACATCGGCCCGCCCGCTCCAACCCAAGTGAACCGAGAATTGATTACTTGGGATCGAATGAACTAATGGGGTGGTTATAAGTTTTATAACTTTTTCTTCAAAGCATTGTTAGTTCTTTAGTGTTTTGTTTTCCAGATTTAAAGAATCCCCTTTCTCCTTTCTTTTAAGCTATCCGTAAATCACAGCAGTTTGGGGAAATATACTTTTGCATAAACAGAAATGAAGCATTTATTTTTTTCTGATCCCTCCGGAATTCAGAAAGTCCTATCGAAATATCTTATATTCACGACCATATAGGTTTTGACCTAAGTCCAAAAGGGATCTGTTCTCCTTGGAACAGGAAACAATTGGATGAGTCTCTGACTTGGTTTCTTAGCCTGGGGATGCTTTAAAAAAATCTCTGAGATTCCTTATTCCTGGACAGTTTTAAGGAACCAAGATTGTGGGAGCCCATAAAGCCCCCTGGATCTTACCAAAGCTTTGACCGGAACGTTGTATTTGAGAATACGCATAAAATCATCGTTCCCACTGCACTTATGTAAATAATCAGGCCGTGGTCGGTGAGACTAGATTTACTTTTTCTGGCCATGATTATCGTGGGTAAAAACAGGCCGGGAGTAGAAAGAGTAACTGTTCGGTAGAAAGCCGCAGCCCCTCGCCAGATTCCGCTCCTGGGTCCCGAATTCTTCTGGTTTCCTCAGCTATCTGGCTACAACTCTCCAAACTGATGTTTCCGATTTCCCTCCCACCTTTCTGACTTGGGATCACTGGCACTGAAACTGCCCTTCTCCCAAAGGCCCAACAGCTTGATGACGGCAGACGGCTTGCCGTAAACTTCAGAGGCGTTACCACCGCGGGTCCTGTCGGCATAACGCTCTGCCTGCCTCTGCCTGCACCTCGCAGAGACTTCACTGGGACACCTGCCGACACCAGCAGGGACCTCGAGCTGCAAACCAGGAGCGCCCAGCACGATGGAACGGCCACCCTTAGTCCACCATCTAAAGACGCTGGAAGCCCAAAGCCAGAAATGTTCTCAACCGGCTGCTCTCCAAACTGAGAAATTGAGTTTATAATAGTAACTATTAGCTCTTGTTTTCCTTCTGTTTCCATAGAAGTGCCTCTCATTAAAGTTCTGATTGCCGACACCACACGGAGGCCTGAGTTGGACGGAGGCTCACCTGCCACAGGGCCTCCTCACTCCGGACCTGCCCTGCGTCGCCCTGAGGGGTTCAGCGCAGCAAGGCGCCCATGTGACGCTGGGAGGCGTGTCGGCACCTGGCCCAAAAGCTCTCCGGGCATTCACCCTCAACGGAGGGCAATGTTTCCCACACATCGGAGCCTGGGGACTGTGTTTCTTGGAAAAGCATCAACAAAAAAAAACGCACCTCAGCCTCCTTGGAAAGGAACTACCCAGTGCAAAATCTGTAATTACAGCACAGATCTAGGACCCTTTAGCCAGAGTCGACTGGACAATCACGTCACCGTAGACTAGTTACCAGCTGAACAAGGGAGAGTGCGTGTGATCATATCATGCCGTGCCCATGTAAATAACTCAGGAGAAAATGAAAATCCAGATCGGCTTGGAAAAGTCAATCCTGAATCTGATGATAATTTAGCCACTTAATTGAATTCATTAACCAATCTATTGATTACATCGGTCATTCTATCTTGACAAACAGCTTTTACCCTCCTGACAGCAATGTTCATAATCTCTCTTATGAGCTGTGTCCCCTCCAAGGTCCTAAGTGCTTTTCACTGGCCACTGACTGGGCCGATGAGAATCGACCTTCAGGTGCCCTTGGAGGAAGGCACAGTGTTAACCAGCGGGCCCCTCTCTCGGCTCAAGCGAGAGAATGAGCAAAAGGAGGTAATTGTCAAAGAAAACCCCAAATGAGGCCACTTTCAGTCTGCTCGGTTTGCTCTCCGTCGATAAAATATTCACGAAGTCCGAATTTTCTTTCCCCTTTAATCTTGAACAGGTTTTTTTTAGCCCGTCTCCATATTTCTTACCCTTGAGATTCTTGTACAGCACAAGTCAGTCTGCAGAATGACCCTTAACTTGGGTTGGCATGCAGACTTCTGTTCTGTTCCATGACAGTTTGGGTAAGTTGTGTTTTTCAAGGAGTTTTTGCATTTCATCTCAGCGATCAGCTTTATCAGCCTAAACGTTCTTCTCATATCCCTCGATTTGCCTTTTAATGACCGGGGCTCTGTGGTTGGCTCTCCTCCCCACCTCCTGGCGTTGGCAACCTGTGCTTTGTTCTCCGATGCATCTCCTAGGGACACATCGAAATTGTATTAATCTTTCTAAAGAACCAAGTTTTTCCTCCAGCTACTTAAAAAAACTTCTCTTTCTTTGTAGTTTCCAGCCCCACAAGGTATGGTTCCTTCGTATTTATTTCCCTTTGGATTTGTCTCATGCATCTGTACGATTGTTCTTCATCAAATGTGGGAAAATTTGGGCCATTATTTCTTCAGGTTTTTTCCTGCCCTGTTGTCTTTTTCCTTGACCCCTGGGCTCCAGCACACAGGTGTTAGGCCACATGATGCTGCTATTCTCTGTGCGTTCTTAGCATCATTTTTCTCTCTGCCCGTCACATTGGATGGTTTCCATCGAGGCTTTGGGGAGCAGGGTGTGCTGAGCTTGCCCCGGGCTGCAGTGAGGGGTCCACAGTCTTGGTGGCGACTCAGCCCCGTCCTGCGGGGTCAGGACTCTGTGGCAAACGCACCGAGTGCAATCCCTGTGGGTCCCTCCCAGGAAAGGTGACCCATGACCTTGCCTTCTGCCGTGTATGGTGTCTTCCACCCAGACGCCCTCGCTGGGCCTCAGTGCCCAGGACGCCCATGCCTGCGATGGCCGCTGGTGCCCCGGGGCTTCCCCCAATCTCGGACGGACGCCGGCCTGCCAGGAATCACCCGCCGCCTGCATCGCACAGGCCCCAGCCCCCTCCCCGGAGCTGTGCGGACCCCCTACGCGGCTCAGCTCCATCCGGGCTGGCTTCACGGAGCCCTCTCCATGGTGCACCTGCTCCAATGTCAGGAGGATCACGGATGGCCTGAGGGTCTGCTCCGTGGACCCCAGACGGTCAGGCAGCCCTCTGGGTGGCCAGCCAGGTGACCTCTGCCCCTAGTGGATGCTGACTGCCACCAGGTGGCCCGGGGCAGCCCCATTCCTATCTGTGCTGGCCCTGGGACTCCTCCCTACCTTCTTCTCTCTCTGTCTCTATCTCTCCCTTCTCTCTGTTTCTCCCTGTGTCTCTCCCCTCTTCTTCCCACTCCCTCCCTCCTTTATTTTCAAAGGTTCCCCTCAGACTCAGTAAACATCCCGGGTGCAGATTATATGAGCCTCCTCTTGCAACCTGAGCAGATACATTTAAAAATAAGACTTGTCCAGGGTCATTATCCTCTCCTAGCTGTCTAGCCTCAGAGCTATTTAAGGCCACAGCAGCACGGGCCTCTTAGGGGGAAAGAGGATGGACCCCCTTCCCTTTGGCATCAACCTCTAGAGAAGGAGAAGCGTCTGCTTCTAGAAGATCCTTGGAAACACTGAGACACGAGCTTACACATGAGCAAGTCAGGACCCGACGCAGAAGCCTTTCTGCAAGAGACGCAGGGAACCTGGGCACGAGGGGCCCTGGGGGGACAAGGAAGCGTCTGGACACAGGCCGAGGCCGGGATACGAATCCGGGAGGCAGCGGGTTTCTCTCTAGAGACCCCAGGTGCGCGGGGCAGAGGGGTGCCGCGTTCTAGGCAAGGCCTGCATTTGGCCCCTGACGGCTCCTGGCCCTCCCGGACTCCTCCTTTGCCGCAAAGAGCCCCCTGGCCCGACGTGATGTGATGCGGGACTCCCCGTTCCAGGGCTGGGTGGTGCCGGCTGAGGCTCGCAGGCAGGAAGGGCCCCCAGCCCTGAGATGCACGTTTGCTCCTGCAGGGACTCTGGAGCTCCTGGTGGACGGGTCCCCAAGCACAAGGCCATGTCTGCCTCAGCCTGGTGCCAGTGTTGACCTCACAGTCCCTTGGTATCTCTGGCCAGGTGTCCTGTCTTGAGCAGGGTTCAGGAACATTCCAGGAGACCACTTTCAAAGGCGAGCACTTTCCCTCTGCAGGCGACCAGCCTGGCCCCAGGGGCCCAGGGTCTTGCTACAGATCCAGGCTACAGGGTCTCCTGGGTCCTGTGGTCCTAGGAGCCCCCTGGCTCCCTTCCCTGCTCTGGGCCCCCCCAAGCTGACAGTTTTGCCTGTCACCCAGGAGATGGGCCGGACAGGAACCCTGGCATGGACCACGGGGGGCCGCTGGGCACCGTACTCCCCCCTCGGGCCGCCCTCACACCCTCGCACCCCACCTCACCAGACATAGGAGCAGGCTGCCCGGGGCACGACAGTGGAGGTGGCTGCCTGCCGGCCCCCAGCTGGGCAGCAAGCGCTCCCACTGCCCAGAGTCCCCTCCCGGAGTCCCCTCAGGCGCTGGGTACAGAGCGGGGGGGGGGGGGCCAGACTGGGTGGCAGGTGCTCAGACTCACACCCCTAAGAAGTGGCCTCTGGGCTTGGGGGCACAGCTGGGCACCCCCTTCTCCCACAGCACACCAACACCCACGTCCCCAGCCACTCGTGTCCGCGTGGGTAGCGAGAGTCACGGAGACCCCGCCCGCGGCCCAACTGCCTGTCAGAGCCCAGGGCCCCTTAAGGACCCAGCCCTCTGGACCGCGGCGGCCGTCGCGAGCCCGGGTGTGGCCTTGGGGTCAGGAGCGGCCCCCGCTGCGCGTCCGTGGGCATCGCGGGAGAGAGGGGGCTGCTCGTGGTGCAGGCAGAGTGAGGCTCCTCCACACCCGTGGCCTCGTGCTCCGTGGGGCCCCACAAGTCTTCCCTCCGTGCAGGAGTCTGCCCCTCGCCTCGCTGGCAGGGAGGGTGGCAACCTGGACCCCCAACCCGGCTCCCACGCCCCCAGGAGCCACCCAGAGCATTCGTCTGGGCGAGAGCAAGCTGCCCTTCATCTCCATAGAGTGCACCTCCCAGGGCCCCCATCGTTACCGTGACCGGCCAGCAGAGGGGACGTGGGACAGTCTCCACTCAGCTCCAGCTGGGATTCCCCCAGGCCGGAAGCCTCCCGTGAAGAGGGTCGCGGCTTCCCCCGGTGACACTGTGTCCGCTCCCAACTGCCAGCCAAGGGCAGTGGGGCTGGGGTCCTGCGGGGTCGCAGGGAGTGGGGAGGGGCTCGAGGGGTCGCCTCAAAGAGGTCACAGGCACTGGAGAGACGAAGGTGGTTCTCGGAAGCCTCCCTGTAGCTTCAGGTGAGCCCTGCTGCCCTTGTGACCCTACCCTCAGGGCAACGGGGACACCAGCCGCCTGTCTCCACGGCCCTCCGTCCCTGCGCCTGCTGGCCTCCATCCCCACTGCCCTCGGTCCCCTGAGCCCACCGCCGTCTGTCCCCTGTGCCCACTGAAAGGCAGACCGAAGTGGGTGGACTGAACTTTGGTTTTGTACTGCTCTATTAATTCAAACCCAGAATGAGAACAAGGGTGAGTACTGGAGCCCTAATAACAGCGGCATCTCTCACAACGCGCACTGTGTCCACTTCTCCCGGGGGCCTGCCAGCCCCTTTCCTCAGCCTGAGACCCAGGGGTCTCCCCAGAGCTGGTGTCCCCATGCTCATGTCTACCCAAAGCCCTGTCCTGGCCTTTGCTAATGCAGACCTGCCTCTCCGGGCCTCTTTCCTGCTGAATCGGCACAAGGAAGGCTGCCTGGCCCCCCGGGGTCGTCCGGGGAACCCCCGGCACACCCCAAGCTGGGCCCCACCGTCCCCAGGGACGCAGTGCCTAGGCCGCCAGCGCAGACAGCAGGGCCCTGAGCAGCATCTCGGTGCAGTGGGCATCGTAGGGCAGCACCCGCATCCCTCCTGTGGAGACGGGGGAGCCCGAGAGGCTCTAGGTTACGTGGTGAGGCTCCGTGTCTCTGGCCCTGACCTTCTGGAAGAGGAAGGACAGGCCCTGGGGTGAGTGGCAGAGTGTGGGGGAGGGGTCGGGCAGCCGGGAGCAAGCGCAGGGCGGAGCCTGCAGCCGGGGGAACACACGGTCCTCCCGATGGGGAGCCGTGGAGGTGGCCGCAGACCGAGGACGAGAGTCGGGTCCTGGAGGTGCCAGGTGGTGCCTCCCTGCCACCTCCCCGGGCAAGGGACGTCCGGACAGCAGTCAGGGCTCCAACAGGTTCTTGGAGTGGGGTTTTTGGGCAGTGTGTTTACAGCCCCCGGAATGAGGGGAGACCCTCGGGCCGCGGAACCGAGCCCCGTCCCTCCTCCCGTCCTGCGGGGAGGGAGAGGGCCGTTTCCATGCGGGCGCAGAGACCCCCACCCCGAAGGCCGCTGCACCTACTCCTTAGTCAGCCGTAGGAAAGTGCGTGCAGCCTGCACTGTCTGAATTCCAGCTCCCGACGTGAGGGGAGCGGCCAAGGAAGTGTCTCTGAAGACAGCACCGCCCAGCGGGCCCAGGACTTGGCGGCCGGAGCGCGTCCCCCGCACACATTCCTGCTTCTGAGACGAGGCTCTTGTCTCACTCTTATTTTCCTTTCCAGCCTGGGCACCGGCCGCAGTGAGAGTCTGAGGCTTGGTTTTCGACCCCTCCTGGTCACGTGGGGTGACCCACATCGGCTGGCAGAATTCTCCGGGTGCTGGAGGGGGGACTTGCAGTGACACGTAAAGCATTTATCTTGGAATTATGTTTTTGAGAAATCAAAGCAAATCTCAAGACCAAAGTGTCATTTGTCTTGAAAATTGGGGCGTTTGTGGCAAGACCGTTTGTGCTCGATATTGTTATTTTTCCAATTACGGGATGAAAAGTATCAACTCTCTTCTGAAAACTGGCATTCAGGTTTGTTCTTTAGCAAATAAAAATACTGAAAATTGTGTCTGCCACGCCATGGCCCTGTATCTGCCCTTTCCAATTCCGTGCACGCGGATAAACTTTAAAATTGGTTGGGGAGCAGCGAAGACGAAGCCACGCAGTCTCTGTGTAAAGACAGTGGGGAGAACAGCTCTTGGCGAGGAGCCCTGGGGCCAGGGTGGGGACCCAGGGGCCAGGTAAGGGCCCCTGGGCAAAGGAGACCGGGCCAAAGGTCCAGACCCCAGTGCTCTGCCCCTGGGAGCCCGGTCCTCTCCGAAGGACAAGTCGCGGCCTCCAGCCCCGAGTGTGAGGCAGGCGTCCGTGCTCCCCAGCGGCCCCTCCCTGGGTCTCTCTCCCCTGCACGCTGCCGATCGGGGAGCTGCCCCACTTCCCTCTGCTCTGCTTTGGCTGTGGACGCGACGGGAGCCAGTGCCGTGTGTTGTGTTTTTAACAAGCCCTTGCTTCTTGCTTTCCTACCTCCTTCCCGGCGACACATTTTCCTGCGACGTGCTGCGGGGCTTGGTGGGCCCTCTCAATGGTTCGAGAAGAGGAGGGCGCAGACACACACAGCGGCTACAGAGACGTGCTCCCTGCCCAGCTCTGGGCAGGGGCCTGCGTCCCTGCGGAGGGCTGAGGGGAGGGGCACAGGCACAGGCCTGGAGCCATCACTCAGGTGGGGGGCGGGGCAGGGGGCGAGGACAGGAGCCATCCCTCAGCTGGGAGGAGTGGGGAGGGAGGCAGGAGCTGTCCCTGGGGTGGGGGGAGGGGTACAGGAGCCATCCTCCGACTGGGGGCTGGGGCTGCAAGGGGGACAGGAGCCTACCCAGCTGCGGTGGTCAGCAGGCAGCACCTGGCAGGGCAGGGGCCACAAAGGCGTGTGCCGTGTGGGCTCGTGGGGACCGGCTACCTGGAAAACCGCTGCTGGGCTGAACGGTCAGTCTGGCTGCTGCCGGCTGGACAATTGCCCGGGGCTCTGTGACGGGCCCGCTGTATGCATTTGGAGCAGGGGGGAAGCCAGCAGAGACAACGCCCCACAGAGGCCCCGCTTCCCCCACTCCCCACCGGCCCGGCTCTGGGGCGGCTGGAGGACCCGCTCTCAGCATGCACGGGGGAGGAGCTCAGCGGTCCGCGTAACCTGCCGTGTGTGTCTGTGTCCTGGGGACTCCTGTGGGGACAGACGGCTTCTTGGTGCCGGATCTGCTGTGACTTCCCGAAGGGCAGGAGCTACCTCTCTGCAGATCTCAGAGGACTGCCGCCTTTGAACCTCTGGGGGGCGGGACGTGGCCGGTGTCTACAGACCCTCCCCCTCACTGGCGGGCGGCCCGGCCCGCCAGTGCCCATCCTCTGAGTAGCCGTTCACGCTGCCCTCGGGCATATTTTCGTTCTTCATCCTGTGGTTCAAGACCTAATAAAAAGCTTTGCATAAATATTTTATTCTGCATATTGAATTAATTTTGGTCCTGCAGGAAGGAGACACTAGAAAGAAAGTAAATTCATCATCGGTGGGCGTCAATTGTGCAGTTCCTGTGGGAGACGTATTGCCTTCTGATACCCTTCAAGTGGTGTGAAACCAGACGTTAGGAACTGGACGTAAGCCACAAGGGAGCAAACCTGGAGAGCTGGTGGGGGCGGGACGCTTCGAAGTTCCACGCCCCCACCTCTGGGAGGAGGAGCTTTACTGATGGGCGGGTGGGTGCCAGCCTGGGGGCCGGGGTGTCCCCGAGCCTCCTGCCACTGCCTCCTTGGGGCCACCGTTACCGTCCTCATTAGGGAAAGCCAAGAGGGGTCATGACAGCCCAGGAGTGGGCTACTGGGAGTGGGGGAGGGGGCTCCTGGCAGAGGTCACTACAGGGCCTCCCCTGAGCCTCGCAACCAGCCTCCGGAAGAGACGTGGAACCTGCTTTCTCCCACGTTTCAGAAAGGCCCTGAGTGGACAAGCCCATGGAGCATGGGCCCTGGTGAGGGGCTTTCACTCAGGGAGGCCACAGGGAGGCAGTGGGATGGCGGGGGTCGGGGGGGGGGGGGTCACTGCCATAGTCAGGAAGCTGTTAGCAGCACCTGCAGACTATGGCAGCTGCTGTGGAAATGTCACCAGGGTGCTTTGAGGAGGGAGAATTGGGAGAAATGGAAGGAGGGAGGGGGAGGGGGAGGGGGAGGGGGGGAGGGAGGGGAGGAGGGAGAGGCAGGGGCGGACGGAGGGCGGGAGAGGGAGGAGGGCTGTTCTCAGTTCCACCTTCCTGCCGGCCATGGAGGCAGGTCAGGGGGACATGAGGGGAAGTAGCTGGTCGAGTGTGTCTTTGGTCCCCGGATGCAGCGCAACCCCCGGCAGGTGCACAGAAAACCGTGCTTTAGACCCAACGGTGCCGCTGCCTCCTGTGGTCATGCAGAGTGTCGCCAAGTTGAGTGGAACATAACAAAAGCCCCGAAATAGACCCGCACGGAGAGGAACTGGGTTTTGGTGAAGGCGATCCGAGGGAGGAAGGAAGCCCTTTTCAGTGAACTGCTGGAGGCAACTGGACAAGCACCCCAAAGGCAAAAGCCCCCAAAGGTTAGCCCTAGCCCCCCTCATCCCGGAAGAGCGGGGACGGAGGACCAGCACGGAGCCGGGGGTTCCTGCGGCCCCCTTCAGACTCCGATTTGCGAAAGCTTGCTAACCACCAGCCGAATGCAGACCTTATTTTTAAAATAGACAGACTCCATCCAAAACGCATTTTATGGAACAGTTTCCCTCCATTTTTTTCAGTTTATGCTGTGTTCTGAATCCCGGGCTCAGCCGCACGAGCGCGAAAGTAAAGGCCCGCATTTCTGTGGACCGGGAGCCCTGAGCTGCAGGGGGGAGGTAGGCAGGGGCTGGACCGCAGCCAAGAAAGAGGAGGTCGGGACCGCATGGCTTTGCGAAGACCCCTCGCCCACGTGTTGCGAACCCGGTGGCCCAGCCTTAGGGACACGGGGAAGGCTGCGTGGCGCGGGTGGGGGGACGTGGGTCAGGACGCGGGGGGGGGGGGGGGGGGGGGGACACCAGCAGGTGGCACCAGCCTTTCCTCAGCGCGTTCCTCTGGGGCTCTGCTGGAAAGTGCGTCCGAATCCAGTCCAGCTCCCTCAGCAGGAATCCATACGGACGATCAGCCTGGGAGGCAACACGGGGCACAGGCCTTAGTTTCCGCGGTCACACGTGCGCGTGCACACGTGCGCGTGCACACGCGCGCGTGCACACACGTCCCCAGACCCCAGACTGACGCGCCGCGGTTGGGTGGAAAGCCATTGCCCTCGGCATCTCTCGTGTCCCGCCAAGGGCAGCTTGACCCGCTCAGGCCCGTCTCTGCCCTCAGCTCTGACACCCCCTCTGGGCATTGGGCCGGGGGTGTAGACGTCCACACATTTCCGTGTTCTCAGAGAGGGGCTGCTGCGAACTGTGTTTCCTAGTGGTTTGAAGATCTACCAGGAAATGAGACGTTCCTCGTGCAGAATGGGTCCCCGGCATCTCACTTCTGGAAAGGTCGGGCGCCGGGACTGGGGTCGGGCACCTCCACGGAGGGTGTGGGACAGCAGCTGGACGCCCCCCCGCTGGCCGCCAGCAAGCGTGAGGTCGCTCGTGTCCTCGCAGAGGTGAGTGAGGGCACGCGGGCGGAGGTGCACTCAGCCTGAGGCCGCGGCCGCTCCTCTCGGAGGGGAGTCGCACAGGCTATGAAGCAGCCAACCGCAGGCACGAAATCGGGATTTGTCAGACTCCCTGCGCACCATGTCTCTGAACTGCTCGGGCTTCGTGTACATCCTGGGAGTTTTTCACAGGGATGCACATCGGGTCCGCAGGCCTGGGCAGACCATCGCCCCCGAAGCCTACCTTCCGACGAGCAATATTTGACCCTTTACTGAAAAAAGTGCACACCCCTCTTATTTATAACGAACCAAAACGCCTTCGAGCCACACGTCCAGAGCGGGGCCGGTGGAAATGGCCCCACAGTCCTTCGAGTGACTGTGCTCTCCTGCCTACAAGGGACACGTTCCGGGAAAGGCCATTCCCTCAGCAGCTCCCGCTGTTTATTTTGATTCAACAAGAGAGACGGAATTAAATTTTAAAAAGCCAAAAAAAATTAATTAGAAAACAGAAATGAACAAAGTGTTTCAAGGGTGTCAGGTTCTCCCAGTGTGGAGGACACCGTGCGTGTGGTCACCGTGGACGCTGGGATCTGTGTGTCTGGAAGGTTCTGGAGCCTGCCCTGGGGGCCGCAGCTGGGCCTGCCAGCTGTCCCGGTTAGGCAGGTGGGGTTTGCGGGAGAAAAAGGCTCCCAAATTCCACAGCTGGACAAGAATATTTGAAACTTTATTACCTTTCTTCCCAGCAAGTGGATTATTACTACGGGCAAGTGTGAAGGTGTCGTTGATGGAAACACATGCAGCACGTTTGGACACGTTTTTCGTGGTTTTGCTGGAGTCAAGAGAGGCGGGGCAAGCCTGGTTTAAGTGGGTGCGTGGGATTCACGGGATCGGCTTTGGGTCGTTGGTAGTCACAGCCCACGTGAGCGGTGGTGACCGTTACTTGTGGGGTGCGTGTGTGGGGAGCTCACCAGCCCCTTCCCTTGGTGTGACGTCGCCCAGTCCTTTTGGGGGGGGCCCGTCCTCGGCTAAGAAAAGCGGCGACCGCTCAGAGGGGCGAGATGGGCTAACCCTCCCAGCCTCCGTCCACTTGCCCCCGGATCGTGGGCCTAATAACCCACCTGGGGTCGTGCCCAAGGAAGTGTGTCCTCAGGCGACACCGGGGACACAGCACGTCAGTCCCTCCTTCCTCGCAGCCCCTCCTGTGCCCTGATAACCCCCCGGGGGCCCAGCCTGCGCCAACTCCTCTCAGGACGGCTCCCCTCCCGCCCCACACGGAGCCGGGCTGTCACCCCGTGCCGCGTCTCAAGTGTCTGGCCCCGTGCAGCCTGGACCCTCGGGCGGGGTGGGGCGCTGGGCCAGCCTGGAGAGGGTGAACCCCCTCGTGCCTCAGACCCCGTCTGGGCTGTCCTCCATGGGGACGCCCCTGTGCTGGGGTGTGGACGTTTGAGCCCCTGCGGTCTCCGCCCTGGCCCTGCTCTGACCTGCGTTCAGTGAGGTGAGACCCCCCCCCCGCCCCGCACACCCCCATCCCCTCTTGGCCAGGCCCAGGGTGTGGTTATGTGGGGGCTACTTTCTGACTGTCCACCCTGCTCTTGGGGTGGGGCCTTGATTCTCACAGTGGCCAAGCTGAGGGGACCCCACTGGGCCTGTGCTGGTGCCCTGTTCCGTGGGATGGTCGCATACCTCCCGGGGCTGTGGGTGGAGGCCCTGGTTCCTCACTCCCCATCGGTGCTACCCCCTTTCTGAGATCCCTGCTGTCCTTTTCACGACCAGCGTTGGTGACTCCAGGTGCCAGGAGACCAGCTCGAACCGGCCGATGGGGAGAAGGCTTCGGAAGGGGTCTGGCTCGGGGGGTGCGGCTGCGGGAGCCTTTCTGCCCCTCCGGCTGCTTTTCCTGGGGGCAGGGAGCACCCCGCGGAGCTCAGGGCCGTCTGTCCCCTGCCTACGGGGTCTGGCCTTTTCCTGTTATGAAGACCTCTCGGAAAAGGTTTCCATGTAGGTAGTAAAAACCCCAACCTGTCAGCTTTGGAAAAGAATTCTAACTCAGAAAGGCATAAATACATAATGTACCAGAGTTTTATTACTGAGTTTTACGGAAGCTTTTTCTTAGATTTTTGAAGCAGACGTGACCATTAGTGACAGATACTGTAGAGCAGGAAAAAAGTGAGCCTCTTTCTCATCTATGAAAGGTACACGTGATTTCGTTAAAAATAGACTGGCTGCCCCTCTTAGTGACCTCAAAATCTCAACATGCACTTTCCTCTGTCAACACGCGGATTGTGATGAGTCCTGACACCTGGACGGCAGGCCACTGCCTCCTGCCGCCGGGCGGTCGGGGCCGGGGGCTCAGGAGGGTCCCCTGAACTGGACAGCAGGCCACCGCCTCCTGTGTCCTGCCGCCCGTGGCCTCCTGCGTCCTGCGGCTGGTCCTGGTGGGGGCCCTTGGGAGGGTCCCCGCTGGCTGGCGGGGGAGCACAGCTGTGGGAGGGGCCGGGACCAGCCTCTCCGTCACTGGGGGCAGGTGGGCGGCGGGCGGGAGGCTGGTGTTCTCCCCGAAGCAGCTGGTTTCTTCCTTACTCAGAATCCGCCCTCCTGAGACGCACGGACGTCTGTGGACCCCCGGGAAGCCTCTTGGGCTCAGACTGTGCTGAGTCTGGTGCGTCTGGGTCCAGGGCAACCTCGGGTTTCTCCCCGCCCCCCCCCCCCCCCCCCCCCCGGGGTAAGTGTGTCCTTCTCACTTCTGAGGGCGTGACCTCCGTTTGTCCTGGGCTTGAACCTGCCTCTCAGCTCCTTCTGGGGGCCGCACTAGGCCCCCGTCTTCCGATCGCTTCTGCGCCACAGGGAAGCGCTCCCAGGTGCCGTCCCGGAGCCCCGAATGCTGGGGGGGGGGGGCACTTTCACATTGCTTCTTTTATTAAGACCTCAAACACTTCAAAACTGACCGCAAAAAGTTCTCCAGAGGTCATGGAAGCTGATAGGAATAAACAACAGGGAATGTCATCTGAGGACAGGTGCTCCCGTGAGGGCCCTCTGCGGTGCGGGCCCCAGCGTCCCAACAAGGGGAACTGAGGTCTAGACGATCAGCATTCCTGGGGAGCCAGGCTGCAGTGGGCCCGGGGGCCCGGACTCCACACACGGTGCAGGCGGGAGCGGGCGAATTCAGCAGGCCCCCGGGGGGCCCAGCATCCACGAGCTGTAAGGGTGTCTGCTGCGGCAGACACAGGTAAAACCATCGGTGGCAAGGGGCGAATCTTCTGCCTGCCCCTCACAGGCTCTGCTGCTCCTGGGGGTCGGTTCTCTCACACAGCTGGATTCTCAGTGGCTGTGAGGGGAGGGCAAGGGAAGGTGAGGGAGGGCAAGAGAGGGGAGGGGAGGGGAGGGGTGGGGAGGGAAGGGTGGGAGGGACAAGGGGAGGGCAGGGCAGGGCAGGGTGGGAGAGGGGAAGGGAGGGAAGGGGAGGGGAGGGGAAGGCAGGGCAGGGGAGGAGACAGAGAAGCTGGTGCCGTCCCGCTAAGGAGTCATCTGGTGCAAATCCCACAGGGCCCCACATTCCCGTTCCGCTCCTGATCGCCGCGTGGGAGCAGACGGCCCGCGTGCCAACAGGGACAGGTGGGAGGACACACGTAACGCCGCCAGTGGCCCGGGGAGTAAATGCGGAAGCAGGGCGATGTTTCAAGCCGATTTGGGAAGCCCGCAACACGGTGTGGCAGTTCTCTGTAACGGCTCCTGCCAGCTGGAGCTCTTACGCACCAATGTCCTCGTCTTGTCCCCGTGGAGAGGCCTGGAGGCTTCGTGCTGGGGGCGTCAGGAAGGACCCCCGCCCCCAGGGACAGAACCGGGTGGGGGGGGGCGGAACATCTGGGGCACCCGCAGCCTCAAGGCTGCCCAGGGAGGCTCGGGCTGCCCACCGCCCGGTCTCTGTCCGTGGAGCCTCCTCTCCTGACGGCAAACAGCACAAGGGCCTCCAGAAAAGAAGCTGGTATTTTTGTCTGGAAACTCGGTGGAAATAAACAGAGGAAATGTAATTCTTACTGTCAACACCTGACTTCATTTTGCAAGAGTTTGAGGACCACGGATGGGACCAATACTCATCTCAAAACCCCCTGTCCTCGGGCATCTGTCTGGGCTTCCTCTGATGGTGTGGCTTCTCCTCGTGGGCGGGAGGACGCCGTGTCCCGGGAGTGAAGGCTGGTGTAGACGCTGTCGACTCCCACGGCGTCTCCGCCACGGGCGGTCCGTCATGACCAATAAACTCTTCAGGAGAAGGGCTGACGCTGGGATTCCTTCTGAGTCTCCCTGCTGGAAGAACTGGCCCTAAGCGTCCTCAAGGCACTCTTTCCCTGTGGGGTGAGGCTCTCTCTGGGCCCCCACGGGTTCACATTCACTCTGGTATGACATCACTGACGTGCCCAGAGGCTTGTGTGCCGAGGGACAGGACAGAAGGGCTTTGGGGCACAGGAGGGTAGGCTGCCCAGGAGCCTCTGAGCCCCAGTCAACCGGGACTCTCTGCCGTGAGTTTTGTGTTCTGGGTTCCATCTGAGACTTTGTTCAGGAAAATCAAGGATATTCTGCTGAAAAAGAAAAAAGAGAGAGAGAAAATGTGGGAACGACTGGTTCAAAGTGCACTTTGCTGTTCAGGCTTTGGGATGATTTGATTAAAAGGAGCTCCCGTCTGTGCCTCGTGCTGATCGCCCTTTGAAACCCAATGGCAGGTGTGCTGGGGTAGGTTTGCAGAAGCCACATGACTCCAGAAGCTGAGCTGAATGTCTTTTCATTCTCCCTCATGAAAGAATCATTTGTGTTCCAATAAATTCTTAGCCTCTGCATCGTCCAGGTCCCAGAAGCATCCTTTGGGTCATATAACCTAGGAAACCACCGACTATTTATTGATGGTGGTGGTGGTGATGGTGGTGATGGTGGTGTGGATCATGGTGGTGATGACGGTGACAGTCATGGTGGTGATCTTGGTTGTGGTGATGACCATGACGGAGGCCATCATGATGGTAGGGATGATAGAGGCAGTGGGAGTGGTGGCAGACCCTTCCTGAGAACTCTCACGTGCCCTGTTGTGTTACTAGTGCCTGGCACACTCCCATGTCTGGTTGGCGTGATGTTGTGGCTGTCTCTCTGAAGGCTGACCAGAGGTGGGTCTGAAGTTCTGCCCCAAAGCCAATGCAAACAATCGTGAGTCAACCCCGGGGATCCTTTCATTCAGTAGCCGTGAGGCCCTAGTGAGTTACAGAGACTCTGATCTCATGACAATGACATGTGGCCTCAGTAAGTGCCGGCCTCGACCCTCAGGGTTCGGGGTGCTGCTCCCCTTACCCTCGTAAAGATGGGGCAGGGTGTGCTGGCCGGAAAGGGGAGTGGGCAGCAGACTGAGGCCTGTGTGCAGATCATGACCTTGAGTCTCTGGGTTCCCCTTGCATGTTTCCATGTCTGGTCTGTCCTCGAAAGGAGATTCACGAGCGCTTACTCCTGGGTGATGCTTCCCCAGTGGCTGGACCCAGGTCCGTGCCGGCTAGACTGGCCGTACAGAGGCTGAGGCACCCAAGAACACAGGGACGGTCACCAGCAGTGCCCGGGCAGCCCTGGAGGATGAGACTCCGCGTGAGGGGGCAGAGCCCAGAGGGGAGGTGACGGGAGCGTTCTATCCAAAGGCCAGGTGGACGAGCTGCATGCTAAGGAGCAGCCAGGGCCTCGAGCGCGTGTTTGGGGCTCTTCTCCGCCGTCCCAGGCTCCCCGGCAGGGCACCTGGCTCCCGCACGGCCTGCGGACGAGCACGTGTCTCCACAGAGGGTTGGATCGTGCTGGAATTCACACGCAGGGGACACGGTGACAGGTTGAACAGGCTGACCCACCTACAGGTTTGCTGGGGCGAACTGCCGGTTTCAGCCCTGAACGTCGCACGGCCACCCCCACACAGCACAGCTTCAGGGAAGTGAGACATTCCCGCGGGGAAGGGGCCCGTGTGGTGGGGCCACGGGGCCCGTGGGCCGTCTGTCTGCTCGAGCCTGTCGTTCTGCGCTTGGCGATGCTGCCTCTACAGAGCTGTGTCCCCATGTAACTTTCCAGATTACGCTCCACCTGCTTGAAGCCCTTCGCTGTGAAAACTGAAACGGCTCATTTAAACCACTGTGGACTGATAAGGGATGTTCTTTCTTAATTCTCAAGAGAGCGTTGCTGTTCTGAGGGATTTTATTGCGGCTGCTTGGAGGGCGAGGGAAGAAGCAGGCGCCTTCGCCCCATTTGCCGTATTTACGGCCGTGGAGCCCGCAGGTGGGGGCCGTGGCAGGGGCTGCAGGGCCCGGGCGTGCCGAGCCGTGAACTCACAAACCTGGGAGGTGGGAGGGCGCTGTCCTTTGTCACCAGCCTGGAACGAAGCCGTGAGCGGACCCCGGGGCTGCACCCTGTGAGCAAAAGCAGATGTGTCCTTTGAGGCCGCCGGCGAGGACCAGGGCCGGGGAGGGACTCGCGGCCAGACGCACGAGGACTTGGGGCCGGGTTTGATTTCAGAGGCACCACTTGCCCCTGCTGTGTCTCCTCCCTCCCAACCCAGGGGACGGCAAACCTCTGTGCAGGGTCAGATGGTAAGTGCGTCAGCTTCCTGGGTCCTGAGGCCCGTGCCACAGCCAGTGGCAAAATGAACGCCAATGGGTGCCAATAAAACTGTCCCCAGGTGGCCTTGGGCCAGGCCCGTCCTGGAGCGGGGGACTCACCCCTGCCTGCTCAGCCCGGCCTCCCCACGGGCACCGGCTCAGCCGGGGTGATGTGCAGGGCTGAGACGCCCAGGAGAGCAGCTGTCTCTCTGTGGCTCCCTGGTCCTGCCTGCAGACCCATCCTGTGTGAGAGCTGTTTCTGTCCGCGAGTGTGGCACCCAGACCCTGGTGGGGAAAATGCTCAGGGCCTGGGCCTGGTCTGGCCGTCCGGGTCACAGCCTGGCTGCTGGCCTCCCTGCACTCCGGCCCCACCAGGGCGTCTCTGCCACCGTCGACAGTGGGGCCCCCGGAGGGCATCAGGCCCTTCTGATTCTACTCGGTCTGGGTGAGGGTGAGGCCCTCAGGGTCCTGGGGGGCTGCCCGTGGGGTGGTGTTCTCAGAGACTCGAGAGGACAGTTGTAGAAGGTCCAGCTTCCTCGGGAGCTGGGGTAGCGGGTGCTGGTGGCCACTGCTCTTTGGCCACCGTGTCTCTGGCTGGTGGCCAGAAGTGAGGATAAATATTCCAGAAGATGATGGCTAGCGTGGGTCCTAACTGCGTCTCTTCAGTATTTGAAAACAAGGCTTCGTGCCGTGGAGGCCTTGGGTCAAGCTGTAATTTGGGAGGTGGGATGACAGCCCATCAGGCACCCGCCAAGACCACGGGGTTCCTCTCTGTGGCTCTTCCCAGAAGCAGCTCTGTCATCAGAGTGGGGACACAGGGAGGTGGGGCCACAGAGACCAAGGCCCCCCAGCTAGTGGGGCAGGGGCTGGGGTCTGGGGCTGGGGTCCGGGGCTGGGGTCCGAGGCTGGCTTCTGGGACTAGAGTCCAGGGCTGAGATCTGGGTCTGGGGTCTGGCACTGGGGTCTGGGGCAGGGGTCCGGGGCCTGGGGTCCAGGGCTGGGATCCAGGCTTCAGGCCAGGGAGCCCCCTGGCCCGCAGCTGGGATGTGAGTCAGGACTCAGTATACCCCTCACATTTGGGAAGGAGGTCCCGCTGTGAGGTGACACCAGGCTGAGAGTCTGTCCCCAGGGCACCAGTTCCTGCTGACCCCGGGTCCTCAGCCTTAGCTTCTTCGGGACACACAGGCGGTGCCTTGATGGTCAGAGCATGGGCCTCGAGGCACTTGCCTATGGGGCAGGCCACACCTCCTGTGACCTCCTGGCTCCAGCATCGACTCCACACTCCCTCCCCTGGGACCCAGGGGGAGGCCCTGGGGCAGGTGTGGGGGGGGGGTGCTTCCACGGGACCCCACTAGGGCCCCTGGGTGTGCTGCCAGGAGGCCCCGGCCATGCAGGTGGGCAGGAGCGGACCCCAAGCTGCAGACACAGGCCCCCTTGCCCTCCGGCGCCGTGTCTGGGGAAGCAGAGCCCCCGAGGGGTGGACAGTTTGTCTCAGTGGAATCAAGCAACACTCGGCCTTTGGTCTGGACTCTCGCCGAGCGTCGCGTGTTCAGGGTCCTTCCACATGGCAGCGGGTGTCCACACCTCGATCCTGTTCGTGGCCGCGGGCTGTTCCCGCGGCTGCACAGACCACACTGTGTTTATCCATTGCCATCTGCCGGTGGACAGCGGCCTGTTCCCGCGTCTGGTCGTCGTGAATAACGCCGCGGTGAGCGTCGTAGGCAAGGTCTGGCTTGAATACTAGTCTTGGGCTCCTGGGGCGTGAACCCCGTGGGCCTGCCGGCTCAGGTGGCAGTTTCGTGGACGGCTGCTCTCAGGCATTTACACGCGGTGCGCAGGTTGACAAGGTTGCTGCCTGACATAAGTACATCCCTACATCATCTTCTGTTTGAAACAAGCATTGGCAAACTCGGGGCCGAGCAGCCGTTTATTAACTGTCGCTCGATGTGAAAATTCACACCGTCGGAAACTTTCTTAGTGGTGCCGAATCGTGAGGTGGATCCGGCAAGCAGCTTCTTCATTTAAATACATCTGGGGCTCAAGGGGGTTTGTGTTCATAAAATAAATGACTTCGGTGGTTTTTTAAATTAAAAATCTCAACGCACGTCATCGCTGAGTTGAACACAATTCGGGGAGACCCTCCAGGTAACGAAGTGTCCTCTGGGACACTTTGGGTATAAACATAAAAGCAGCACATCCTGGGGGGCTGTCGTCCTGACAGCCGGCTGTCGCGGGAGACCCCAGGCGGCCCCGGGTCTGCTCCCCGGGGCTCAGCTGGAGGGTCTGAATGAAAACAACCGCACAGAAGGTGCCGCCCACACGCTCTCTTCGTAGCTGCCGGGGCTTTTCCTGTGCTCACCTCCCGGAGGGCGCAGCAGCCCGGCCCGTGAGGACTTCCCTGCCCAACGTTCCGGTCCCACTGCCGTCCCTACACAGACGCTCTCCGTCCAGGTGCACGTCGGTGTCCCTGAGCATCTCTGTCCTGGGCGGCACCTTTCCTGGCAGAGAAGTTGGGGTGTTCTTGCTGCCCGGGCAGCTCCAACGGCAGGCAATTTCTCATGGTGCTGGAGCCTGGACGTCCGAGGTCAAGGTGCCCACAGGAGGCCTTTCTCTGAGGCCTGTGCTGCTGGCTCTCAGGCCTCCCCCTCCCCCTGGTGCTTGCTCGCCCCTCGCGTTTGTGCAGAGAGGAGCCCTCCTGGGTCTCTCCTCGCTGGGACGCGGATGCGTCACGGGCCATCCTCGCGACCCATGCGACCCCAGTCACTGTGGAACACCCACCTCGAGCCCCAGCACGCCAGGTTAGGGCTGCAACATATGAATTTGGGGGACACCCATTCAGTCCGAGTGGACGTGACGGCACATTCCATTCCGTTCTCTCTTCCCAGGGAGAAGAGAGACCGCGTGGGTGGTGGAGGCAAGTGGCTTCTGCCATCAGGGGCCGGTTCACAGCGGATACTCATCTGTGGGCAGCGGCTCTGTGGTCGAACGACATACACAGGATGACCCACACGCACTCAGAGGGTGAAGTGTGACGGGTCTGGGCACGAGCACCCCCTGGATCAGCACCGCAATCGGGACATAGTTGCTATAAACCCCACCCGCTCGTCCACGCCCCGCGTGGAACTTCAGCCCCACTAGAGCCCCAGGCAGCCCCTGGTCTGCTCTGGCCCGCGGCTCAGTCTCGCCTACACGGGACGTCACGGGCCTGCACCGTACGAGGGGGTCTCGGTGACTCACCCGCCCAAGAGCGAGCAGGCGTAGCTCCCGTCAGTGCCACTCCGCGTGCAGACACGCCACAACCTTAACCCTAACCTTCACCTGCGGGGGGAGCTGGGTGTTTCCAGTTTTCACATGATGAAAAGCTGCTATAAATCTTCTGGTTCAAGTCCGCAGGGGAACGTGTTTTCATTTCTCGAGGAAACACCTGGCGGTGGAACAGGTGGATTGAGTGGCCGTGTTCGGGAGACTGCCAAGGGCTCCCCAGCGCACGTTCCCACCAGCCGAGAACAAGAGTTCCAGATCCCCCACATCCTGACCAGCTGCTCGTAAGGATGGTCAGGGTTTTGTTGTTAATTCGCTATTGACTACATACTGGGTTTCTTTTTTTTATTATTAAAAAAATAATTTTTAAAGTTTATTTGATAGAGAGAGAGAAAGAGAGATCACAAGCAGGAGACAGTCAGAGAGAAGGAGAGACAGAATCCCAAGCAGGCTCCACACCATCAGGGCAGAGCCAGATGCGGGGCTCGAACTCACAAACCGCGAAACCGTGACCTGAGCTGAGATCAGGAGTCAGATGCTCAATCGACCACGCCACCCACGTGCCCCATATACTGGGTTTCTTTTTAAAGTAATCTCTACATGGAACATGGGGCTCGAATACATGGCCCCGAGATCAGGGGTCCCCTGAGATCAGGGGTCCCCGACTGAGCCTGCCAGGCGCCTGGTAGAGCGTTTTTAATTTGCACGTCCCCATCAATTCCTTATTGGCTATTTGTACATGTTCTTTGCTAAAGGAAGTGTCTGTTGAAACCATTTCTGCCACTTTTACTGGGTTGTGCATCATCTTATCACTGAGCCATGAGCGTTGACACACTCTGACACATGTGTTACAAACGTACCTCTCACAGTCATTCACCTTTTCATCCACCTCACCGTGACTTTCCAAGAGCAACATCTTACTGTATGAACTCTGATTTTCCAATGTTTTCCTTTCTTTTATTTTAAAAAAATTTTTTAAATGTTTACTTATTTTTGACAAAGACAGAGCATGAGCAGGGGAGGGGCAGAGAGAGACGGAGACACAGAATCCCAAGCAGGCTCCAGGCTCTGAGCTGTCAGCACAAAGCCTGATTCAGGGCTCAAACCCATGAACTGTGAGATCATGACCTGAGCCAAAGTCGGACGCTCAACCGACTGAGCCACCCAGGCGCTCCTACTTTCCTTTATTTTAAATAATTTTCTCATTCCTGATATTGGTATTTTTTGCCCCCCCCCACTTCCTAATCAATGTAGCTGGAGGTTTATCAATTTTATTGATAATTTTTAAGTGATTGATTTCTTTGTTGTTTTCCTGTTTTCTAGTTCATCGATTTCTGCTCTGATCTTCATAACTTACCTTTTTGTGTTTACTCTGGGTTAAATGTCCTCTCTTTTTAAAGCTTCTTACGGAGGAAGCTGAGCTCATTTCTGATGGAAGCATTTACTGAGATACACGCACCCCAGGTGCCTCTGCCGAAGCTTCCCACAAATTCTGAAATGTTTTATCCGGTTCCAAATGTTTCCTAATCGCCTTCCCGATTTCTTCTTTGACTCACAGGTCACGTGGGGCCCAAATAGGTGCGGATTTCCCCAAGCTCCTCGCGTTCCTAATTCTAGTTTTATGCCGTCGCAGCTGGAGAACATGCTTGCACAGTTCGGACGTCCTGAGAACCCTCCGGCCCAAAGTCGGCTCCGTCTCAACGTCACCGCGCGTGTACGCAGAAGGAGCGCGCCCTGCGCCGCATCACGGGGCCTTCCGAGCATCGGTCAGATGACGCTGCCAAACGTGCCGTATCCGGGCTGGCGTGCCGTCTCTCTGTTCCGGTGTTGACTCCGCTTCCAGCGCTTGGTGGAATTCCCCGGAAGCCGCCTGGGCCTGGGCCCCGGTCTGCGGAGGTTTGCACAGTATCAGCCCCATCTCTTTGTGTGTGACGGTTCTATTCCGATCTCTCTCCTCTGAGTCAGTTTCAGCGGTTGTGTCTTTCGGAGGATGTGTCCGCTTCCATCCAGATGACGTCATTCTCAGCGGGCCCCCGTTCCTAGAGTGTTCCTAGCCGCAAGACCGCCTGCCAGCCATCTGAGCCCCGTCCTCAAAGAGCCTGTTTTGGGATTTGCTGATTTCCCGGGTCGTTCTGATCCCCACTCCGTGCTCTGTGCCCTCGGCTCTGTCCCTGCCCGCCTTCTGCTTCTGCTTCCTAAGGTGCGGGATTAAAGTGCTGACCTGGGAGGTCTCTCCTTGTTCAGACGTGTGCTCACAGGCAGAATCGCCCCGCCCCCTAAGCCCCGCTTTCACCGCGTCTCAAGGGCCCTGTGATGTCGGCGGGGTTCCCTCGGGCCTCCCTCCGGACCCTGCTGCTCATCAGGAGTGTTCTCTTAAACCTCCACATAGTCTGAATTTCTCACATTTGCTCTGTTACCAGCTCAACTTCCGTCAGGTCTCAGCACGCTGTATGCGTTCAGGCCTTTTTAACTTCATTGAAACTGGTTTTGGCCCAACGTTATGACCTAATCTGGAGAATTCCCGAGCTCGTCCGGGGACACGTGGGAAGAACGTGGGCTCTTGGGGCGTGTTCCCCGGTGGCTCCCCGGGCTGTTCCCCCTGCGCTTCCCTGACCGATGTCCGCCCGGCCGTTCTAGTCAGTGTGGACAGTGGGGTACCCAACACGCCAGCTCTTAGACTGAACATTTATCTCCCCCTCTAAGTCTGTCAGTTTCTGCTCTGTGTATTTAGAGATAGGTTGTCGGGTGTCTGCTCGTTTGTAACTGTTACATTTACAATGTCCTATTTTGTCTCGAGGAACAGCTTTTGTCTTAGGATCTACTCCCTCTCATGTTAGTACAGCCCGTCCAGGCTACTGTTTGCAGAGAATCTGTTTTCCGTGCATTTGCTTTCAACCTATCTGTGTCTGAACCCGTAGACCTCAGATGGTTGGATCACTTTAAAAAATCCATTTTGGGGGCACCTGGGTGGCTCAGTTGGTTGGGCGTCGGACTTCGGCTCGGGTCATGATCTCGCGGTCCGTGAGTTCAAGCCCCACATCGGGCTCTGTGCTGACAGCTCAGAGCCTGAAGCCTGTTTCAGATTCTGTGTCTCCCTCTCTCTCTCTCTCTCTGTCCCTCTCCCACTCATGCTCTGTCTCTGAGAAATGAATAAACGTTAAAAAAAAAATTTTTTTTTTAAATCCATTTCAGGTAAGGGGCATTAAGGAATCTACTCCTGAAATCAATGTTGCACCATATGCTAACTTTGCTGTCAATTAAACAATAAACAATTTTTTAATAAATAAATAAAATATATTAAAGTTTTTTAAAAAATAAAAGCAGTAAGCTTTTTCTGACAGGAGGAAGTCAGAGATTCAAAGCATGAGAAAGATTCAAAGTGCCATTGTGGGCTTGAAGATGAAGAAGTCCATGTGACAAGGTGGCTTCTAGAAACTAAAAGTGCCCCCTCGGTTGCAACCATCAAGGGAAAAGGGAATTCAGTCAAATAGCTGCAAGGGACTGAAAGTTTGCAACGACAAGAATGCGCTTAGAAGTAGATTTTTCCCAGACTCTTCGGAAAACTCAGTCCATCCTATGTATTGATATCAGCCTTGTGATACTTTTAACAGAGAGTTAATGAGTTAATGAGTTAATAAATAGATGTGGTTTCATGCTGAAAAAAAAATCCATTTCACTGACCTCTGCCTTTTGACTGTGGGTTTAACCCACTTGCATTTTATATAATTACTGACAGGTGGGATTTATGTGTATCATGTTATTTGTTCTCTACACATCCTTTCTTTCTTTCTTTCTTTCTTTCTTTCTTTCTTTCTTTCTTTCTTCAATGTTTATTTACTTTTGAGAAAGAGAAAGAGACAGCATGTGAGCAGGGGAGGGGCAGAGAGAGGGAGACACAGAATCCGAAGCAGGCTCCAGGCTCCGAGCTGTCATCACAGAGCCCGACGGGGGCTCGAACTCATGAACCGTGAGATCATGACCAGAGCCGAAGTCGGACGCTTAACCGACTGAGCCACCCAGGCGCCCCACTACATGTCCTTTTTAAAAATGCGTATATCATTTATTGAAAACACATTTCAAGTGTCTTACTACATGTTTGGATTTTTTCCCAACTCTTTTATACTGTGATACAATAATACCATAAAATTCTCCGTCTTAACAGTCTTTAAGGGTACAATGCAGTGATATTAAATACATTGTAATGTTGTGCAACCGCCCCAAACGGTCCTTCTCCAGACTCCTTTCATCTTGTAAAATTATAAATCCATTATACCCTCAATTCTCCCCTCTCAGCCCCGGCACCCACCCCTCTCCATACTGACTACTCTAAGTACCTCCTTTAAGTGCGGTCACACGATGTTTGTCCTTTGGGGCTTAGATTATCTCACCGAGCATGTCCTCAAGGTCCATTCTTGTCGTAGAAAAACCTCCATCCTTGTTAAGGCTGAATAAGATTCCTTAGCACACGTACGCTGCATTTTGCTTACCCTTTAATCTATCAGCGGACATTCGTTTTGCTTCCGTGTTTCAGCTCGTGTGAATAATGCGGCAGGGGACGCAGGGGTGCAGACACCTGTCTGAGTCCCTGCTTTTGGTTCTCGTGGGTGCACACCCCAAAGTCCAATGGCTGGGCCACGTGGCATCTCTACGGTTAATCCTTTGAGTGACTCCCGTCCTGTTCCCGCGGTGACCGCGCCATCGCGCATTCCCGCCAATCTCTCCGCGTCCTCCCGACCCTTGCCAGTTTCCAGCTTTCTCGATCGCGGCCACCCTCATGGATGTGAGGTGCATCGTGCTGTGGTTTTGATCCGCGTTTCCCTGGTGACTGGAGCGGTCGGCCATCTTGTCGTGGCCTCATGGGCCATCGGCACATCTTGTTCGGAGAGATGGTTATGCAGGTTCTTTGCCCATGTTCTCAGCAGGTTTTTGTTGTTGTTGACGTTTAGGAATTTGCTGTGTATTCTGGATATCAGGGTCCCATCAGAGTCGTGATTTGCAAATACTTTCTCCCATTGTGCGGGTTGCCCACTTACTCTGTTGATACTGTGTTTTGATGCACAAATTTAAGTTTTTTATGAAGTCAGATGTATCTATTTTTTCTTTCGTTGCCTGTGCCTTTGGCATCATAGCCAAGAAACCATTGCCAGGTCCGGTGTCGTGAGGCTTTTTTCCTGTTTTCTTATAAGAGTTTGGTTGGTTTAGGTCTTACATTTAGAGCCTTGATCCGTTTTGAATTAAATTTTGCGTGTGGTGCGAGGTAAGGGTCCGGCTTCGGTCTTGCAGGTGGCCAGACGCGGAGGTGGAACGCTAACCCAGCTTGGTTTGTAAAGGCCCGGGGGCATCTTTGGGGTAGCCCCGCACCGGGATTGGCGCAGGTCTGCGGACTGAGGGGTGGGGCTCCACGGGGGGCATTTATGGGGCTAGCAGCCACACTCCTGCGGGCACCCCTCCCCTCCCTGTCCCCGGACTGCCCCCTGCAGCCTTCCAGCTCTGCGGGACAAGGGGTTCAGTGGACCCGGGGCCGGGGGGGGGGGGAGTGTGGACAGCCACGCACCCCGTGGCCCACGCTGCCCTCGGGTGCGGGGCTCCGTGCTGAGCCGGTCCCAGCCCCCCCTTGCTGCCGTGTGCTGAACCAGAGGGACAGATTTTCTCTCGTTACCGCGCACCTTCCATCAGCTTCGTGTTCGGAAGGAGTTTCCACAGCCCTGCGGTAAAGCCGCCTGTTCCCGAGTCTGACTTCTCTGTCTAGCGTTTCTGAGACTTCACAGCACGTCCCCTGTTGGGATCAATCACGCTCACTCAGAGCGGGGCGTCACGGCCGGCGGCCAGAGGACGGCACGCAGCGGCTCTGCAGGCCGCTCTGAGTGACGGGCACCAAGCTGGGCAGCTGCAGGGGCCTCGCTGCTTCCTCGGACCCACCGGCAGGCCCGTGTGTGCCGTGACGGCACCTGCCCCGTCGATTGTGCGCCACCGGTGGACGTGACAGGAGGCCAGAGGGAGCTTTCCAGAGGCTGGAAACTGGAGTCCTCACCATGAGGCGTCATGCTACGTTTGATGTTTTCTTCCTTTTGTGACGGCAGAATATATTTACGGCACATAGTAGTGGGTTAAAAGGCGTCTCCTGAAAAGTCCTCACCCATACCGGTCCCCTGGGAAGATGACCTTGCTTGGCAATAGGTTCTTTAAAGGCGTGATTGAGGAATTAGGGGGCCCCAAGTCCAGTGACGAGTGGCCCCAAGAGAGAGGCAGAGGCGGACTGGCGGCGGCAAAGAAAAGAAGGCGGTCGAGGCCCAGGCAGAGGCTGTTGTGTCCGCGGTGAGGCACACCTAAGGCAGAGGAGGCTGGAAGGGCTGGGGGGCCCCTCCGGGGTCCCTGGAGGGAGCAAAGCCCCACGGTCACCTCCATTCCCCACTCCTGAGACGAGTGGGTGTATACGCCCCCTAGCTGCTGATGATTCGTTTCTCCAGCCCAGCCACTCCCACACTGTGTCCCCAAGGCAGACGGAGCGGATGGCACCCTGCCCAGATTGTGTCGTCGGTTGAATAAACACATTTTCAAAAGCATCTTTATCCAATTACATCCAATTCTCCACCATTTATGTAAGAACCGTTGGTGTTCTTTTTTCATGCTACCGAAACCCTTAAACGTCAGGCCGAGGGTCAGAGGAGGGGAACTCTACTCCCGGGGGCTGGCACACCCTCCGCGGACGCTGTCCTGGGTGCTCGCTCTGGCCTTCCTGCCACCAGACCCCCCCAAGCCCACCTTCTCGGACGAGGGTCTCCCGCTGGCCTCTGCCACCTGCCTCCAGGGTCCAGGGGCTGTGCCCCCTCCCAGAGCAGGCCTGGCCCCAAGTCCTGCTCCAGTCAGCCTCTGCGGAACGAAAGGGTAGGGGTCACAGCCTGACCGGCTGTCCAGCCCTTCAACTTGTCAGGGCCTCGGGACAGACCAGGCTGAAGGACCGGCCCAGGGGGTGGAGTCAGATGCCGGGAACAGAGTCAGACCCCGGGAGCGGAGCCAGACCCCCGCGGACAGGGACACTTCGTGGGTGTCGGAGAGAGGGCAGGGCTGTGCAGAGACGCAGGAGGTCTGGCAGCAGTGGGGAACTGGACTTAGTCCACACCAGCTCACGGTGGCTCATACCGGGGGGCAGGTAACGGGGGGCATTGTGAATTTTCGGGACTTTTGTATCTCGTTTTCCCTTCGCAGCTTGCCATCGGCCTTGGTGGAAGTTCCTACGTGACAGAAATTGGCAAATCGGGACTCCCCCCCCCCGCCCCGCCACTGCCGGGCCAATGCCAGGGGCCGGGGTGTCCCTGGAGGGATGAGGAGGGCTTATGGCCTGGGCCCGGATTCCTCCTCCCTGTGGCCGGCACGGTGGGGTGGGGGACACTGAGCCGAGGAGGGCAGAGGGCACCAGGGCCACGCAGACCACGCTGTGTTGTTCTAGTTCATGGTTCACTGACGACAGCGGGGACTACGTCGATTCTACCGACACCCTCGGGCTGTGCTTCGGAAAGCACTGCCCCCCTCACCGGCCCCACCGTGGCACCGCCTCCCGCGGGAAGCCCTCCCTGAGCTCCCGCTGCCGGGACACCTGCTCACAAGACCCCATGAGATCAAGACCACGTGGTAACCTGCCCCACTCGTGGTCCCCAAGGGTCCTTGTCCCTGCTTCCCCAACGACCGTGGCTTCCAGATGTGCAACGCCGGTGTCCTAGATTCCCCAGCTACTTGATAAGCGTCTTTCAACGGAAGGTGAACGGAGAAACGCTCATGACAGCCCGGGAACCCGATGTGTATAATGTCGGCGTGGCCACGGTGAGCCCCGTGTGCTTGCTTATTAAGACGTACGCTGAGGAGGTAATTGTCTGCCCCACAGTTACAAATGGCCATCTCTATTCACTTCTCGCCATATAGGATAAATGGAAATGCAGCACGTGATTTAGTGAGTAGAACTTCATAGGGCTTTCCTTTTACTTAATTGCCTGTTTTCCTTGAGCAGATCTACTATCCTGATGTTTTTGACCCCCTTCCTTTTGGACCCCTTGCAGGGTAATGAGCAATGAGTGAGTGGCTTTCTCGGGGAGGACGGTGCTTCCCACCGTCGGCAGCTCGCGGACTGACGTGCTGTGAGGAGCACGCCTCTATCCTGGCGCTCCCGCGGGTCGGGCTCGACGAGGAGGCGGTGAGGAGGGGCGGGGGGAGGTCTTCTGTCCTTGGGAAGCAATAACCCCTCTTCCCAAAGCGCTCTAGGAAGTTCTCTCCCAGTGCGCTCCAGAGATCACTACCCCTTGCTATGCACTCTGGAGCCAGCTCCCTCCTCCGCAGACGCGCGGGGCCACGGCTCTGCTCTGGAGAAAGTTAAGCACTTTCAAAGCCTCTGAGTTTCCGCTCCAAAGGCTGATTACAAAAAGAACCCGCACTCTCTGTATTCCTTGCTCCCCAGTCCGTAGTCCAGAGAGGTTTCCTCTTGTGCTAACTGGAAGCTGCCCTTTCACAGCCCCTCTCTCTGCTGGTCCCTTTTGTCTCTGCACAGAAGGGGTTCCCTGCACTCCGTGGCTGTGCCAACTTATCTCCCCAAATCACACACACGTGCCTCAATCCTGCCAGGCTGTCTCCTTCCAACTGTGGACATCATTCTGCCGATCCACCGATCGATTTCCTGGGTGTTCTAAGTAATCTGACCTCAATACAGCCACGTTTGAGAGGAGGAACATCCCGGTCCCCCTACTTCTCCGCCTTCTTAACTCCTCTCAAAAAGATGTCAATTAAGTGAGGCGAACGACCAGGTTTCTTAGTTTATTTTAGTGATGCCGCCACAGAGGTGTCCTGACTAGTCAACAGTGAATTGCTGTGGTGACTGCCAGACTGCAGACGGGCTAAGGTCCAATGAATCTGCAACTGTGAAGAAATAAGAACCATGTGTGCATATGTGCGTGCACTCGTGTGAGTGTGTGTGTGTGTGTGTGTGTGATGTGCACAGAAGATGTGCGTGTGTGCACGTGCGGAGGGGGGGTGTGTGCGGATGGGTGTTGCTGGGTGTGCGTGTGCGTGTGTGGATGGGATGAGCAGACAAAGACAGATGAGATGGACAGACAGACAGACAGCTGTCCCCCAGCGGTCCCGGACACTCCCTCTCTGTGGCCCCCTGCTTTGGCCAACCACGTGTGAACGGCGGCCACACGTCCTTCCGGGCACACTGGGAAGCCCCACCTGCCACTCAGCTCCGTCGGCCTCGGCCGCGAGGGAGCCTGTGGGCAGCGCAACCCCGGAAGCCTCTGAGATTTGGGGAGTTTTGTTCACCGTATTCTAGTCCGCATTTACAAGCTCATTATGGGAAGAATCTTCATCTCACTTCCGATCTCAGTTCGCCGTGGAGTCAGACTGCCGAGGCTGAGGTCGCTCTGCCGCCTAGCTGAGCAACCCTGGGGGAGTCTCCAGCTCTCCGTGCCTCAGTTTCCATGCCTATCAGGCAGGGACGAAGCCAGCACCGCCCCGGGGTCGTGCGGGATGAGATAAGTAGCAGGTGCGGTGCCCGTGGGGAGACGAGTGCGGAGCGTGGGGGCATCACGTGACGTGTGGAAGTGACGGTGGCCTTGTACTCAGCGGGGGCTCCCGCTCGCCCGAGCTGCCCTGGTCAAACCGCGCTGGGTGTCAGCACCAGCAGCACGGGAGCCGCGTGGCTTCTGCACTGTGTGCGTTTTCCCACCACACCCGTTGAGGGTTCTAAGACCCGTTGTCCAGAGCGTTGGGGTCAGATTTTAAAGAAGTAAAAGCGACAAGCTTTATGACACAAGCCTACCCCAGGGACTCCGATGCCACGACACGCCTACACACTGCGTGCTGTGCACCAGAATCACCCGCGCCCAACTCCGGGGCCACGGCTGAGCCGGGGGACAGAGACTGGCCTGGAGACGCCCCAGTCCCCAGATTCGGCCCGTGGGATGCGGTCAGGCAGCGCAGGATCAGGGCAGGGTCAGCCGGCGGGGGGAAGGGCGCCCGGGGTCTGGGCCAGGGCTCCTGTGAGTCATTTCCGGTCAGGGTAGAGCCACCATCCCGGGGTCCCTGAGGGACAGCCTGAGGGCCTTCATTTTCTGTTTAATGGGCCATTTGTATGAATGTGTGCACAGGAGCATCGGCAAAATTCCTGAGTTTTCTGGGATAAACTCAGCCCCCAAGGCCTGAGGGAGACGTGCGGGCAACCCTGTGCCCAGGGCACCCGGATGCCCGGACGCCCACAGCTCTCTGCCATCTGACCCCAACCTGACCCTGATGCCCACTGCTCTGTGGGCTCGTGTGGCTGTTAACGGCTCCCTGTGGCTTTTCCAGGCCTTCTCTGTCCCACCGTGTGAGAGCCCAGCTGAGCCCTGCCCGGCCGGAAGTTATCTGCCTTTAAGTGTGGGTAAAAAGAATACCAAGCACGACACCTCCAGGACCGTAAGGACTGGAAATTCAGTTCCAGTTTGTTGTTGCCAAGACATTGGAGGGATGCCACCCCGGCCCACGGCCCGCGTCCAGGGTTTTCTTTGCTGCCTGGCTCGCCCAGTGCCCAGCTCGGCCACGCCATGCTGCAGACCAGGCTGTGAGGGCCCGCGGGCAGCAGGGGGGATGCGCCAGCTCCTTTCCTTCCTTCGGAGGAACGACGGCTACTTGCTGGTACCCAGGCGGTGCGTGAAGTCACGGCCCTGCCGCTGACCCGGTGGGTGCCAGGTCCTGCCTTTCCCTCACTGTGCAGGGGACTGGTGCTTTCTTTTTTTTTAAAGTTTTTTATTAATTTTGAGAGAGAGAGAGAGAGAGAGAGAGAGAAAATCCCAAGCAGGCTCTGCACCATCAGCACAAAGCCTGACGCGGGGCTCGAACTCACGAACCGTGAGATCACGACCTGAGCGGAAGTAGGATGCTTACCTAACCGAGCCCCCAGGCGCCCTGGGGGACGTGTGCTTTCTGTCCCTTCCATAGGAGACAGACGTCCTCACGAAGCCCACCCAGCACTTGCCGTCGGCTTTTCTCAGAAAGCACCTGCCCTTGCGGGCGAGGACACGGGGTCTCTGGGTCACGTGGACTCTCACAGGCCGACGTGCTCGTCCAGCAGACCCCCTGCAATTTCTCTGTCACTTTGTGTTTCGCTCTCTGATTTTAAACAGCCTTATCCCCCCGGTCGTCTCTGAAAGCCACGTCCTTCCTGCTCCGACCCCTGCCCGCTGCCCCGAGGGTGAGGGCCCGTCGGGCAGGGCCGGTCACGTGTTTGCAGCAAAGCCTCAGTGTTGGAGCACGACCCACGCAGGCCAGACCGGGACGCACGCAGAGAGAGCGGCAGGTTCTGTCTGTCTCAGGAGTGCCCGGAAGTCACCCCGTTGGGCTCTCTGTGCCTAGGTTTGCTGGCTGGACGTACCGGGATTCACAGTTCTGGGCTCTGAAGTGGGACAGAATTGTCTTCATTGTTTTTTTTAAATGTATGAAAGGCACAAGACACAACCCAGCCGTACTGTGGTGAAATAGTCTTTTCCTTACGAAATCGGTTTCTAGAACGTAAGCCGTAGTTCGTCCGGCAGTCGGGGGAGAGAGTGAATAAAGCTAAATTAGCGGCAGCCCGTGACGTGTCAGCCCGATTACCACGGGCTGTGCTCCCTGACACGACAGCTGTGGTCCCAGCAGATGGTGTGTGACTCCATTGTTGGTTAACCGGGTTATACTCTAAGTTCGTCCCACGGAGGGGCTCTCTGTTCAGGAGCTCGCGGTCCGTGTCCCAGCAGCCACCGGGGTGCAGCACAGTGAACAGGCGGGGACTCAGCAGCCTGCGCTCACTCCAGGCGGGCACGGCGCCTCCAGGCCCCGCAGGGCGGGCTGCAGCCGCACGTGTGACCTGTCTCGAAAGGCTGGGTAAAATGAACCCTTTCCGAATTGGGCCCCTGTTCCCCCATCCCGCTGCTGCTGCAGACATGCTTCGTCCAGAGGCACTTCGGCCCCAGAATGTAAGGAAGTCACCCGTCTGGGGCCAGGCACCAGTGGTGAGTGAGGGGGACGGAGGCACAGGCACCACACGCGTGCACACAGGTGAACGCACCTGCACACACCTGCTCGCGCGTGCAGAGGTGACTCGTGCGCGTATCCACACACGCGTGCACACAAAGCACACGCAGAGAGGTGTGCACACCCTTGCTCACCCTCACGCACACATCGACGGGTGCCCTCACCGCGCTCCCACCTCAACCCTGCAAATTCCTGATCTCTTCCCTGAGTCTACAATTTTCCGTTTCATGAACGTTACGTAAACGGAGTCATATGCGTAACCTCGGGGGCCTGGCTTTGCTCACTGGGCACGATTCCCTGCAGACTCACCACGGTCGTCCCCGCGGCTCGTGTCTGCTGCCCGGCGGCTTCCCACGCTTCAGGGTGTCTCGGCTTGTCCAACACTCAGATGGTGAGAAACACCAGGCCTGTTTCCACGGTTTGGCTCCTACAGATTAAAGCGTTATAAACATCCATGAACGCGTTTTCCTGTGAGCAAAGATTTCATTCCTCTCGGATAGATGCCCAGGAGGGCAGGTGCTGGGTCGCACAGTAACTGCATGTTTAATTTCTTAGGAAACTGCCGCCTGTCTTCCAGCGGGGCCGTCCCCGATCACTTCCCACGGCCGAACGTGACGGTCCGGCTCCTATGCTCCCCCCCCCCCCCCCCCCGCCTGCACAGGCATTTTGTATTTCAGCTTTTCTGATAGGGTGGGGCGGTTTTAATTCTCCCTTTCCCGACGGCTGCCAACGTTGAACATCTCCTGGGCTAATCTGCTGCCTGTGTTTCCTTCTGCCGAACTGCCCCTCTGCGCGTTTGCTCGTTTTATAGTTGGACCGTGTGTTCGTTTGTTGTTTGCACTGACTTTGACACGTGCTAGTCTGCTGTCAGGTGTGGGTTTGTAAACGTTCTCTCCCCGTCTGTAATGGGTGCCTCCCCCGATGGAGTCTCTCACGGAGCAGATGTCTGCGTGTGGGTGATGTCCACTGTGTCAACCACCCTTTCGTGGGACGCCCTTCCGTGTCAAGGGTGAGAGCAGTTTGCCCAGCCCTAAATATCAGCAATACCAAACATTTTCTTCTACGTGTTTTTCTAAAAGTTTTACAGTTTTCTGCTTCACGTTTACATCCATGATACATTTCGGCTTAACTTTCATTTAAGGTAAGAGGCTTAGGGCAAGACTCGGGGGAGCCTTGCAGGTTCCTGAGAACACAGAGCTGCCCCGTGGCGGGTCCCCCAGGAGTGACCCCCTCCCGGCCTCCCACCCAGAGGACCCCTTCCTGGGGGTTCGGGAGCCTCATGGCAGCTCCTTGGTGAAGTGAAGCCCACGGACAGGAGGGCTGGCTGGTGCTCCCCTCCCAGGGGTCCTCCTGTCGGCTGGGGAGGGACAGCATCCGTCACAGCGTCCCAGCCCATCCCCAGGTCAGTTGGGATCCACTTTGGGGCAGATTTTGAGGGATTAGGTTCTGCACGAAGGGGCATTGTTTCTGATGAAGAAGTTGGGACTGTGATTAATTGCACAAAGAATGGGCCGGTCCCAGACCTTGGAGAGCACGTGGGCAGACAGAGGGAGCGCCAGCCGCCCTGAACCCCGGGTGACTGGCTGTGGGAGCCCTGAGTTGCTGGGCCGATCAGCGTCCAGAACCACCAGCTCAACACAAGTAGGAGCAGGCGGGTGATGGGTGAGTCGCCGGCGCTTCTGTGGGGAAGCATTACTCCTGAACATTCTGGATAGATCTGTCAGGGGACCGTGTGTGCAAAGGTGGAGGCCGGCATTTGACAACGTCGTCCCAAGACATCACACCAGGGAGGCCCTCTGATCCCAGGAGAATGCTTGGTGCGGACGGGACCTGGGACCTGCGTGGGAGAGCCTGTGGTCGACCAGACCTAGCCGTACCTCCCCGCCCTCTGCCTTGTGGCTATGGGCAGGGGGCCCTGGGGCTCGCCAGTTCCCCACGACGGGGTGGCGCTGAGGCCGTGTCCCCCCGTGCTGCTGTCATCGTGCAGAGGTGCTGGGCCCGGCCTCTATCGGTTGTCCTGTGCTCTGTCACGAGCAGAGCAGATGTCCCGGCAGGGACCCCAGGGCAGGAAGGGCGGGAGGAAGATTCTCCAGAAGCAGGTGACACGGCTGACGGTCTCAGAACAAACAGCAGGCCACGACAGAGAATCAGATTAAATGTGACAGTAAAGAGGCCACCGTGTGCTCCGCCGGGAGAACAGGGGTCAGGGCACCGCTGGGTCGGAAGTGCCAAAGGAAGCTTCAGGCACCAGCACACCCCCACCCAGGGCCTGTCCCCTGCCCTGCATGGGCCTCGTTCTTCTCTTGGGTCGTTCAAAGCGTGCGTGGATGGGCTTACAGTGTGCTCAGAGCTCTGCAAAAAGAACACGCCCCCGGAAACTGTAACGAACCACCTAAATCCATCAGTGTCGTGTAAGGGATTAGATCATACTTGGGAAAGGATTGAGAAAAGTTCATCGTGATCCAGAATCACGAAGAATCCTCTGGAAAAGGGCCAGGGTGCGCTCCCCGTCTGCTGCGTAATGACAAAGCTACAGGTCGGTGTCTAAGAAGGGACGGGAGGGCCTTTGATCCCGAGTCGAGGGGTCTGCTGGAAATTTTTTAGTAGCTTTACCATCACCGTAGCAAGAGCTAATCTGTTGCACACACACAGAGAACAACAGCATTTTAGCATTCCTTGAGAAAGAAAATTGACATGATTTTATAACAAGAATGAACAAATGCTCTTTGTTCCCGGGGGAGGAGCAGGGACCATGCGCCCCCCCCCCCCACCGCGTGACCTGGGCACACTCAGAGCGCGGACGCACAGGCGTGCTCACAGACACAAACAAACTGCTCATGCAGTGGGAGGGACCGGACCGGTGGCATATGACAATAGTGATGGCATGTCACTTCTGGTTTATGCTACGTCAGATGGTGACGTCGGCTTTGCAAAGAGACTCCGTCCCCCTCTGACTTGGACGAAGCGCGTGGATGTGCTAGGAAGCCCACAGGCGGGAATCGAGGGCCAGCGGCCAACGGCCAGCGAGAAACCGAGGCCCCGGCCCCACGACCCCTAAATTCTGCCGCCCGCCGCGTGAGCTGGAAGCTGCCCCTTCCCCGGGGGCCTCAGATGAGACCCCAGCCCTGCCCACGCCTGGCCTGCAGCCGGCGCTCACACCAAGCACCAACAGGCACTGCGTGCCGGGCAAGGCGCTGGCTGGCGGGCACCACTGGCCTCTCTGCCCAGAGAAATGGGCGGGGAGGCGAGCACGTGTGACTGTCACCTCCCGGCCGCGTGTGTCCCACCGGGCGGCCCCAGGGCCGGTCACGCCGAGGCAGTTTGGATCAGTCCACGGGGATTAATTTGGCCCACGGCTCGCTGTTCGTCCCTGCCGAGGGCCGCTGTCGGCAAACCTTGCTGCCCCGTCCCCAGGTCAGTCTGGCTGTTTCGGGCCTCCTTCCTGGCTGCCTTGGATGCCTCCCGACGAGGACTTGGGGGGTCCTGGCCAGGTGGAGACGTGTGAGAGGGGTGACCACCCTCCTCCCGGCCCCGGCACACCCACCGGACTGCGGCCAACGAGGGCACGGGCCGGCCCCTCCCTTGCCGAGGGCCCCTGCCGTGGGCAGACCAGGCCCGAGTGGGCACGTGGGGCTGTCGGGGGCTTGCTGGATCAGGGAGGGGTGGAGGCCAGGCCCTCGCACACCTCGGACGAGCCATTACGCCGTCACCCCACTGCATTTGCTGTGCTTAGCGCACGCTTCCAGCAGCCGGCGTAGAGGAGGGGCCGGCCCGGCTCACGGAGTCCCCAGCACAGCAGGTGCGGTATGGTCACCGCCGGGAACGCTCACGAGGGACGCCGGCAGTGAGCCCCGGCAGGACCACAGCCAAGAGAGCGACCGACAGGTGGAGCCGGCCCACCTGCTTCCACTGAGGAGGCCGCAAGTCACGGGAGCTCTCTGTGAGGCTAAGACGGCAGGGGCGGCCATCCCGCTGCTTGGGGCCATCACTGACACAGTAACAGGGCGTCTGCCGAGACGGGTCCTCGTTCAGAGACCAGAGGTGCGCAAAGTGGGGGCAGAAGCAGAGAAGCCGGACTCGAGGGGCAGTGCCCTGAGACCCGGGGCTGGTGAGGGGCCGTGTTGGCCCTGCCTGGGCCGTGGGGGGGCCGAGGTGCCCTGGATGTGGGGCTGGAGGACGACAGGGTGTCCCAGGCGCCTTGACCCGGGGAAGGTTTGAGCCGCGGTGGTTTGTCCTGCACCCAGGGATGACTGAGCCCAGCCCCCTGCCCACCCCCAGGGCGGGGGCTCCTGGGGTCCCAGGTGCGGGCTGACGGCCTCCTCACCGTCTGGGGGCCACGTGTCTCCGGAGGCCCCTGTCTCAGCCCACATTTCTGATAAGCTGCAGCCGAACCCTGCTGTTTCCAGCCCTTGAAGGAGGCCCACGCGGCCACGGGCCTGGACTCGGCCAGGGGAGGGGTGCCCATACCTGGCCAGGCACCTGACGGGTCCCTGTTCTCCAGGGTGCTGTCGCCCAGCTCACTCGAGGGCAGCAGTAGAAGCAGGTGCGGCCCTCACTCTGGGCACAACCGCCTCGAGGTGAGGGGCGAGAGCAGGTCCCTGGGCAAGGAGAGGCCCGGAGGCCCCCAGACTCTTCTCCTGCCCCTGCTTGGGGCCCCCGCCCTGTAAACCCAGAGCACGGGTGCAGAGGGGCCCCAGGTGACACTCCGGGCCTTGGCACCCTGATGTCTGTGACCAGGAGCAGCTTGTGGGGTTCAGCCTGCGCAGTGTGGGGCTCAGTGCCCGCTGGTCCAGTGCCCCGGCCACGCTCTCTGGGTGCGCCGGGCCTGGCCTCACGGGAGGGGGTGGAGGGCTGATTCAGCCTCGTGGGGCCTGGTCCTCAGACACCACCTCACATCCTTGGGAGGCTCCCGGCGCCCAGGGGACCCCAGCTCTTTGGTCTCCGTGCCGAGATGGCTCTGCCTGCGGGAGGCTGCGTGGTGGAAGGTGCTTTGCTGACATTTTATAAAAGCTGCCGTGAGGTACGGACGCCGTGCTGAGACCCCTCAGGTCACTGCGGGCACCGTGGGCACTTCCCCGGGCAGCGCGACCAGCGGTGCCCCCTGCCTTTCCCAGCCACATCACTCTGCTCAGGTTATTTTCGGGACACACGTGCTCTCCCGCCAGTCACCCCTCCCGGAGACCCAGGGCGAACGCTCCGTGACCGTGGCCGTGCTGTGGGCGGGTGGTCCGACCCCGCAGAGCCCAGGGCGTGGCCCCCATTTCCCAAGCCGGTGCTGCTTGTGGGCACCCTGCAGCTCACGCGTGCAGAGGGACTACAGTGCCTAGCTCTGCAGCGGAGAATGCGCACGAACCTCCACGGTGACTTCTGACGGACGGAAAGATGCAGACACACCACCAAGTTGGCCACGGGTGTCTGATGTGGCGCCTGGGTCGAGCCAGTCCACACTGCTGACGGCCATGTCCTCTGAGAGAATCCAAACCGTCCTCACAGCCCGGCGCCCCTTCCCTGACACACTGAGCACGGCGTTGACAGGAACTGGGTGCTGTCCCGCTCAGGCCCTGCCACCCGCCCCCGGCGGGGCCACCGCCACTCCCTTCTAGTTGGCGTTTCCTCCTAGGGAATCTGGCGACAAGAGAAGGCTGGGAGGAATAGTGCAGCCCCCACGGCCGACCCCCGCAGCGGCACACCCTCGGCCCCCTCCCATCCACTCCAGACACGCGGAGGCCCCTCCGTCCCCACGGGCAGCTTGCAAACAAGAACTAATTTCTCACCATTCTGGAGGCTGGACGTGCGAGATCAGGGCTCGGGAAGATTCTGGTTCACAGACAGCCGTCTGCTCACTGCACCGTCACCTGGGGGAAGGAGTGGGGACTCTGGGGTCTATGATGCAAGTGGAACCGGGGCTCTACTCTCGTGCCCTAATCACACCCCAACACCATCACCGGGGGTTAGGGCTTCAACATGTGAATCTGGGGGACACAAACCCGCAGTTCACAGCAGCCCGTCTGCCTGGGCTCCCCTGGTGGGGTGACCCAGACCCACCTGGGGTGAGGGTCCCCGTGCCCTTCTGGGCTGTGTTTGCATCAAGACTGAGGACAGCAGTGTGAAGGGGCCCCCAGGGGATCCCTCGGGGCCAGACCCACCTTCCCTCTGCCTGTCAACAGCAGGTGGCTCACGACCACTTGGCGACCAGGAGCTGCCCACCGCCAATACGACGGTGCCCAGCTGCTCACTGGCATCTTGGCTCAAGGGGCCAGAGCTTGGAGTTTGGTGGGTTCCTTCTGTGTCCCTGGTAGAGGTGCCCCCTGGAACATCTGCTCCCAGAGCCCAGCATGGGGGACGGGGAGGCCCTCGGAGGGCTCCAAGCCACTCCTGCCCCCACGGCTGGCTCCTGGCCCTGCTGGGTGTTGGTGGAGGCGGGCACTGCAGCAGCGGCCCCCCCATAGGGACCGTCTCAAACGGAGGCCTCACCCCGCACTCTCAGCGGCGCCGGGGGCTGGCGCGTACGGCTCTGCACGCTCGCTCCTGGCCTCCCACGGCTTCCGAGTCCTTGGTGGCGCTGTTCCCGCCTCTGCGCGCCAAGGATCCTAGAACAGATGTCAGACGTTGCAAATTTCACCATGGTGGGAGTTTGATATTTTCGTATTTCTTTACACATATCCTTGGGCTGTGCTCTGGGATTCTGTTAAATTACTTGGTCCTTTTGGGTCTTGCTTTTTTAAGATTTAAGTGGGACCAGAGTAGTGTGTTCTGCGGGCTCCTTATTTTCCACCCTGTCCCTCCCCGGGGCCCCAGGAATCCTGAGACCTCCTAGTCTGGCTGGTGGGACCAAGCCCACACGAGGACAAGACACTGTCCCCTCTATGCCTCTCGGCTGGCTCTGTCCCTGACCGCGGGCTCCAGTATGCGGACCAGTCCTCTGCTCTCACACGGGACCAGGCTGTCTCCCTTTGTGCGGCATCCAAATTGCCCCTGGGCCAGGGAGGGGGGCACCAGCTCTGCCTCAGTTCCCCCTGTCTGCAGCCCAGAAACTCCCTCAAGGAAGTCAGTGGGCGCATGTGGGTCTCACCGTCTCTCAGGGATCCCTGACCTTAGGGGTCAGTGTGCGGGCTCCAGAAAACCACTGTTTCATCTGTTGTGCCTGTTCTAGTGTCTCAGGCCCAGGACGAACTCGGTCCCCATTCCTGTGTTTTGTGCAGCAGCAGAAATGGACCGTCCCCCAGAGACCGTCCCTCCTAGCTTCCACCAACCCCCCGGATTGCTCTCCGGTTCCCTCTGTGTCACTCACTATCTGGTCTGTCCTTTGTGTCGCGGCCTTGACTTTGCCCAAATGTCTGGAGGAGCTGCCCGCTCTTGGCTCTGAGCCAGGCGCTGCATCTGGGATTCGGAGCCCAGAGGTTTGGGCTCCTTCCCAGGCTTGCGGGGCCCCCATAACATGGCGGGGGGCCCACGAGCCAGCACACGCAGGCTCCTTCTCTTGAGCCGCTCTGTCCCACCAGGGGCAGGGGAGGGTCAGGGGGAGGGGTCTGGAGGCTTCCCTGCCTCACATGAGCCCCAGCCTCCTAGGTTCCAGGAGCCCTGGGCCCCGAGTCTCTGTGCCTGAGGCGTGGGCCACCCACTCCGTCCCGGCTGCTCCGTGACCAGCCTGGTTCTTTCCCACCTCCCCACGTGGGCCAGCGTCTCCCCACCTTCTAACTACAGACTTTGTGGGTGCCTCCCAGCCCATTCTCTCTGATCTTGCAGATTCGTGTGCTTTTTCCCTTTAATTCACTTTGCTGCTCTTACTGGGGTCTCGGGGGCAATCGGAGGTGCGCGAAGGGGAGCCTGGGTGTGGAAAGCCTCACCGTCCGTCGAGAGCAGCCGGGCCTGAGGACTCGTTTCTGCAGCAGCTGCAACGAAATAGTCCTGTGGCTGCACCTGAGGGAAGGAAAAGGAAAGACGAGGTCATTGCTGTCTTGTGTGGTTTTCACAACAAAATCTGGGCACGTGTGAGCGAGTGTGCCAAGGGCCCTCAGCCTCAGCCCGGCCCCGGGGTCTCCCGGGCCCCAACGCCTGGCAGCAGCCAGTGTGGGGTCCCACACGGGAGCAGGGGTGTGGGAGACCGTGGCACCCCCAGAGCTGCGTGAGGCCAAGGACGGGGCAAGTCTTCCAACGCACCTGGGATGTCCTGACAGCGGGCGACAGGCAGGCCGAACGTGTTTGTCTTCTTGTCCGGTCTGAAAGTAAGACCCTCCTCCCCTGGATGGGTTCTGCCCCTCCCCAGCAGGCATGCGTTATTCACCTGCCGGGGCACCTGGGAACAGACACCAGGCCTGCGGGGTTACCTCCTGGGCTGGGGGTTGGCACAGAGCATGGATAAGCAGGGTCTGTGTAGTCTGGAAGATGTGTGTCTGACATCGGGGCAGTTTGCAGTGGAGGACGCCACAAGATGGGACCACACCACCCCCTGCCCGCCCCCTGCCCAAGGACCCACCCGGCAGTGGTGACAGCCCAGTCCCTTGGGAGGGTGGGGCCGAGGCGGCCTGGCCAGGGAGCCGCCCCGGGGGCCCAGGGTGCGGGGCAGGGACTCAGAGGCTTGGCACAGGGGCCCGGGAGGACCTGGGGGCTGGGTGACCTCAGAACGTGGCTCCAAACGGGGGGGGGGGGGGGGGGGGGGGGAGGTGTCTTTTGTTGGGTGTAGACGCAGCCGCCAGGCAGGAAGCCCCCGTCGGTGTGTGCTAAGGAGCTCACAGAAACAAAGCCAGCAGATTGTAATCGGGATGAAGAATTGTTCATAATCATGGGAAGCTGTGGTTAAGTTTCCCAAAATAGGACTTGTGGGGAGAGATGGGCAACTTAGCACTTGTCATCAAAACAGAGAAAGTGGAAAAAAACCAGCAGCCTAAAAAGAAAGAGCATTTACATTTAAGAAATACATTATCCGTGTGTTTTGCTGTCCCCCAGGACTGCTCTGGCACCATCAATGTCATTCTTGTCTGGAGATGTTCCGAGTGTGTGATCTAGCGTGCCTCGTGACCCCTGTGGTGACGGCACGTGTCCTGTGACCCTTGAGCACTGGAGGGGCGGCAGCTGACGAGACCCTGTCCCGAGGACGCCAGCCCGGGGGGCTTGTGCACACGGACCCATCCCCAGTGTGGGGAAACCCTGACATTCTACCGAGAGCAGAGCGCAGGGCGGCCGCAACCCTTCCACAGGGACTCGGAGGTGAGCAGCCCCAGGCCCCCAGTGATGGGTGGTGATGAGATTCCCCAAGATCCTGGAGGACAGAGTGGGAAACCGGCCCTTCTGCAAGGACAAGAGCGGCAACCGTCCTGAGCCCCCCCTGCCCCCCCCCCGTGAGGACGGGAGGAGCAGCCATCCTGAGCCCCCACAGGACAGGAGCAGGCGGTCCCTCCCTGGCCAGACCCTGGGGGAGACGCAAGGACCCCGGACCAGCTTCCACCACCAGCCGCGGGAGAGCCCGGCAGAGCCGATACTCTGGACCCGATGGGGCCGCTTGCCCAGCATGCGCTAAAGGAGGCCCTAACTGGCACGTGTGCCTTCCGGAATGCTCTCTGACCTGCAGCGTGGGCGCTCTGTGGCCCGCAGAGCAGAGGTTCTCCTTGGACCACAGCTCCAAGGGAGACCCCCAGACCCGCGTGAATGCGCCTACTTCATGACCCTTGGTCTGGGCAGCTGGGTCGCTTTTCTGGGACCCGCTGTGCCCCACACGCGCCAGGACAGGGCAGCACCCCCCAGCTCTCCTCCAGGCCCTCTGCAAACAGGTGTCCCCCTGGGGCGCCTGGGTGGCGCAGTCGGTTAAGCGTCCGACTTCAGCCAGGTCACGATCTCGCGGTCCGTGAGTTCGAGCCCCGCGTCGGGCTCTGGGCTGATGGCTCAGAGCCTGGAGCCTGTTTCCGATTCTGTGTCTCGCTCTCTCTCTCTGCCCCTCCCCCGTTCATGCTCTGTCTCTCTCTGTCCCAAAAAAATAAATAAACGTTGGAAAAAAAAAAAATTAAAAAAAAAAAAAACAGGTGTCCCCCTCACACATCTTGGGCAGAAGGAACCGACGCTCCAACACACTTTGAAAAGAAGGAAGAAGCGTGATAATGTGAGGGCTAAATTTGGCCTTAATTACTTTGAACAGAATACACCCCAGGGAGAAGGGATCTTTTTCTAAGGCTTCACAGCGTCAGGAGAGAGAATGTCGACGAACAACCCGTGCCGGGGCCCCTGGGCCTCCCTGCCTGGGAACGACCTTCCTCCCGAGAGGAATCCTGAGCGGACATGGCCCTCAGGACGGCGGCCACGGTGAGGGCACGGGGACCGCGACCAGGGCGGCAGCCAACCATCCCCCACCTCGGGGCACCGAAGCTGGCGAGTGGACGGGGCTGGATTCTTCCCTTGGAGAAGCCGAGAGGCCCCGGAGAAAAGGCCTGTGGATGGCCACGGGGCCACCAGGGCTCGGCCCTCCAGTCAGACAGGGCTGCCCAGGAGCAGAGCAGCACCAGAAATGATGGCCGCAGTGCGGGAGGGCTGGCCCAGCAGCGCCGTGAAGCGGGGGACCTTTTGGGGTGCCGGGGAACCCCTCCAAAAGTGCACGGGGGGGCGAGCAAAGCAGAGCGTGCATCTGGGGGTCTCGTGAGACAGCAGAGAAAATGCGGGGATGGGTCTCAGGATGACAGAAACCCCACTGCTGAAGAATCCTGTCCCTAGCAGTCACCCGGGGTGGGGGGCGGGGGGGAGGACGCGGCCCAGCCAAGCCTCCAGCCACCGGGACAAGAGGCAGGGGCCGGGCACTGGGACCCAGGGGGCTTCCGGGGGCCGGGCAGGAGCCGGGAGAGGAAATGCCACAGCCACACCGCAGGCACTGTTCACCCCTCGCGGTGAGCAATCCACCTTCTCAGCGTGCATGCCATCCCCTTATCTGGTTCCAGAACATTCTCACGGCCCCGAAAACAACCCGTCCCCATCAGCCGCTGCTGCCGCCCGCCTCTGGGTCTGCCTGTTCCCGACACTCCGTACGGACGTGGCCCCACGTGGACCTCCTCGCCCGGTGCTGGGGGCAGCGGCGCCTTGCCAGCCCCACGTCGGGGTCCCTGGCCACCCACACACACCAGCGGCTCGAAGAAACTGCAGGTTTTCACTCAGCTGTGGGGGACACGCAGCTCGATGCCACTGTTTCTGGGAGTTCAGCTGACAGTGGAAAGCCAAGGGCTGGTGACAGACCTCAGGCGTAGTCACGGAGACCCACCTTCCAGGGCCAGCATCTGTCACTGAGGTCTTGACGATGAGAAGAGAATGTGAGGGAAGTGTTGGCAGGCGTGGGGCAGACGTCCGTGTCTCTGTCTCTGCCTCTCTGCCTATCTCTGTCTCTGTCTCTGTCTATCTCTGTGTCTCTGTCTGTCTCTGTGTCTTGCACACACTGGCCTTGCAGGTAAACCCACCACTTGCTGATGGGGAGTTGTGGGCTGCTGAAGCCCTCAGTCACGTGCCATCTGGCAGGTTCGATGGAGTCAGGCGGGAACGGCAGACGGGCTTTAGGGTCCCAGCTCCCTTGGGGTTATTTTGTAGGTTTGTTTTCAACCACGTCTTTCTCGTTGATCCACTCAGCAAACACTAAGCGGACACCGTTAAATGGACCAGGAGGGACCCTCGTCGACCCGCCCGTGGGGCCAAGGTCAGGACATGTCGTGTGCTTATTGGCCGTGCCATTTCTCCTTTGGTGAAATTTCTGCTCAAGTATTCGTCCACTTTATTTAGGTTATTTTATTGATTCATTGTAGACGTTCTTCATGTACGGTGCATACAAGTCCGTCATCAGACACGTGGCTTGCAAACATTGCCTCCAGTCTTGTGGCTTGCCTTGTCGCTTTCAAAATGATGCCTTTTGAAGTCCACTTGACCAGTTTTTTCTTTAATCGCTCGTATTTTGTGTGTCACATCTAAGAAATCTCTGCCAAGCCCAAGGGCTGGAGTATCACTCCCATGTTTGTTTTGAAGGGCTTTATGAGTTGAGTTTGTTCACCTAGGTCTTTGATCCGTTCTGATCAAATTCATCCTCTTTATATAAATTCCTCTGTTCGCACATGGTTTCCGCCTCGTGTATTGAGAAGGCCGTTCTCTCCCCCCTGGAATTGCTTCCGTGCCTTTGCTGAAAATCAATTGCCCGTAAGCATGAGGGTTTATCCGTGGCTCTCAGTCGTGTTCCGCTGACCCGCACGTCTGTCCTCGGCAGGAACCGCAGGGCCCTGGCGGCTGCAGTGAGTTGTCCCACTTTCTTTTCTAAGACCGGCTGTTCTGGGTCCTCTGCGTTTCCATAGAACAGATTACGTCATCAGCTTCCAAGGAATCTCTTGTCTTTGTACTTCTGGTGTCCACACTTGGCCCGAGTTCTCTCCATCCTGAACATCGGTCTCAGATCTGTGAGTCCACAGCTGTGATGCGTGTGGTCTGGCCCTGTGGTGGCTAAGTGGCCACTGGAAACAGGACCCTGGTCCCCCATGCCAGGGTCTGGCCAGTGTCCCCTGGGCTCGCTCACTGGGTGCGTGATGTCCCCCAACAAGGGCGGTGGATGACAACCAGACCATCTAAGTGCCAGCGGGATGGGCCCGAGGGCACACGGTGGGCTCAGCCCTCTCACCAAACAGCTTAGTAAGCTCAACTCGTTCAACCAGGTGGGTTTTAATTTTCTTTTTTAAACAGCCTCATAAGGAAATACGGAAGCTTTTACATCCCTCCATTCTGCCTGCCATCTAGACCAGGGTGAGAACGGCCAGAAGCTTTGGTCTGGGGACAAGTCCAACGTCCCTGCCTCGAGCCTCAGGCCCGGACACAGACAGCAGACACACAGCAGGCTTGCCACACTGGCACTCTGCCCCCAGGTCACCGGCCTCCTTCAGAGAAGCACATAAGCGTGGCCTTGCCAAGCCGCTAAAGGAGGAACGGCTCAGCCAACCAACGTGGGCGCCCACACGTTGCCACAGACGCCAGAAACTCCCCTGCTCACCTCGAGCCCGGGTCTGGTCTGGTTTGCCCCCGTTTCCAGGTCGACATAATGGAAAATTACTCTCCTCGTAATACTAAATTACATGGAGACACCTTCCCCAAATCGTCTTTCTACTGTTCGAAAGCATTAACACTGTGCATAGTTAATCCGCATGGTGTTAAACACACAGCTTCTGTGCTGTGTGTCAGTGTCCCTCATGCACAACCTCCCGGTGCTGCTTGGGTTTTATTTTCTCTATTTCTGTTTTGTTTGTGGTTTTCTCTAGATTTGCATTTTGTACACTCACAAAATACTTTTCAGGGAGGTTTTAAAAGAATCATTTTTGCCTTGGAGTAAAAACAAAGAACGCTCCTGCTAAAAAGTGCCAATAAAATAGACGTGCTGACTCACACTGAGAATTTTCCATCGCTACTGGGTTTTAACCGTCTAGATAGAGGAATCATTTTTGACAATTGGGCCTGAACTGTTTGGTTTTATTTATTTATTTATTTATTTATTTATTTTAACATTTATTTATTTTTGAGACAGAGACAGAGCATGAACGGGGGAGGGGCAGAGAGAGGGGGAGACAGAATCCAAAGCAGGCTCCAGGCTCCGAGCCATCATCCCAGAGCCCGACGCAGGGCTTGAACTCACGGACCGCGAGATCGTGACCTGAGCTGAAGTCGGACGCTTAACCGACTGAGCCACCCAGGCGCCCCTAGGCCTGAACTGTTGGTGCGCGGAAAGTAGCCGTGACAGCAGGACGTTTTCCCCAGCGCGTGGACTGGGGGTTGGGGGATGAGGTGTTGTCTCTGCCACATGCACCCCCGCCCCCGCCATAGCCAGGGCCCCAGACCTCACCACCCCCACTTGACGGGCAAGGGCTGGCCCTGATCACACAGCACCAGGATAGGAGCCCCCAGGCAGTGGGACCATGGGAGCGGCCAGGGCATGGGGTCACCCACTCTCCACACTCACCCTGGGGTGCAGGGGCAGCCCGGCCCCAGCAGGGAGGGGGTCCGGCATCCTCACACCCGCCCCTCCCCTGCCCTGCACTCGTCAGGGTGCTGACAAAACCCACAGAGCGGCCGGCCACAGGGAGGAAGCCCACGGAGGATGCATGAAGCCCACCGTGCCCGCCTATCTCCTGGAGGCCCCCTCACCTGCCACCCTTCTGGCCAGGGGACAGGCCTGTGTGGCCTCCAGGTAGGGCCGGTTATGTGGTTTTTGAGGTCCGGTGCAAGATGAAAATGTGGGGTCCTTGTTAAAAACTTACGAAGAGGGGCACCTGGGTGGCGCAGTCGGTTAAGCGTCCGACTTCAGCCAGGTCACTATCTCGCGGTCTGTGAGTTCGAGCCCCGCGTCGGGCTCTGGGCTGACGGCTCAGAGCCTGGAGCCTGTTTCCGATTCTGTGTCTCCCTCTCTCTCTGCCCCTCCCCCGTTCATGCTCTGTCTCTCTCTGTCCCAAAAATAAATAAACGTTGAAAAAAAAAAATTAAAAAAAAAAAAAAACTTAAGAAGAATTTCAGGATGGCAACAGCAGAGATTAGACCAAGCGTGGGGTCCTACTGAGTGGGGACCCTGTGTGTCTGCCCAGGGCGCAGCCCCGTGACGCCGGCCCTGCCCTCAGGGGTCCCCGAGGCAGGACAGGGTGCCGTCAGGCGTGTCTCTGGGCAAAACCCACATTTGGGGAAACCTTCCCCCCCCGAACCCCAAGAACCCTCCTCCTAGTGACGGCCCCTCTTGTCCTTGGCACCAGGGTGGGGGAGCCCTGGGGACAAGTAAAGACCACCGGTCTGTGGCCGGCCGGGATGTCTGGCGCCACAGGTGACAGCTGCTGGCCTCGCATGGTGGGAACAGCAGCTTCAGGTGGGGCAGGACCCGGGCGACGGTGCCCAGCGCCCCACGGATGGGCCGCAGTCCCCACCCCCCTCATCTCTGAGGGGCCGTTCCGTAAGCCCTCCCGCCAAATCCTCTCATCATTCCCACAGGCTTTGGTCGAGAAAAGGAATTACTTAGGAGACTAGAGTTCTTCCTGCCGTGGTGACTTTCACGCCTTCCTCTGGGTTATCGCTTGAGGTTTTCCACCAAACCCACCCTGGAAGGCGGGCAGGAGGCTTCCAACGCTGCACGTGGGGCTGGCACGCTGGACGTGGCTCCACGAGCCCTGGAAGGTGTGGGACGGAGAAGCCTGCCCGGGGCACCTCTGGCCCGAGCTCGGGTCCTTGTCTGCCTGCAACGGGCAGCCTGGCCCCGCACGCCGAGGGCGCTCCCGCACAGGTGGCGGGGGCGGCAGGGACGCGCTCACAGAGTCGCCTACCGAGGTCACTGCCAACGTGTAGGCACAGAACACCTCCCGGGTGAAAGCCAAGGACGGGCTAACGTCCGTGCAGCTCTCAGACCAGGCCCAGCAAACAGGAAGAGGAACAAATGAGTGTGTGTGCCTGCTGGGCTATGGAAAGCTGGCTCGTCCTGGAAAGGCTTCACGGCTGCCGATGGAGACACAGGAAAACAGCAAAAATAAATGTCCGAGAACAAGAGAAAGCCAGCGGGAGGGGCGGCTGGGTGTGCAGGGCCCCCGGGTGGTTAGGACGAAGGGGTAGGGCCTCTGGTCTCAGGGCGCACGGCCCCCGTGGTGTCCCCGGCTCCAGCCCGTCTCCAGACCGAGACCCGGTTCCGGTTGCCGCATCTGCCAGACGGGCAGGGATCCCACGGCGTTTGGTGCCCAGCAGCGTTTGGTGTGTGTGCCAGGCCGCCTCCCCCGTACCCCCAGTCCCCGCCACGCTCGCGGCCCCTCGTGGGTGGGCTCTAGGTCACTCCTAGGTGACACTCAGCTAATGGGAGCCCCTTCGGGGGTGGAGAGTGTCCCTCTCGGGGGCCGAGGTGGGGTCGGCGGCCGAGACAGGAACTGGAGGCCCCGATTCCAAGGATTCCGAGTTCGGGCCAAGCGCTCCGCAGGCAGGAGTATGTTCCATTGGGGCGCCCGCGAGCGGCCTGGCTCTTCTTCCCGAGCCGCAACCAACCGGGCAGAGGCTCCGGGGACGGTGGCTTCGGCCTGAGTGGCCTGAGTGGCAGCAGGAGGTGGGACTGGTCCGGAGGGGCAGCAGAGAGCGCCCCCATGCGACCACTGTGTCCTGTGGCACACGAAGGCCAGCACGGAGGTATTGTCACCACTGTTGTTTGCAAATCAGGAACTTCAGAAACAGGGGAGAAGTCCCCAGGGTGAGGGCCCCCAGGCTCCAGACCCCGCGGCCTCCTCTGGGGCGTCCTCACCCTACCCTGACCGAAGGCCTCGGCCGGGCAGGGTCAGGGCTGCGCGGGCAGAGCCACGAGCTTGGAGGGCAGCACTCAGCCGAGAACCTGCCGGGCGTGCGGCCAGACCGCGTCCGGGATGGAGGCTGGCCCTAAATCTCCGCGAAACCCTCTCCAGTCCCTTCCGGGGTTCAGATGGAAACGGTCTGCGACCAGCTTCCGGATGCTTCGAAAGCGAGTTTCCTGACTGCCACCTGAACAAGAATGTGCGGTCCAGGCCAGGGGGTGAGGGCCTCTCACTGCGTGAACCCAGAGCTCTGAGCGGGGGGAGGAGGCCGGCCGGCCCAGGCGTCCTGCTCTGGGGACACTCAGGTCAGCGTTCTTGCGATTGATGAGGTGGAGACGTCCCGACCAGGATACACACGAGCCAGCCTGGGCGGCCAGAGCTCCGTCCCCGGCCCCCGCGGGTGCAGAGTGTGGCGGGGGGCCAGCCTGCCGTCTTGCTGCCAGGCTCTGGGACACGCAGGTTCGTCCCAGAGGAAGGAGCTCCCCGAACCACTGGTCTGCCACCGGCTCTTTTCAGACACACCGAAGCCTGTCGTCGCCTCTGCTCTGTGACGGGCACCCTCCCTGGGCGCACACAGCCGGGGGATCTGCTGAGACCAGGAGCACGCCATCCTCCCCGAGCGAGAGCTCGCGGTGTGTCTGGGCTCACTCGGCGGGACCGGATGCCTCCCCCTAGACCCAGACACCGTGCCACAGGACACACTTTCCGCGTGGCCCCTCTGGGAGGAGTGGAGGCAGTTAGGGCAATGGTGAAATCGTGCCCTGATGTTGTCACCACCCACCAGCCACCGTGGCCTTTGTGCCCGTGGACACAGTCGTGGACGTGACCCGTGGTGTGCCACATGCTCAGTGACCAAGGTCAGGCACAGATGTTGTCTTGGGCCGGGAAGCTTCCGTGACCTTCTTCGGGAAAAGTGAATTCTTCAACACGTGCCTTACGCCCCGTTCCCGGTTTTGAGCCCGAACGCACGATTTCATCTCCAAAGGTAAGAAGCCTTGAGCATCTCCTCTGTCCCGTGTCACCGTGACCCTCAAGCTGCCCACATGGAGACGGACCACTCACCGCGCAGTTGGGAGCTGTCTGGCGCCCGCCCCCGTGGGTGTCAGGCGTGGACCGGAGCTAAAGCAAGTGGGTTGGCGCAAAAGGAAGGTGCGCTGCTTTGCCGGAAGAGAATCCCCCTTCCTACCTTCACCAGCACCGCGACCAGTGAGCAAACAAAGCCAGAGTCCTGGGGAGACCCGCCTCCTGCCGCCGCCTCCCTCGCCCCCTCCCCCCGCCCCGGTGGAGACAGACACACTGCCTGGCTCGCGGATAAAGAAGGAACTTCATTGGGTCCGTCTGCAGCTGAGCGAGTGCAGGGCCCAGGGCTCGTGAAAGGCAGAACCGGCCCCCGAGTTTCTGGCCCAGGGGAGCCCCTCGAGGGCCCCCAGGTGGCACCACGGGCCCAGGGGCCCAACCCGAGAACCGCTGTCCGGGTGACTGTCCCGTTCCCTAGGGGGTCTGACCTCCCGCATGCTTCACCTGCAGACAAGGAGCCTCCGTGGCCGAGTCCCCTGAGCCCACGGCTGCGCCCCAGGTGACACTGCACAGGGGGCTCGATCACTCCGCTTGAATGCCGCCAATGAAGGTCTACACCGAATTTTTACATCGTGGTTTCAGGCCCTTTAGCAATTGGCTCAGAGAGGAGAGTGTGTGTCAGCGAGGTCCGCGGCTGTGATAGCCCCTCAGGCGGACGGGGGCGATGGCTCCTTCCTGGCCAGTGGCCTCTGGCCTCTGGCCGCCCCAGGGAGGGAGGGAGAGAGCACCACGTCCCTCCACCAACCCGGAGAAGCACGGGGCTTGCCAGCCGGGTCTCAGCTGCGCGTGCGATGGGTCCCAGCTGGGCAGGGACGGGCGCTCGGTTCCACAGGAAGGACACACAGAGGCCACATGCTCTCAGGGAGCGGACGTGGTGCACACGCAGCTGAGGATACAAGATGCTGCCGTGTGCGGTGCCCACGCGGGTCTGGGTGGTGAGCAGGGTCACGGGCGTCGTGAGGTCAGGTGTTTCCCTACGCGGCTAAAACGCCCTTAGACCACAGTGTTCGCACACAAAGCTGTGGCCTAGACGCGGCTGCCCAGACCAGGGTCGCCCTGCGCCGGGGGCAGTGGGACCCCAGACATCCCGCGGGAGGAGGGGGACGCCCGCGAGGCTCTGGTGCTGGCAGCTGTGCCGCAGGTGCCCAGCCGTCCTGGCGGAGACTTCTGGAAGGGCGTCATCTCGTCCCTCTGTTCATGAAGAAACGCACACGCAGAAGTTTGGGGAAATCCGGAAAACTGTGGAGGAAACAGTCGCCACAGGTGGGACGTGAGCAGCGCGGGCCTTTAGGAAGCTGGCTAGTGCCACTGCGAAGCCACCGCCACCACGTGGCCCCATGGGCGTTTGCACTCCAGTGTGCCTGGCTCCCCCTGCCCGCCCGCTCCCTGCCACCAGCGGGCGGAGGTGACCTGGGTCCTGCTGACATGGAACATGCCACAGCCCAGCCCTCGCTCCGCCACCCGCCAGCGCGGACACCTGCCCTGAGCGGGGCGGGGGAAGGAGTCACAAAACACGTGGCCAGAGGAGGAAAGCTCCAGAACTGACCGGCAGAGTTCTGAGGGCGGCTCAGAACAGGGAAAACCTCCAAACCCTGAGCCCTTGAGGCACCAGAACCAGCTGTGCAGCCCTCAAGGGTGAGGATTCTCAGGGGGGCGTGGGGTGTCGGCCCCCACCGGGGCTCCTCCTCTCGCCGTCACGGCCAGGCCACCACCCTCGGGTCTAATCGCTATATCACCCGGTCGGCCCAGCCAGGGTGGAGGTGCCGCCGGGCCGAGGTCGTGCCGCCGGCCACGGGGATGAGAAGGGGGAGCCTGTGAGTCGGGGGCTGGGGAGGCGGGACTTGGGGTTGACTGCGCCCGCTGGCCAGGCGGTCAGGGGTCGCCGCGTGGGGTCAGGGGGACGCAGCCTCGAGATGGCCGTCTGGAGAGCCGCAGTCCGCAGCACTAGGCGGGGTCTGCAGGGGGGCCCTGAGGGAGCCGGGAGCCCCTCACGGTCTGCCCTCCCTCGGAGGCCCCGGCAGGGATGGGGGAGAACGCACCCAAGCCCTGCGGTGAGATGGTCCCTCCCCACGTGCCGCCTCACCTGTCTGTCCACAGGGGCCTCGGGCTCGGACGCCCCCGCACAAGGCCCCACCCTCCCCGTGGGTCAGTTGGACTAACGTCCCACGGCCCAGCGTCGGGCCTGTGGCTCTGTCTCCAGACTAACAGCCAGCTCCACGGAGGGTGCGTCAGGAACACCTCACTAGAGCTCCCTGGAGGAAGAAAGCACCTCGACACGCGGGATGGCCCATATCGTGACCAATGAAATACCAAAAAGCAAAAACAGCACGTTTCTCTGGTTAATTAAAACAGTGCATCTTCCTGGTGCGGCCGTGCGCCGCAGTGTAAGCAGGTTCCCGCGCTGGCTGAGGCGGGACCCAGCTCGGGCAGGTGACCCGAGGGGCTCCCGGGCTCCCGGCGGGATCCTGCCTGGCGGTGAGGCCTCCAGGCTGGGGGGGGCTGCCTCAAAGTCCAGGGGGGTGCTGGGCCGGACCACGTGACCACAGATCCCAGGAGGAGGCATGGCGGCCTCAGGGGCGAGCACGGTTTGTGGGAATGACCCCACGAAGGCTGGTGGGCCTGCCGGCCAGCCCAAGCGCCCAGGCCCGGTCCCCAAGGGAGGCTCTGGGCCTTGTTCCCAGGCCGGGGCAGGGAGGGTCTGTTCAGCAGGGAGGAGCGTGCTGGGGTTCACCTTTGGAGAAATGAGAAGGAAGAGTTTGTGTCTTCCCTCAACTGCATGAAACGCTGGAACGTGTCACCCGGAGGACTTCCCAAACTGCCAGTGGGCAACATCGTTACCCCGCTTGACAGCTGGGGGAGTTGGGGCAGGAGAGGCCAAGCGACCTGCCTGATTCCCGGGCTCGGGGGGGGTGCTCCAAGGGTCCGCACACAGGATGGGGGTCTCACATGCGTGGCCATTCACGTGGACATCGTTGGAAGGGCCACAGCGTCCGGGCTTGGGCCTGCGGAGCGGGGCCAGGACCTACACTCATTTCCTCCTCCTCCTCTTGGCTGTGCGCCCCGGGGCCAGGGATCCTGCAGGCACAGGGACCCCCTGGCTGAGGGAGGTGGAGCCCGGGCCTCCCTGTGCTAGACTGTGACCCCACACACTGCACATCCGCTGTGGGCGACCCACTCGCCCCAGGGCCCCGAGTCCCACTCCTGCAACCAGGCCCTGAGGCCCTCCGGGGGACACCTCACCAGGCATTTCCCACTGGGGCCCCAGGACCGCTCCGGAATAGCGACGTCCCTGGGTCCGAGCTGACCCTGCCCCGGGGGCCACGGGGCCCCCGCACATCACCGCCTCCACGGCAGCTTGGGCCTCCTACCCCCACGATCTGGGTCAGGGCAAAGGGGTGAGTGTGGCCCCACGGAGCCCATGGGAACAGCTGACAGTGGGCTCCTGTACCTGTGATCGCCCGGACCTGCTCCCCGACCCCAGTCCCTGCCTGTCCCTCCAGGGGCCCCTGAGCAAGCCAGCCTGTTTCAGCGAGGCCTCTGGACCTGCTGCACCAACAACGTGTGACGTCTGACCCAGCCGCCCTGCGTCCTGCCGTCCGGGGGGGTCCCTTGCATGGGCACACGGGGCGCTGACGGCCGTTCCGCTTATATATACGGCCGACCCTGGCACAGGGCCGCCGCGGGGGCAGTCCTCCGCGGAGTCGGCGTTCAGACGGAACCTGGAACCCGCATGTTCACAGCGGCCAAAGGCTGGAGACGGCCAACGCCAGTTTGTTCGTGGGTGAACAGACGTGGGGCGCCCGCTCGAGGGGTGTGACCGGCCTCGGCCGGAGGTGCTGGTCGTACCACAGCTGAGGGGAACCTCAGGAACATGGAGACCGAGGAACGGGCACCAAGGCGGAACCCGTGTGTGACCCCAGCTGTGGGAAAAGCCCAGAACAGGCAAACCCAGAGGGCAGATGCGGCACAACCTGAGAGGGTTTGGGGGTCGGCAGGGGGAGGCCGGGAAACTTCTGGAAGCAACAGGTAGAATCTGACTCCACCTCACGAGCTGGGACTGGCTCCTCCGGGGCCTCCGGAGGCCTGGCCCCTGGAAGAGACACCCAGGACACGCGGGGAGCCAACAGACTGCTGGGGCCCCTGCCTCGTGCCCTGCACGCAGACGGCATCACGTAAATGCTCACTGCCCCGTGCTGCTGTGGGTCCCTCCTCGTGTGTGGCATCTTCTCCTCTAAACATAAACGCCCAGGTGTGGGCGGCCCCCTTCACCGGGCAGCGAGCTTGGCAGGCAGGAGGGTCCTGGGATTTGGGGAGACCACGGACATCACACGCCCTCAGTGGCGCAGACAGATGACAAGGGTCACAGAGATCAACTCTAGCCTCTGGTGTGGGGATCACAGAGTCTTTGGTGTGGAGAGCGTTGGGGTCACGCTATTATGGCAGGAAACTGTCATGAAGAACAAAACGGCCAGTGTCCCGACATATGGGCCGCCATCCCCGTGCACGGGCCGCGTGTCTGCCCTAGGGGACCTGGTCCTCTCTGCGCCGGGACAGCCAGTGCGCGGCCGGGGCCAGGCAGACGCAGGCGTCCGCTGAGAAGGGAGGCAGGAAGGCGTGTGCGGTTCACACAGCAGTGTCGCTGAGCAGGCAAAACGGGACACTGCCGATCCAACCAGCAGGTGCGAGACCGGGCGCTCCTAGACGGCCCCGCCTCCTGGGCGTCGTCCAAGCAGCCAGGACTCAGAACTGGAGAGACTCGGGTTGGAAGAACCTTCTGGAATGGCTGGTTGGAGAGGTGCTGGGAGCAAACACGTCTACTTGCCGAGCATCTAGGCACCGCGAAGGTGCCTCATCCCGGGACAAGCCCCCCGGCAGAGAGGAGCCACGCGTCCAGCAACTTCCACTGGGACAGATGCCCACACCCGGCTTCTGCGATGACCCGATCGGCAAGGCTCCAGGGCTGCCGACCCAAACCCTCACACCCCGCTCTTCACAATCCAGGTGCCGTGTGGACACAGCGGGGCAGGAGCCACAGCCAAGCTGCTCCGGTAACTTTTCTTGCTGCCTGGGGCCAGCCAGCGTGCCTCTCCTGAGGCTCTGAGGGGCCTGGGGACCCGGCTCTGGTCATGGGGTTGTCACTGTCCCCATCACGTTTGTCCCCAGGACCCCACGAGGGTGCAGGCTCAGGCATTTTCTCCCAGAGACTATGGAGCATGCTGTACACAATTGTAGCCAGAGATGCCAGGCCCCAGAGGCGTGGCCGTGTGTGAGAGGCCCTGGGAACCCCCGAAGCCAGCCGGAGCCAGGGCAGCTCACGATGTACCTCGCCAACCGGTAATGAGTCACAGCCAAGTGAACCCAGGAGAGGCCCAGGGGTGGCCCTGGAGAGGCCCAGAGGAGGCCCAGGGGAGGCCCAGGGGCGGCGCAGGGGAGGCCCAGGGGTGGCCCAGGAGAGGCCCAGGGGTGGCCCAGGAGAGGCCCAGGGGACGCCCAGGGAAGACCCAGAGATGGCCCAGGGGAGGCCCAGGAGAGGCCCGGGGGGGGCCAGGGGGGGCCCAGGAGAGGCCCAGGCGAGGCCCAGGGGAGGCCCAGGGGAGGCCCAGGGGAGGCCCAAGGGAGGCCCAGGGGTGGCCCAGGAGAGGCCCAGAGGAGGCCCAGGGGAGGCCCAGGGAGGCCCAAAAGAGGCCCAGGGGAGGCCCAGGGGAGGACCAAGAGAGGCCCAGGAGAGGCCCAGGGGAGACCCAGGGGAAGCCCAGGGGTGGCCCAGGAGAGGCCCAG
>NW_024412404.1:67779080-67824506 GCF_014898765.1 Herpailurus yagouaroundi
CAGGGGTGGCCCAGGAGAGGCCCAGAGGAGGCCCAGGGGAGGCCCAGAGGAGACCCGGGGATGGCCCAGGGAGGCCCAGGAGAAGCCCAGGGGAGGCCAGGGGGGGCCCAGGGGAGGCCCAGGGGGGGCCCAGGGGAGGCTCAAGGGAGGCCCAGGGATGGCCCAGGGGAGACCCAGGGGAGGCCCTGGAAGAGTGAGTCCTCTGGAAGAAGACAGCCGCAGGACGGAGACAGCAGCAGAGCCACCAGGAAGGCCTGCACCCCCAAGCTAAGCCCTTATGGGAGAACTACGCGAGGCCCAGGAGAGGCCAGGGGAGGCCCAGGGGTGGCCCACGAGAGCCCTAGGAGAGGCTTAGGTGCCACCACTCTGAGCCAGCTACTAGGTTTCCTCTGGGATGCCTGATTCCCACCGTAAACCGGGACCCTCGGCGAGAACAGCAGGACCAGGACAATAGGACCCCAGGGCCCTACCACCCTACATCCAGGAATGTCCCAAAGCATGACGGGTGCTTTGCCAGTCGAGTGTGTCCTCTTACATTTGGACAGGGCTGCAACGTGGCCGTGTGCCCCTGCTTGACCTGGAGCCAGCAGGAGGCCAGGACAGTGCAGAGGGCAGCAGGCTGTGTCCAGAAATGAAGCTCAGCCTGGACGTGTCCCAACGCCAGCTTGTGATCCCAGCGTCATGTGGCAGCTTTATGCCTTTTACTGGAAACACTACCTTCCCAGACAGTAAAGAGCCACTCTGACGGCCTTGGGTCGGCTGCTCTGTCTCTGAATCCGGGCTGGCACCGGGCTTGGCTTGGGGGTGCAGGCCTTCCTGGTGGCTGGGCTGCTGTCCCAGGCCTGAGGCTGCCTTCTTCCAGAGGACTCACTCTTCACACAGGGGTCATCGCGGGGAGGTTCTGGAGCCCTCTGTGCCAAGCACAGAGCACCCCGGCCATGCCCCGCCCCACCCGCGAGGGATCCCGGGAGAAGGGCCGGCCCCCCGCCCCTAGGCTTCTGTGCATGAACCCGAGGAGCTCCCAGTCCAGGACGACCCAGCCGGTGGGCCCGCCAGCCTGCGAGCCTGCTTGTGGTTGCTGTCTACACTCACCACCTCATTTCACAAAGATCACGAGGCGGGAGAGTGCACAGCAGAGCAAGAAAGACACGCGGGGGGGCGGGGCTCAGGCTGGGCTGAGAGGTCATGCACAAGCTTGGGGGAGCGGGTGGCCGGGCTGAGAAAAGCTGTCCTCCACATTCGGGTAGGGGTAGGTCTGCTGACCAGCCCCGCCTGCACCCCCCGGGGGCCCTGAGCTGCCGTTTTGAGTTGATCCCCATGCTGGCCCAGAGGGACGGCTGCCGCTCCGTGGCCCCAGCTCCGTAGGCGCCACCGCCACCCGCGCGCTGGGACCACGAGAAGCACCGGCGGAGTCACGGTGCAGGACCCTCATCTACAACAGCTGCCTCATCAGCCAGGACGGTCCCCTCGTGGCCTCTCCTGGCTGTGAGAGGGCGAGGCCTGGAGAAGCCACCCAGGCTCTGCCACCGCTGTGGACCCGCCGAGCTCAGGGCTCAGGGGGCTGGTTGGGTGCCCTCAGAAGGACGCTCTGTGCCAGATCACCCCCAGCACCCCCCACAGCTCAGCCGTCACCCTCGGAGGCTGGGAGGGCGGGGCGAGGCCCAGAGATGGTGGGCAGAGTTGCCCGCACGAAATGCCAAAGATGGGTGGCACAGGTACCCCCGTGCGCATGCGCACGACACAGGCACGTGCGTGTACAAATGCACACGAGACATTCACGCACTCGTGTGCACACACGCTCGTGCACAAGAATGCTCCCGTGCACACACACGTCACCAGCTGCCATGGCAGGGTGGCTCATCCTGGAGTCGGCTCACTCACTCACCGGCAGGGAGGAGGGGACGCTGGGCAGTGCCCCGTGGACTCCTGCCGGACCCTCGCTTGGGGAGAAGAGAATCTCCCGACCTGACTCCCTCTTCCCTACATTAAAATCAGGGTGGTCCATCTGATTTTCAACACCACGATTTGACACAGGTGTTTTGTTTTTTTCTTTTTTTTAATATTTATTTATTTTTTGAGAGAGAGACAGAGCATGAGTGGGGGAGGGGCAGAGTGTTTTTTTTTTTCTTTTAAGAAAAAATAAAGGGATTTTTCTACTCAGAAAAGATACGATTTTGCTTTTGTAAAATCTATAGACGATCCCCTGTGACTTCGCTTTTGTTCAGTGCGGCTCATTGAGCTACGAGGCTATGGCTTCCTTCTGACGGCTTCATGTCAGACGTCAGGCGAGTTTGCCCAGCGAGACGCTCTTTCTGAACAAATGGAAAAATACATTTCGCAGATTTGGGTAAAGGCAAAGGTCGCTTGGGTGGGAACGTTTTCCTTTCTGTGCGTGTGCATCACAGGCTCTCACCAGATTCCTTCCAGCACCTTCCAGGCTGGCTGTCTTCGGTGCTGAGTGTGGATCCCGCTGTGAAGACAGCACCCTGGTTTGAGGAAGGTGGCCCTCAGCGTGTGGGCGCCTGCACCCACCCCCCCACAGTGGCCTGGGCGTGGGGTCCCAGCGTCGGCACCCTCCTGGGGCCAGGGGACCGTCGAGGCCTCAGGGCGTCCCATTGCCCCAGGCTCTGCAGCAGACCCGGAGCCTGGAGCGGCCACCTGCACACACACCTGACACGGCCCCGGCCGGAGAACAGACTAGAGGCACACGTCGTGCTCACGCAGCTGCTGTGTCCCCGACAGCACCTGCACTACTGGGCCCTGGCCGGGGTTGTCTGTTGCTCTGCCCCTCAGGTGGCCCGCTCTGTGCCTCCTACGGGACCGAGGGCTAGTCGGACTGTGCCCTGCAAGAGGACAGCAGTTCAATGACACTGGCCACCCAGGCAGCGAGGCAGGGCCGAGCCCGCGGGTGACTGACTACGAGCTTGGGTCAGCCCGGAATCCCGGGGCCAGATGCCCGGGGGCCGAGGGCCTGCCGGCCAGGCCCCAGGATGCAGTCTGATGCGTCCCAGCCACTCGGGCAGCCGGCCAGGAGCCCCCTCACACCCCAAGTGGAAACCCCACTGTCCCTTGTCGTCCTGTGGTTGGAAGTCACCGTGGCCCAGACAGGACAAGGGACTCCGTGGTCAAGGACAGTCGCCTTCTCTTCCTGCTGGTGGCAGTGGCTGGGGTAGCTGCAGGGCTCAGAGGGAGCGGTGGGTTATTCCCCAGGCATTTGCGGACAGCCTGGAACAAGGCACCCTTGAAGGACACCAGTCTTTCTGTGGAACGTGTGTGTGAGGCCCAGCAAGCCAACCAGATGCTCGGACCAACCGAGCCAGGCGGCGTGTGGCCCTGACACGTGCACGCGTCCGAATGTGGCCGTGCAGACTCCCAGCAAGGCCCATGTGTGACGGGCGCCCTCCCGTCGGCCACGGCCCGGGCTGCGCGCGCTCCGCAGGGGCGGCAGGTGTGTGGAGACAAACGCGACAGGGGAGTGGGCCAGCGGCTCACCGAGCTGCACGAACGCCATCCGCTCCGGCTGTGGAGAGGACAAGATGCCCACGGCCGGGGCCGCTGGAGACTGAGCCCTGCGGCGGGCCGCGCATCGGCCAGCGGGGCGGGTGCCTGCTGGGGCCAGAGATACCAAAGGAGCAGGTCTGGGAGCGCCTAGGCCACGCCGTGCACAGAGCACTGTCCACGGACACCGCGAGGCAGGTGAGGACACCGGATTTGGGTTCCATCCCCACGTTCGGTCCCGCTTCCGCGCGGTCACAGACAGGGGTGGGGGTGACCTTCGTTGTCCTTTCCTCCAAACAAACAATGTTCGAAATCACCTGACTGGCTTCGGGGTCAAGTCCTTCCGTGATGTGCCCCCGGTAGCAACTCAACCACACACAGAAGCAATTTCGAGATTGAAGTACTCGGGAAGTGCTGTGCGTCTTGATCCACGGGCCCAGGGAGAGGGGAGTGGCCGACCGCAGTGAGCTCACCTGTCGGCTCTGCACGGTGCACCCCGGAAGCAGAGAAGAGGCCGGGACAACACGTGGGGTCCACGTGGCTCTCCAGAGGCTGGCCGGGGGACCCCCACGGGGAGCTGTCCCCTCCACCCTGAGCCCCTCCCTGAGCTGTATGGAGAGGTTCCTGTTCAGGTTTCTGACCTTCCAAGTGCACGGGCTCACCTGGCCCTGGGGGCTGGGACCCTGTCCCACGTGTCAACCCTGCTGTTAGACGCAGTGATGCTCCCCACGCCGCCCAGCACTGCCTCACGGTGTGGGTTCCTGATGTGCTAGCACGTTTCTCTTCAAAAGTAGGGTTCAGTGCATCGGGAAGCTTCTGGGTCCCAAATGCTGAGCGGGTCATGGACAGACCTTTAGCTCCCCTCACGGTCGTGGGTGCCAGATCTCAGAACAAAAAGTGACTTGTGAACTACCTCCTCAGAATTAAGTTTTGAATCACTCTCTGTAAATTCAGAAACTCGGTTGTTGCTGGGGTGACCTTGGGTTTCTGCAGCTAAAAATATCTGAACAATGAACTTGACAAATGATTTTGGCTGAAGGATCCATCAGCCATGTCAGCTCTGAGCCCGGGGTGTGGGGGCTCACTGCCCTCCTGCCGGTTCCTGAGGCCGACTAATCAGATAATCAGGCAGCGTCAGAAGATTAACCTCCCCTGAGTCGTCAGGACACTGATGTATTTGGGAAAAATTGGCCGAACTTCTTCTGCACAGCTCAGAGGGGCCTCCCAGGATCCGTCGTCCTCAGAGGCCAGGTAGAGACTTCATGGCGTGTCTCAAAACTCCTGTCTCCTCCACAGGCCTGACGGGTCTGCCTGGATGTAACTTCCCGGCCCCCTCGCCCACTTCCTCCGCCCAGGACCCGGCTTGCCCCTGAAGTCATCTGACCTCGTGGACCTTGACACGAGGGGCAGAAGCTCGAGCTGGTCCTGACCATCAGGCATGGAAGTTCGTGGCCTCCACAGCCCGATTCCACCAGGGTTTTGAATGATCGCCCTCATGAGTGACACGGGTCTACAGAGCCACGTGCAGCGCTTCCTTACGAAAGTAGAAACTGAAATCACGTTAAAACTGACGTGACAACAGCAAGAGCGACGTCCCCAACCGCTCGGTGAACACGCACCCGGTACGCGCATGCAGTGTCCTCACAGATGCAAGCCTGGCCTCGAATGTCCTGGTTCCTGATGTGGGTGAATAAAGCCAGAAACTGTTCCCTTAAAAAAAGAGGTTTTCCGGGGCCCAAGACGCGTGGTCCGGTGGTCCGGGAGCCTTTCCCGGGGAACGTGGCTGAGAACTCACAGCACTTTGACACTGGGGACATCTAACCACTGCTGATTAAATCAGCAGGAGCGTATCGAGAACCCACCCGGCACTCCGCGAGAAGTCCACGCGGACAAGGAGCGGGAGCACAGACCGGGCATGGGCAGGGGCCTCCGGGTGAGCGGGGAGGAGGCTGGCAGGCGTGTGGGGGGCGGGGGGCCAGCTAGACCCAGGCGGGGCTGCGCGGGGTGGCCGGCAGCTGCTACAAAAGAAGGTGGGGCAGGAGCTGGGGTGGCAGCCACTTCAGGCCCCGGAGTTTTGAGCACGGAGCTGGGAGCTGCTGGGCAGGAGGAGAGCCACGACGGGGGCTGAGAGAACATGCCAGGGGGACGTGCCCACGGGGGACAGACGCTGGAACAGCCAGAGAACAGCCTGGGGCTACCACGTTGGGCACCGAGGCCTGGGCAGCCGGGTCTCTGGTCACCGGGGCACAGCAGTGAGCGTGTGGGGCCCGGGGAGAGTGCCATGGCGAGGGTGTGGTCTGGGCCAGGGCTTCAGGGGGGACACGGTTTCCTCCCAGAGACCCCAGCCCCGGTGCCCCTCAGGAACACAGTGTGGCCAGCCTGTCTCTCCCCGGCAGGAGGAGCCCTTGGCCCCCAAGAGTGAGGAGCCCAGGGGCACATCCCCGGCAGACTGGGCCCCTCGCGTCCCCCACAGAGTCCCAGACAGGCCAGCAGAGGCTCGGGGCGTGTGGGGTCGGGCACAGCGACACTCTGTCCTCCTCCGTGGTCCCCACAGGAACCCGGGGCCACCCCCAGCCTCCTCAGTGGTGGGGGCGGCCCTGGACCCAGGTGAAGGCGGGGGAAGCACACCCTCTGCCGAAAATCCTTGCGAGGATCTGATCCTGACTTTGTGCGAAACGAGCCCCGACACAGGCAGGCCCACGGGGGGTACGGGGCAGGGGGCAGCATTTGCTAGAAGTGCGGAAAAGCGTGTGTCTCTGGACAACTGACCTGACGGACGCTGCCCCGCCCTGCCGGTCCCATCCCGTGTCGGGAGGGGGCTCCGGGCGTCTGAGTGGGGACGGGGGAGGGCCCCTGGCCTGTCCTGCAGGGGCAGCGGGCTGTGCACGAGGCCCCCGCCACCCAGCACCGGAGGCCCGGGGCCACAGTGGACCCTGAAGCTCTACAGAAAACACTGGAAGGTCCGGGGGAGCCAGCAGGCGGTTTGCCCTCTTCCGCAGTGGAAACCACACTAGAGCGCCAGCTGGGCTCACGCCCGGGCGCCACACGTGTGGGACAGAGGCTGCCGCTCTCGCCTCTGACGCTGTGGAGCGGAGACGCTGGCCCCCTTCCTCCCACTCCGCAGCCGCACACGAGCCAGACCAGTCACTGTGTGCCCAGGGCCGGCTCCTCTGTGCCCCAGAATGGACCCCCCTCGAGGGAAATGCGGGCGGAGGGTTTCCCCGTGGCCACCCTCGGGGGGGCCAAGCTCCTGTCCTGTGACTTGGGTTTCCACATGTGATGTCAGACACCTCATCGTCCGGGGTGCCCGTGTCCCACCCTGGGGACCCCTGGTGCCCTCTGGATCAGCAGCCCCGCGGCCCGTGGCAGAGTCACGGGGCGTCTGCAAGGCCTGGAGAGGCCAACGCCTTCGGGCAGGGTCGGGTGCTGGCCAAGGCAGCCGGGAGCCGCGTGAAGGTTGTCTCACCGACGGTCTGCTCGGGTGGGACCCTGCCCCCTGTCCTGGCCCCGTCACAGGGTTGGATGTTCCGGTTAAAAATAAAACTTTAAAAGCACAACATCTGAGCGGGGCTGGGAGCAGCCTCACAGTCTCACGGAAGCTCTGGGAGCCCTGGAGCCCGTGCGGCACATGTCAGTCTCTTTCTCCGGCAACAAACGTTTGTTAAAAATTCCTGCACTTTCTAATGAGAGCCAAGGGTGTCCTGTCGTCGCGGGCGCTCTTTATTGATCATGCCCGGCAAGGTCCGCTCCGTTTTATTTCGAAACGTGGATCAGGAGCCCCCGGATGCTCCCGGCATGTGAAGGCAGCGCGTTCAGAACCACAGAGGCACCCGCGGCCCCGCTCGCCCAGGAAGCCGGCTCCAGGTGCCATCTTGGAGCTCGAGTGTGCGGTCTGGCCGCACTTAGAGGGACCCAGGCCCGGCCTGGCGGCAGGTGGGTGGGAGGACGGAGCGGCCACAGAGGCACTGCCCGGGGGGCGCGGGGGACGGTGGGGGGGGGGGCCACAGCCGGTGTCCTCACGCTTGCCCATCCGGCCCTAGGCTGTGCCCCCAACACCGCCCATCCAGGGCAGACGCTGAGGACGCAGGCGGGGATGCCCTGCCCGTCCTTCCATCCGTTTATAGTCTCATTACCTGCCTCTGAGGCTCCCGCTCTCCGCAGGTCTCCACGGGGACGGCGAACGGGATGAGGCGAGTGTCTCTCCCCAGCGCCCGCTCACGGCAGTGCCGGGAGGCCCTGAAAGGTCTGAGCCCAGCGGGACACCCGTCAGCACGAGCCGTGGCTTCCACGTGCGGGGTCCGCTGATGCCCCCCACGTCCCGACAGGAGGCCCAGCCCCTCGGTTGCCACCGCCGTCCCGCCCGGCCTTCCTGGACGACATCCCACGGCCCTGGTGTCGCTGGACCCACTGTGGCGGGGGATGTGCCACCATGGTCTTCACGGTGGCCGCCTGCGCTTGGGGCGCCACCGGGTCCTCACTGCCCCCAGAGCTGTCCTGCCCACCTGTCACCCCTGCCCCCTCCACCTGTCACCCCTGCCCCCTCTCCACCTGTCACCCCTGCCCCCACTCTGCCTGTCATCCCTGCCCCTCCACCTGTCACCCCTGCCCCCTCCACCTGTCACTCCTGCCCCCTCCATCTGTCGCCCCTGCCCCCCCACCTGTCACCCTTACTCCCCCCCTGCCTGTCACCCCTGCCCCTCTGCCTGTCATCCCTGCCCCCTCCACCTGTCACCTCTGCCCCTCTACCTGTTGCCCCTGCCCCCACTCTGCCTGTCACCCCTGCCCCTCTGCCTATTGCCCCTGCCCCCACTCTGCCTATCACCCCTGCCCCCCCTCCACCTGTCACCCCTGCCCCCTCCGCCTGTCACCTCTGCCCCCCTCCACCTGTCACCCTTACTCCCCCCCACCTGCCGCCCCTGCTCCTCTGCCTATCACCCCTGCCCCCCTCCACCTATCACCCCTGCCCCCCCACCTGTCACCCCTGCCCCCCTCCACCTGTCGCCCCTTCCCCCCTTCACCCCTGATTCACCTCCTGGAGCCAGCTTGACTCTCTCCCACCCCGGCCTGAGCTCCAACGCTTTCCTCTGTCCAGAACGGTGGGGCTCCCGCTGTGGGTGTGTGGACAGCCCTCATTCCTCTGCGTGCTCACTTGTTCCCAACGATCCTGCGGCACAGCCCAGGCCCCTGCACCCTGCCCAGCCTTCAGGGAGGCTTTCCAATACCTAGAAAATCGGAAGGTCCACGGACCCATCACCCTGGAGCCAGGGTGGGGCGGGGATACCTGGGGACCAGCCTGGTGAGGGGCCAGCAGACTCCGTCCTGGAGCACAGGGCCTCCCGGGGCACAGGTGACAGAGACCACCAGGCACAGGCAGGATGCCCACTCGGAGGCGATAGAGGGACCCAGGAAAATACCTTCGTGCTGGAAGCTGGACGAGGGTTACTCCAGACAGCTAGGTTCTGCCCAGTCGTCCCCCATCAGAACGGTCCATCCCTGTCCCTCCAAGGGTGAGCAGGCCAGAGGACAGGTGCCATCCAGGAAGGAGGAGAGGGCGCAGCAGAGGCCGAGCAGAGGGGCTCCTGGGCCCTGAGTCTCTGGGAGCACCCCCCAGGCCCAGCCCAAGCCAAGGTGCCATTTTGTAAATGAAAGAAAGCCCATCTGGAAGCATTTACAGGGGATTCAGCCAAGTGGCCAGAGCGGGGGTCAGGGCAGGGGTAGGAGCAAGGTGCTTAGGCCTCACCGTCTCTCACTCAGGTTTGCTGTCTGTGGCCCCGGAGTCTGGCCTCGCCCTGGGAGGGATGACCTGTGCTTACAGCTCCTCCGTCAGCTCTGAGACTGGACCCTCAGTCCTGCGTGGCCTCTGACGGCCCCCAGGGGTCAGGTGCTGGGGCCCCGGGTTGGCCGAGGCACGGAAGCGGTGCACCCACAAGCTAGTTTGCAAAAAGCAGCTTCTAGAGAAAAAAGCAGCTTCTAGAGCATCCCTGAGAACAGGGGGGAAACATTTCATCTTCCTCTAGTGCGTGTGTGGCAGGAGGGAGCTCCCTTCCCCCCGTGAAATCGTGACTCCTCGTCTCCGGGAGGTCAGTGCATCTGTCCAGTGACCTCCGTCCCCTCTGGCAGATGTCAGCCCCCCGCGGAGCTCCTGATCACTGGAGCGGGTGGGCGCTAAAGGAGATATGAAATTCCTGGGGACGACTGGGGGGTGTCGGTCGCATGTCCGCCCTTCCCACATCACTGAAAATCCCGAAGCCAAAACTGAAGAGCCCCTTTAGTCGGGCAGGGACACAGCCTCGCTGCAGACCGGCAACCACACCACGAGTCAGGTCCTCAGCTGCCATGCACACCAGGCTGGATGCCGTTGTGTCCAAACGGCAAGGGCACCTCTTCTTTGACCAGGATTTGGTCTTGAGAGTCTAGTTGGGCCCGCGTGGAGGAGGGGGCCCTCCTGAGAAATCCACGTGTCCTTGGGACCGTACGAGGAGGGCCCGGAAGGAGCCACGAGTGCTGGGTTGGGGATCCAGAGCCTGGAGGTGAGATCCCGCAAGTTGGGCCCATGCCAGCCTCAAGAGGCGGAAAGAAGTGGCCACTGTGCACAGGACACATTGCACAGAAGAGCCAGGTGGCCGCGTGGGGGCTCCCCCAGCTTCTCAGCGAGTGGCCTTCCCCGCGGGAGCCACCTGTGGAGGAACAGAGAGCAAAGCAACTGGGGGGAGAGGGGAGGAGGGGACGTGCATCCCAAGAGGGAGGAAGAGCGTGGCCTCCAGGGAACCACACGCTCTGTCTGTGGGCAAGTGTCTCAAGGAGAACAAAGGTCCAGGGATATGGCTGATGCAGAAACGTGAGGAGAAGGCTGGGGAGGGGCCGGCCAAGGAAGGGAAGGAAAGAGAGAATAAATACACTGCACAGATGGACACTCCTTGCGAGGCCAAAACAGCGTCAGGGACGTGGCCAGGGGCTCGGAGAAACCAAGAAAACAGTGGACACAAACCACCACACCAACGGTTTCAGTGAGACGAGCATTCGGAACCCAGAGGGGACCCACTGGCTGAGTTGTTCCCGAGGAGGAGGCCAGGCCAGGCAGGATACGAAACATTCGAAGCAACACGTGGTGGACAGTGTCCTCAGACATTCAGTGACACAGAATTACTGACCAAGACCTGTCGTGGCGAGGTTATCAGATTTCAAGAATAGAGACACAATCGTTGGAATACCCAGGCAGAAAAAGAAAATCACGTGAACGGACAGAAAATTCTGGCTACGCTTGGGCCTCCTGTAGGGGCACTCGGGTCCTGTGGATGGAACCGACAAAGAAGGTGGGGAGAGAATGAGCAAAACCGAACTTGCCCTCTGTGGGCACCCAGCCGCCTGGCCTTCTCACGCACAGAGGCCTCAAGGGCGCTCCGCCCCAGCGCTCCTCTGAAAGAATGTCGCATGGCAGGGTTGACGGGGACCAGACGAGAGTGAGGACCCCAGAGTGGAGGAGCCACGGGCCAGGACGTGCGTGCTCGAGCCCCTCCAAGTACGCACTGAGCTTGAACCACAGGACACGAATTCACCCAGTGCCCCTCGCATGTTAGAAAAGCAATAATGTGGTGAGATGAGGGATGCAGAAGAGGGGCTGGAGGAAGCACACGGGAGGGCACACGGGTGTGCAATGGGTGTGTGCATGGGTGTACGCACAGGTGTGCACACGGGTGCACAGTCAACACACAGGAGCAACTGGGACACGGAGGTTTTCTAAAACTCAGCCACTGGAACCCCTTCGCAGTTCACGACATCTGTGTCTTTGGGGCAGGTGGCCTCAGTCTTAGTTGCTCGTTCGAAACGCCAGCTCCCCTCTGACCACTTCACGGGGTCTCCACGGCTCTGGCGGTTCCAAAAGCCATCAAGACCCATGTGCCTCTCAGGGCGAGACCCGGGACTGCGGGGTCTTCAAAGACTCTCTTACGGGAAAGCGATGTTTCTTCGATGTGCTGTCCCCTCCGATCCACTTCAACCGACTTCCCTTTGCTTAAAGTTAAGTAAAACTAATTGTATTCTATATGTTTTATGAAAATACTGGGTACGTGTCATCCCAGTTTTGAAAACTGATGTCTTTCTAGCTATAAGTACCTGCCAAGGGGGATCTGCCTTGAGTGGTTGGATTTTGGATAATTGTTTTGCCTTCTTCACATTTTCCTGTGTAGTTTGAATTTTTCTTAAGAAGGAGCATGTACCATATTTTATAGAAACAACTAAATCATTACAGTTGAAGGAAACACACGATGGATGAGAGAAACCCGCAAAAGCAGAGCGCGTGGCCGGTGGCTGCCCCTGGAGTCCAAGTGCGCTCCTGGCGGGCTCGGCCCCAATTAGGGTCAGCTCCGTGTTGGGGGAGTGGGGGGAGGGGGGCAGCGGGGAGGGCTCGGGGTCCTTGCTTTGACCTGTGGCCCCCTTCCTCCATGAACACAAGTGACCTGCAGCGCCTGCCCCACCGCGTCCCGGGCCCAGTGGTTGTTTCAGGCACACGACATGACGTCTATAGAAGAGATGCGGACCACAAACAGCTTTCAGAGATTCCCGGGGCCGGGGCAGAGGTCAGCATGCATTGAAACGACTGTGTTCATTCAACAAACCTTCAAGTTTGCACGGAAGGACGGCCAGAACCAAAGTCCAAGAAGGGTGTTTTAAAAACCATTTAGATACAAATTTTTATTTTTATTTTAGGATATAAATGTTTAAAGGCTAAACATATTTTTGTTTTGTAGAGAAAACTTCTCATTGTAGGAAACACATTAATGTTTAAAATGTATGTAAATGAGGGAAGAGAATCTTTTACCCAATGTAAGAGAGCTTTAAAATGTAGGCGTTTCAAACAAAAGCTAATAAATTTTTAATCAATCTAGTCTCAAGTAAATGCAGTTTCGGAGTATTTTAAGAAAACCTTTTATGATGAACTTTCCATTTCTGCCAACATGTAACAATTAAAGTGATATTTAGTATAAGAAGGTGGTGCTACATTATAGAATTTAATCTGTATGGTTCACTCCAAAACTGGGGAAGTAGGTAGAAAAAACCTCGTAGCAGTGAGTGTTTTCTCCTCCCAAGAACAATCTCCAATTTTCAGGTCCAAAATAAGTTCCAAAGGGATAGTGAAGTCGTGACCCAAAAAATGGCGGCAGAAATGCTGAACCAAACTTCAGGGGACGAGTGAGCGCTATCCCCTATCCCGGGCATGTTCGTGTTTCCTGAGCTGAGGGACCGCTGACCCGGCTCCCCGAAGTCGCGGGGACCCAGGACTGTGCGCTTCCCCCCCGGTCTCCACTAACTGGCCCCACCGAGGCCGGAAGTGCTCCGGAGAGCAGACCTCGCGGATAAGCAGCAAGGCGCCGCGGTCCAGGCAGCCCCGAGGGCCAGGCTGTCCTCACTGCTCCTGGGATTCCACCTCCACGTAAACGTCACCCAAATGTCCCCATTAACACCGAGATCAAGTATCTTCCGCAGAATGGGTCTACAAAACCCACTGGGGGGAAATTAGAAGGTTGTCTTAAATATCTTGTCAGAAGCCTTCCTGTCCTCTGGGGTCGAGAAAAGTGACTGCCCCGTGACACCGGTCGGTAATTACAAGGTGTCAGGAGCACGGCTCTCTCACTAAGGTTCTCCCAGGTGGGGCCTTTCGGTTCTCGGCCTCCTGCATTTTGAGCACCTCGTGTGCCAGGCTGAGTTGTGGACAAGCCAAGGCCCCACAGCAGCCAGCCTTGTCGAGAGGGAGAGTAAAGAAACGGCTTTCCGGGCCATAGCAGCACCGTTGTGACAGAGGCCCTGTGGCAGGTGCAAAGAGGTCAGAAGAATCCTGTCCGTTCTGGGAGGGGGGGCGAACCAGCGTCCCAGCTCCACGCATCTGCCCATCGGGGGGAGGCGCCAAGACTCGGGAGGGGTGAGCATACGGTCCCTCGGGAAGTCTGGGTCTCGGGTCTCAAGCTCAGTGGACTTTGCCCGCCTGGTGGGCAGTGAGTCCTGTCTGCTCCGACATTTCCCCGGGTCTGCTGTCCCAGGACTCGACACCAACAAGAGTGTGATAAAGCTTTTGGTTTCCATGAATCCAGATTTCAGTTAAGCTTTCTGTGCCCATGGTGATTACAGCATGAAATGAACTTTAAGAGAACATCCAGGGGCGCCTGGGGGGCTCAGTGGGTTAAGCATCTGACTTCGGCTCAGGCCATGATCTCAAGGTTCATGAGTTTAAGCCCCACGTCCAGCTCTGCGCTGACAGCATGGAGCCTGCTTGGGATTCTGTCTCCTTCTCTCTTTGCCCCTCCCCTGCTTGCACATGCTCTCTTTCTCAAAATAAATCAACTTAAAAAAAAAAAAGAGGGGCGCCTGGGTGGCGCAGTCGGTTAAGCGTCCGACTTCAGCCAGGTCACGATCTCGCGGTCCGTGAGTTCGAGCCCCGCGTCGGGCTCTGGGCTGATGGCTCGGAGCCTGGAGCCTGTTTCCGATTCTGTGTCTCCCTCTCTCTCTGCCCCTCCCCCATTCATGTTCTGTCTCTCTCTGTCCCAAAAATAAAAATAAAAACGTTGAAAAAAAAATTAAAAAAAAAAAAAAGAGTATCTTGTTCAAGAGGCAGGATCCCCTGGGAGACTGTCCTGCTCCTGCTTTGCCCCCACGTCGTCAGCTCCTGGCTTGTCCACCCACCCCTGCGTTCTGGGCTGTGGGTCCCCAGGACTGAAGAGTGGTGGTCCCCAAACCACATGCATGTGTTAGCCCCCAAAACCTGTGAGTGCAGCCTTCCTCGGAGAAGGGTCTTTAACAGATGTAGGTTAAGGATCTTGAGACACCATCATCCTGGATTGTGCAGGTGGGCCCTGGGCAGTGACGAGGGTCCTGACAGGAGGAAGCATGGGGATGTCTGAGACAGACTGGAGAGGAGGCACCGTGACCGTGGAGGCACAGAGAGGGGTGATGCAGCCAGCAGGTCAAGGAATGCAGACAGCCGTCAAAGCTGCAACCAGGAAAACGCAGACCCTCCCCCGGAGCCTCTGGAGGGAGCGCAGCCCCTGCCAGCGCCTTGATTCGGGATGTCTGGCCTCCGAAGCTGTGAGAGAGTAGATTTCTGTTGCTCTGAGCCCCCCCCCGGTTTACGGTAATTTGTTAGGACAACCCAGGACAGCTACTACAGAACGCTTCGCCCCAGGCTGGGTCCCAGCTGTTCCTGTACATGCTCACAGCACGCTGCTTAGTTTTAAATGAACAGTCTCCTTTTCCAACACAGTCGCAGTAAGTGAGAACAATTGTTTAAATTAAGGTGAGGACATGGTCTTAGGTCAGCCCTGGGCATTCGTGGAGTGTCCCCATCTGAAACCTCTCCCGTCCCCAGAAGCCCTGTGGGCTGGGGTCTGCCCTCACCACCCCAGGCCCACAGCCAGCCCTAACTCGGCCCTGAAGCGACCCTCGCGTGCCAGCTAGCCTGTCCCCACCACCAACTCCCGCCCAGTGCCGGGCACCTTGCAGTCCTGCTCAGCTTCACGCAGAACCTGCCGGTGGCTTCGCGAACATCCCCGCCGCGGGGGCACACGGCGAAAATGCTGGGGCTGAACGATCTGGCTGAGACCACGGAGTCTCCACGTACGGCACCCGGAGTGAGCCCAGGCGTCAGGCTCTGCGGTGGGAGTCTGTTTGGCTGGCCCTTCAGCCATCTACTTGGGCAGCGACCCCTGGACCTTCAGTGATGTTTGGAGGCTGGTGCTGGGGCTGGTTCCCGTGTTGGAGGCCATCCCACGGCTTTGCTGGAGGGAACAAGGACTTCTAAGAAAAAGATTGTGCCGGGGTCACTGTTTCCTGCTCTGAACATTCCTTCAAGGGAATGTATCCTCCTGACTCCTGTCCACTCCACTCCACACGCACACGGAAGGCACCAGGGCCACGTGGTCTGCTCCGAAAGGCATTTAAATTGTGTGATTCTTGTTCCGCTTGGAGGTAAACACAGGCTGATGTTGATAAGAAGTGATTGCTCAGTAGATGGGAGCCCACATTTCTGTGCTAGGACGCGAGGCTCGTGAGCTATGAAAGTCTGTGTGGAGGCAAAAAGTGCTCATCGCGAGCACGACAGAGGGAAGGCCGGGCCCCTGCTGTCAGCCCCAAACCTCGCCGTGTCCCTCGCCACCTGTCTGCTCCTGCGTTGGAAGCACAAATCCCCGTGGGAGGTGGGACGCTTCCCTTGTGGGCTGCACGGTCCCCAGTCACCGGGCAGACACCCACAGACAGCGGGGGGGAGGCGCTGACACCGGGGCTGTCCCTCGGCCCACAGCCCAAGGTCCCGGGCCGGCGGACAGCTTCCCGTGGGGACCCAGCAGGACTTCTCTCTGCTTCAGCTCCTTGGAAGAGCAGACTGGGGGCTTCTTTGCAATTTGAGGCGAGGAATTCTCAGGGAGAGAGCGCATCGAACACGGACATCCCCCAGACTCAGCAGGGCTCAAACCACCGCCATTTCCACGCCCTGTGGAGGCTCAGCTGGAGGCTCTCCTGTCTCTGCTGGGGCTCGCGCTTCTGCTTTCAGCCTCGGCCGGTAAAGCTCGTGCCCGCCACGCAGGCCCCCGTCCCCTGGCCACTGGCTCCGGCGGGCTCGCGGTGTCCCAGGGCTCCAGGACGGCGGACAGGAGCTGCAGGCCCCTAGAGGCTCAGGCCAGAACAGGTTTCACATCACAGCCACCACAGACCGTTTGCCAAAGCTGGCCACCGGGGCAGCGCAGATTCAAGGGTGAGAGGAACCACAGAGCCCGTGGCAGAGAGGCATGGACAGGGGAGAGGCTGCAGCCGTTCCCAAAGACGACCCACCACAGCAGGTGAGGGTGCGGATGCTGGTCCTGAACCAGAGCCCTGGGCACGGAGCCTGCGTGTACCTGTGCACCTGTGCAGGCTGAGGGCACCTGGTAGCTGTCCATCTCCGGGGACAGTACCTCTGCCAGCTGGGGGTCGGGAGCCTTCTGCCCTCTCCTGTCCTCCCATCAGCAGCCAGAGCTGACAGCCTCCAACCCTTCAGACACAGACGCCCTTGACCCCATATGCCCTGCAGTCACCCCTCGCCTCTCCCCACCGCCCAGCCCCACAAGCTGAGGCGAGGTCCCTCTGACCCGTCTGGGACCAGGCACTGAGGCAGACAGGGGCCTTGCTGGGGTCAGAAAACCACCCAGCCGTGTCCTGTGGCACTTGCTTTGTATCACCAGGTGAAACTTCTCTCGACTCGGCAGCCACAGGGGCCCCAGTGGATCTTTGCAGCCAGCCTGCCCTGCTATGTCCTGCTCGCACGCGGCGTGCCGCCTGGACCCCACTCAAACACGTGGCAGGTGCAGGGTCACAGGGCAACTGTCCTGCCAGAGATGAGAACATGGGCCATCTGGTTCTAAACAAAGTGTGGCTACGGGAGTCAAGGAAGGAGCTCCCGGGGCAGCTGGCCCCAAGGATGGGGTGGAGGGAGGGGGGACCGGAGCTGCGCGGAGTGAGGCCGGGCGCTGGCCTGACCACACGGTGCCCGAGCCAGAGGCCAAGCTTCTCGGGGCCTGGTTGGGGCATCTGGTCGCGGGCTGGACTCCCGCGTGTCGTGGCCTCATCTGCTGTCTGGAGAGGCCAGCCGACGGCTCGTGCTTCTCGGCCAGACTCCACTGGCCCCGCCGACCAGCCACTTGTGTCAGGCTCTGGGCTGCCCACGCAGCCACGGGGCCCTGGGAGCCCACCACATCTCTGGGAGACCAGGAGAAGCCGAAATACCGTGCAAGCAAGCATGGCAGGGTTGGGGGGCACAGCACTGTCCACCGAGACCGTGGGTCTTTTCTTCAGAAACAACTGCCCGGGTCCTTGATTTGGTGTGTCTTTAGGAATTCTGTGCACACACCTCAAGTCCTGAATAATGAATCAAACCACCCTGGCGTGATTGATTTTTTAAATGAGCCATTTGCATATTGTGATTAATCATGCTGTCCCTGGGGGCGGGGGCTGGAGGAGCCGTCGGGAATGTCGGCTCTCGTGCCCTCCGCCCGACCCGGGGCTCGGGAAACAAACGCGAGCCCAGAACAGCAGCGCTTCCCAGGGCAGCTGCTGGACTGAGGCTTCAGAGACGGGGTGGACGAATGTCGAAAGGCAGGGCACGGCGGCCAAGACTTCCAGGAACCAAGGGGCCAGCACTGCCACTCTCTGGGTGTCCCCGCCCTGGGGACAGACGTCCTCAGCCGGGGGCTGGGTCTCCAAGGCCTCTCACAGCCCCAGGCTGGTGCTGGCCTCCAGACTCTCAGCCCAACTACCACCCAGCCCTCTCCTAAGCAGGACCAGGGCCCGGAGATCGAGGTGCCTCACAGTGGCTGGGCCGGACGGCAGCCGTCCTGGCCTGGGGCAGCCAGGAGACCACGTCTACCTTCAACACTGGACAGTTGTCCCTGAGACATGGACCGAGGCCAGACCCTCGGGACAGGAAGGAGCCAGGGCCTGGCCTCAAGTGTGGGTGTCTGGGGAAGGGGGCCCATCTCCCCGTCGTGCTTAGGGCAGAGTAACAGTGGAGCATGGCTGCCTGGGAAGAGCCCCCTGCACAGCAGCACAGCCCCGCCCCGTCCCAGTCCTACTGGCCTGTAGTCCTGGGACATGTCCTCTGGGCAAAACCTGCACCATAGTGTCCCCACTTGAGTGGGAGCAGGGCGGGGCCTATGCCCCCGGGTACATTTCCACGGACACACGGCAGGCGTCCAGGGTGACAGGGGTCCCAGCATCACCACCTGCCCAGGGTCCATCGGTGCAGACATGTGGGCAGGAGTCCCGGGGATGGGCTGACGTCTCCGACGAGAGCCCTTCCTGGTGCCGTGTGGGTGGGACAGGAGAAGACGGCAGTGATCCTGGAGCCTGAGAAGCCGCACAGCTAAGACACCCAGATAGACCTATTAGCACATTTTAAACCATTGATCAAAGCAGAACGCTGCAAAACACCCTGGGATTCCACCGAGCACGTCATTAATTCAAAGCCTTGCAGCGGAAGTCAGATCGCACCCGAGGAGACTCTAACGGGTGTTGGCCTGGAGACGCCGGGCCCGGCGCGAGACTGCAGGGCCTCGAGCCTGACGCCACTTCTCACACCCGAGTGAAGTTCCTGGGAGGCAAAGCCCAGACGCCGCCCTCCCTGCGAGCCCGGAGGCCGCCCTGCAGAGGCCGCCGGCTGTCGGGCTTTGCGGTAAGTCTGCAGCCTGCACGGAAGTCCTGAGCTCAGGAGCTGGTGGGGGACGATGGTCTCCTTCACTCCCTCACGCACGTCTTCTGAGTGTCCTGGGGGCAGCAGAGGCCCCCGCCTGCAGGGTCTCCAGTAGCGGGGAATGGAACGGTGGGGCCCGTGCGGCTAAGGGGAGGGGGGCTGTGCTGGACCACGGAGGGGTCTGAGGCCCAGAGCTGCAGGTATTCATGGGCGGCTGAGACGGGACGTTTTGGGGAATGTGGCAGAGTGGGAGAGCGCCCACCGGGGTCTCAGGGTGATAGGATGTGCTCCGTCACCCTCTGTCGCTGTGTTCACCCACTGCAGGTCAAGATGACCTGTATTCAGCCATGCCACAGCTTTGGTGACTCTGCCAGCTGCAGGGTGGGGACGTTGTCCAGCAGCGTGGGGGTGTGAGCTAGACAGGGTCACCCTTGATCCCACACAGGAGCTGGACAGGCTCGGAGGTCTCCTCTGCCGGCCACAGGGGGCTCAGTCTACCACCATCCGGGACACAGTTCAATGGACCCCCGCTCCCTGGCCGTCAGGTTGTCTGTCCCTGGACCCACCCCCAAGGCCAGTGCCAGGGGGTCGCACGGACACGAGAATGACAGGATAGTCTTGGGCCCGGGGAGAGCCGGCCGTGGCCCGCCCACCCACCTGCCCACGCTGGCTGCCGGGTAGCTCCGTGCCCCGGGGACCCAGAAGCTTGTAACGGATGACACTCCTCATCTGTAACTCTCCGGGCCTCTGTAATGAGCAAAAGGTATCTTCTTGCCTTGACACGTTCTCAGATTTACTCAGGAGACATTTTGGAGCCACAGCATCACAGAGCCAGGGGGGCCCCGGCCTCACCCTGTCCAGCGCCCGGGGTTAGTCGCCGGGAGGCCTGAGATGGGGCCCTGGCCTGGCCACCCACCCTGGCCGGCTCCTCAGTGCTGAGCTGAGCACCGATCTTGCCATGAGCAAGTCATAGGCAGGCCTGTTTCTAGAACTTCTCTCCTTCCCACATGCGTCCTGTGACCTGCAGGCTGAGCATGTGGCCGGAACACGTCTGGGCCTGGCTGGCCCAGGCCATCACCCCACTCTTACCATCTGCCCCCGACTTGTCACACAGGCGGTGACAAGCACGCAACTTTGGGGTCAAATCAGGGGTCAAATGTCCTCTGCCACCTGCCCATTCAGTGATCCCGTACTGAGTCCGTGAACTTCACTGGGCCATAAAAATTTGGGGAGAAACCCCAGCAACAGCCGTGACGTGGGTGACAGCCAGGCACCGTGGGTACAGGGAGACCCTAGGGTGGCCCGTCCTGGCCCCGCTGCCACCGGCGGCCTTGCCACGTCCTCCTCCTCCTCCTGGTGGCTCCAGGTCAGGTGGCTGTGGCCTCGCCCTTCCAGCAGCCACCAGAGACCCGCCTGCCCACGGAGCAGAAGCCACGCTCACAGCAGCTGGAGCTGAGGAGCAGGGCGGCCCACGTTCCGAGTGTCCTGGCCGCTCCTAAGGAGCGCGTTCCTCGTAAAACTCGAGGGAAAGGAAAAGCCCGGGGACAGAGCAGACTGTTGGCCACTCTTACGTGGGAAGTTCGTTTCCCACCACGCGGCATGTCCGCCCGGCCGTGGCTCTCTGGCGGCTCCACGTCGCCGTGGCTCGCTGGCCGGCACTGCACCGAGCTCGCTCCCCGCTCCCGCGCCTCGTCTGCCATCCAGCCCGCCGGGGCGGTGACGATCAGGAACCAGATCCAGACGGACGACGCCACCCTCGGAAGCCGCTTTCGCCAGGTGGTTTCGAGGCGGCCTCCAGGAACCACGAGTGCTTCCAGGAACCACGGCCCCTTTCACGGGCAAGGATAACGCCAGGTAAGTGCCGTCAACAACGTGACGCGGGACCCGGGGACTGTGGCTCCCGGGCGCCTCTGGCAAGGCATCCTCCCGGCGGGAAGGTGGGTGGGAGTCGAGCCCGGGGGTGGGGGGTAGAGTGCTGGGCTCCCGGGACCCCCACTGCTAATGTGAGCAGCTTTGAAAGAACCGCAAAGGCTGAAGCGTCCCCGTGCTCGCCGAAGGCCGGAAGGCCGGCATTTCTCAGGGTGACCGGGCAGGAGGGAGAACACACGGCGGGGCCCGTCCCCTCCCCGCGGGGCCCCCCCAGCCGTCCAGGCCGGCTTCCAGCCAGGCTCGCTAATGCCAGAGGGTGCCGGACGCCGTGTCCCCAACTCGCCCCGGTCTGTGCCTTGGGGTGCACCTGGGGACAGCGCCACGATCCCGTGGCCTGGCGCACCCCCGCGGCCCACGGTTAGGCCCTCTGTGCCGGGCGGCCCGGGACCCTGGCAAAGGGCACGCTCCCTCATCTGATTCCCCCTGCACCTTGTACTTCAGCTTGTGTTTTCAGCAACCAACCTCTGCCACATGCCTCTGCAAACCCTTCCAGAGGCCCCAAGCACGCCCCACAAACTGCTGCACTTCCGTGACCACACAAGACAAGATGCAACCCCTGGGAACAGCAGGCGAGCCTCCCCGCCGGTGTCCTGAGAGTGGCTGAGCCCCCCAGGGCTCATCTCGCTCACCCTCCTAGGGCTTTTCCTCCTCCTAAAGGGGGAAATCCCATGGGATCCAGTAAGATGACCCTGTTTGGCGATGAGCCAGCCTCTGGGCAGCAGGAGGGAGAGCCAGACAGAGGGACCGACCACGGCCAAGGCCGAGGGAACCCCAAGGGGGCGCGGCCATCTACAAGGTGGGTTTCTGTCAGGGATTTTGCCCCCTGGGACAGCGCCCGGTGCCTGGCCACCATAGAGGACACAACCCAGGTGTGGACACTACCAGGCATGCGATGAGGGCACCGGGCATGTGACGTCCCAGGGAGCAGGCCCCGGACCCTGGCCTGGACCACCCTCCAGGGCTGGAGCGTCAGGTGACGGTTCCCTGAGCACCTGTGGGCAGGGCTCTCTGCTGATCATCTGGCTGAGACCAGAGACCAGAAAGAGGCCACCCTCAGGCCCTGTCCCCAGGTCACAGCCCAGTGGCCCTCCCTGCAGACACCCAGGTCTGACCCTCTGGATTCAGAGCGGGCGCTGGCACAACGTGCCTCTGAGCAGAAGGAGCGAACTCTGCCCGGGCCCTGGTTTTGCTCTGTCCGCTTCTCTGGTTCCTAACCTGTCCCCAAGACAGGTGCTCGCGTCTGCACTTGCCATCTGTGCGTCCTCACAGACTGCGGACAAGGCTTCTTAGAGAATGAGGCCATCGCGGGCGCCCAGACAGTGCTTCTCCTGGGGCGGCCCTGTCATCCGAGAAACAGGCAGGTCTGCGGGCAGGTGCAGGGCTCAGTGCCGGCCGGGCTCTGCGACCTGGGGGTGGGGAGGCATGAGTCCAGAGTCACGTCATTAGGCTAAGACATTAGAGAGAGACGGAGAGGACCCAGGATGGGCTCTTCGTGGCTCGGTGGGCCCAGGCGAGACACAGGCGAGCCAAGGACACAGGCGGCGAGGCTGGGCCCTCCACACCAGAGAGGCTGCGTGGCTCTGAGCAGGGGCGTGAGGGTCTCGGGGACCCCGCCTCAGGAAGCATCTCAGAACAGCACTGAGCAAAGGGTTTCGGGAGGAGGACAAGAGGGACCCCGGTTTCCACGGCGAGCCCCAAGAGGGCTCCTCCTGGGGGCCCACCGCGGGAGAAGGGGCCCGGGCTGAGCCTGGCCTTTGTGGGAGGTAAGGAGCCTGGGGCACCTCCACAGGCCCGCAGACCAGACGCTGTCCCTCGGGCATGGGCTCCCTGCCGCAGGCTGGTGGCGAGCTCCGACCCGCTCCAGCCCCACTCCGAGTCAGCACAGAGACCAGCCACGCCAAGCCCGGGCTGCCAGACAAGCCAGAACTCGCTTGGAGCGGATCTGAGCATCACCTAGTTGACCTGTGATGCACATAGAAGCCAGGGGCTTGAGCGCACAGGCCCTGGAGCCCAAGGTTACAGGGACAGACCGCATAGGAGGGTGGGGCTGTGAACTTGCTGTCCACGCCGGGCCGGGGTCTGCACCCAAGGAGAGGGCGCGAGGGCAGCCTACAGGGGTGACAGCAGCAAGTGGGGACGATGGTGGAACATAGATCCCATCAGAGTCGCAGACCACTGCTCCCAGGGTGTCCTTGCAAAGGCTTTCGGGGAAAAGAGCTAATTTAGAAGGAATAGAATAGGTGAGACCGACCTTGGTGAAAACCTTGTGCAGAATAATCTCCTTCCTGGTGCCCACTCCCAGGAGCCCCTGGGGCCCAGGCTGAGGCGGGGGCTCTTCAGGCAGGGGTCCTTGAGGGGCAGCCTCTGTGTGTCCGTCACAGGCTCCGCAGGCAGCTGTTTGGGGGGCAAGCATTTCCCGCTTTCCGATGGCCGTGGCGTCACACACACAGGGAGCCCATCTTGCCCCTCGGTCACCATGGGCTCCCTGTGCCCTATAGGCCTGATGGGTGGTAGCAGAGGTGCAGCAGGGGCGGGACAGGAAGTGCAAGGGTGGCCGGGCCCCCCGAGCCAACGAGGAGCCAATCGTGAAGGATGGAAGGCAGTGGACACGGAGGAGGACACGGGGGATGGGGGGCGGGCAGGACAGAGGTGCGGCCTGCCTCCCACAGAAGCAGGGGGCCTGCACGCTGTGCCCGGGGCTGAGGCTGCCCCTTCTCACCTGCAGCATCAGGCAGGGGAGGTGGAAGGTGCGTCCGCTCCAGACAGGGCTCCCTGGGCCCAGCCCACGAGCTGTCCGAGTGCCCAGGGCCGAGATGGACAGGCTCAAGGGACGGCTCCCTGCAGTTCCCCAAAGGGCTGTGATGACAGCAGGTGCATGCTCCTGGCCTCTGCGCGGACTGTCTCCGCACAGAAAGTGGGGAGCTAACTGGACACCCAGTCCAGCACAGAAGGGCTGTCACTTTCCCCAGCCCAGGCTCAAGTCGGGCAGAGGCAGAGTGGCCTCCTTGCTGGACGCCGAGAGAGAGAAGCAGCTGGCCTTGGAGAGTCACCTCCTGTCCCTGCATCGAGTGCAGACACCTCCTGAGGGGCCAGTGGCTTCTACACGTTGAATATGATGGCGCTTAAAAAATAATTCTGCTGTTTGAATTTGGGGCCTGAGAAACGCTCAGTCGAAGAGGGAGCCACGGGCTCCAGGCGGGTACCGGAGCCCCGACGACGTCAGCCACTTTGTCTCACCGCCCGCCTCACGCTGCTGGGGTCAGGGACCTGGCTTTCCGCGGAGGTGCCCGTCGGGCCAGCGCAGCCGTGACCGCGCACGGACACCGGAGAGCTGACCCCTCGCTGCCTCAAGGCACCTCCCCACTTTCTCACGAGAGGGTTTCTCTCCCCCGGGAACCCATCTGGAGGGGTGGGCCGGCCCTGACTTGGGGGCATAACGTGCTCACGATGGCGTTCTGTCTCCAGGGCGACCCGAGGCATGTGGGGGCGCCAGCGCCACCTGTGGAAGCATCCCCGTCCCGGCCTGTCTTGGGGACGCCCTTGAACCGTGAGTGGAATTGTGTGGCTCGTTTCCTGCCTGGAGTGGGAGGCCTCGTGTGGCCCGCCACACCCCTTCTAACTGCCGCGTGGCCCCTTATGTGAGCGCACCACAGCTGGCCCAGTCCACCCACCCCGTGAACATGAAGGTGCCTCCGATTTCGGTCTGCAGGCGGCAGCGATAGGAACACCCCTGGCCTTCCTTGAAGACATGGCAGTCACTTCTCCGGTCACTCCCAGGGCTAAAGGTCCCCTGTGCACAGGTCACAGGGTGCACAGAGCCTAGCATCAGCGAGCACGCCAAACACTGTTTCCCATGACCGACGCCACAGCTGCCGCCCCCGCCTCACTCTCCGCCGGCACAGCAGCGACAGCATGGTGTCCTCAGGGAACAAGAAGGTAACAGGTGAGAGAGCGGAAGGTGCCCAGGAGCATGGATCGCCTCACAGCACGTCTTGTTGAACAGAGCCAGGACGCACGGACGTCTGTCAGCCTGTCCTCAGGAGTGGTCCACTCCAGGCGGCCTGAGGACGGAGCACGGTGTGGTGGAGGGGTGGCTCACAGCCTGTCCACCCCAGAACAGAGGTGAGGGCCACCGTTCTGGGACCTGAGCACTCAGCGAGCACACACGACCCGGCTGGGGCCAGGCGTCTGTCTCTGGAGTTCAGACAGAGGGGATGCGCCTTGGGCAGCCAGAGTCTGCAAGGTGGGGGCCTGTATGACCCCCGAGGCCCCACAGGTCGACTGGGGACATTCTGTCCCCCAGGAGGGGCCGGAGATCACTAGAGATCTCCGTCAGACAAAGCAGCCATGGCTGGTGCTGTCTACCTGAGGCCAGACTCCTCATGAGAAGGTTTGTCACGTGGGCCCCAGAAAGATGGGGTGTGTGGGGGGCGCTGCAGAAACCCAGTGCGTAGAGGATCCGCTAGCAGACAACATGGGGTGGGGGGCTCAGACTCAGCACTCGCCCTGCCTCTGGCCTATGCCTCTGGCCTGGTGTGTGGCCTTGGGCCTCAGTGTCCCCCTGGGGACAGGGATGTCCAGGTGAGCATTTTCCTGAAGTACCAGGGTTGAGCCGATGTGCAGTCAGTGGGAGATACTAGGAGGTTTAGTGGAAGGAGTTGGCTCATGTGGTGAGGGCTGGCCAACCAGCTGGCCTTGGACAGACAAGTTGGAGGGATGTCTTCTCCCCAGCAGGTGTGGGGAGTACTGGGTGGAGCATGGGGGAGGAGGGCCTGGGAGTTGACCAGGGTAGAAAGTGGGTCCGAACCCCCAGGTGTGTGAGAGCCGGGCTCAGGGTCTCTCTGGAGGTGAGGGATCTGACCCCAGACCCGGCCAGGTTGCCTTGTGTTGGGACCCCTCCTTCTGTTCAACAGAAGGAGACCCCAGGACTCCAGGTGGTGGTCCCCTGACACCCGCCCCAGGCCAAGGGTGTCAGTTTTCAGTGTCCCCTGGGGACAGCCTGAGGGAATTTTGTCCCGCATTGCCTGAGGGCATCTTCCAAGCACTAACTCCCACAGAGCTCCCACGGGGCCCTCCTACCCCCACCCTGGGAAATGCAGGTGGCCTCAGGCAGAGGGACACTCTGGGGCCTGGGACCACCCCGAACCCCACTGTCCTGACTGTGGCGATCTCCTGGCACTCTGGGCCACTAGACAGGCAGCACCCAGCAAGGTCCGACCATCAGAAAAGCCTCCTCTTGGCCTGTGGGAGCCAAATTCCAGCCCCGCCCCCCATGAATCCTGTTCCCATGGCCCCAGCCTCATATATTCGTCCACACAGACCCATCCCCACTGGCCCATTTACATAGATCCCTCCATACAGACCCATCCACATAGGCCCATCCACACTGATCTGTCCACATAGACCCATCACCATGAGAACATCCCCACAGACCTCATTCCGCATTCACATAGACCTCTCCACATAGACCTCTCCACATAGACCCAGCCACATAGGCCCATCCACATAGACCCAGCCACTTTGATCTGTCCACAAAACCTATCCACATAGGCCTGTCCACAATGATCTGTCCACAAAGGCCAGTTCCCTGCATTTCCAGAGGCTCTGGTTTCCAGGTGCTTTGCTCTATAAATTAATACACGACAATTATGACTCTCCTGTCATTCTCTAAAGCCGGGTCTGGGCTTCAGCGGGAGACAGGAGAGACTTTCTCACTGTGGAAGCTATCTCTCAAATGGCACCTGTGGCCAATGTGACTGGTTTTTTATTGCAAAGTCTTCACTGACCTCTCATCTGCTTCAGACCAGAACCAATAACATGTTCATTTATGTCTGAGTGATTTGGCCCGAAGGGCTCCAGGCAGTCCTGCGGCCGGGGGATCCCTGGGGGGATTCAACCATGTCCTGCACGGGCCCAAGCCCAGTCAGGACTGTGCTCTTGTGCAGAGAGGGTGTGGCCGTCCTCGGCCCTGGGCCGGCCTCAGCTCCTGCCCGCTGCTCACCCTGTCCCTGGGCCCCTGCTGAGAAGGTCTGAGACAGGGACTTCTGTGTATCCACACGTCCATCCAGCGTGCCACCAGCCTCCTGAGCCCTCAACACGTTTGCTCAACCCCAAATGAAGGAACGGAAAAGCATCCAATGTTTTCTTAGAACAGTGAGAAACCTACTCGATGATTTTAATTGTGTTTGCCTCGGGGCATTTAAATCATCCCAGAGCAGGGTGTGAAAATCTGCCCCCATTGGTTCGGGATTGAGCCTTGACAGGAGCAGCCCCTGTGGAGTGTGGTCTCAGAGCAGAGGCCTTCCTGCTGGACTCTTGCTGTCCAGCCTCTAAGAAGGCCTCATGGTTGGGAGCAGAGCCCAGTGAACCCGGTGGGCTGGGGCAGGGGCGAGGGGCCAGAGGCCTGGACCCTGGGCTAGAGCACACCCTGGAGGAAGGGGTCCTGTGCCTGAGATGTTGGCAGCTTCCTAGAGCCTCTGAGAAATTCCCTTCTCACTGGCCTTTGAGACGTCCAGTCAGCCGAGTGTCTCTGTGCCATTGCTCACGGCCTGGCCAGACCAGCCGCCTCTGCAAACACACCGGCCCGGCCTGCTCCCCGCCAGCCACGAAGTCTCTCCCTGCTCGGTGAGGTCTTATTCTTCCCTCAAGACACAGCTCAAAGGCTGCCTCCTCCAGGAAGCCCAGCCTGCTGGCTCACCCTGGACAGTCAGACTGCTGGCCAGCAGCCCTGTGACCCGGTGCTGTCCCTTGTGCCTTAAACGGCAGCCATTTCCTCCACCGGCTCCAAGCTCTCCAGACCCGAGCGGAGAGTCCTGCACCCCATCTCTAGGAGCGACCTGGCCTCTCCACAAGGGGGGGACCACCTGCCAGGATCGATGCATCACCATGGAAACCAGTTACCGTGAATCCGATGTCTGCTGCCAAGAACACAAACCGCACACGAGTTCGCATCACCGAGAGCACGTGACTTGACAGTTGCCTGGCCGGCCGGACACAGGCCGAGACATAGTCGGGCGCCCAGGGACAGACGGACGGCGCCTCCAAGGACAGCCATGATGACTCCGCCAGAGTAGAGGTTTCTGAGGGGCCTGAGCCCCCAGGTCCCCCCCACCCCGAGTGCAGCTGTGACAGCAGCCACGGGGCGGGTGCTGGGAGGGGGGGTGGGGGGGCGGGTAGGAGGGCTTCTCAGACCCTCCTTCCAGCTCCACCCAGGCCCCTCCAGGGCACAGCCTCCCAGGGAGGTTTCCTCCCCAGGCCTCCCATCTGTCTCTCTCTGTCTCTGTCTCTCTGTCTCTCTGTCCCTCTGTCTCTCTCTCATGACCAGCAAGGTCTTTGCCTGTGACTGTCCAGAGGGGTATGGCTTGGGCCTGGCATCAGGAGTCACAGCAGGAGAGAAGGGAGGACGGCGGCCCTGGTCCTGGCCCCCATGGCGCCACCAGAGGCCCAAGAGGAGAGCGTGGGCCTCGTGAGGGGCAGGACGGCCGGCGAAGCAGGGCCCCTGGGGCATGGAGCCCGTGGCCAGGAGAGGTGGCCAGCAGTAACCCGTTCTGTGAGAGAATTAAAGTCAGCCCTTGAACCAGGCACCTGCTGGGTCTAACCTGGGAGCTCAGCGCCTCTGACACGTGGGAGGAGAGGCAGGACCCCCAGGAGCTGGTGGAGGACAGTGGGAACCAAAGGCCTGCGCCTGGAGAAGTGACATGCTCCCAGAGGTGGGCCTCCTCCCAGTTTCGGAGCCTGGGTCAGTCCCTGCCCCTGAAAAGCCTCCCGAGGCAGGGCGTCCAGGCGCGGCGGGCCGGGTCTCAGATGGGCCTGGTTTGAGGCCTGCAGAGGAGGCCGGTGACGAGGGCTCTCGGCGAGGGGAGGACCAGAGAGGTCACGGAGCGCTGCTTACAGGTTGGCACTGGGGGTCCTGGAGACCTGGAGACGCAGAGCACACGTGAGCCTCCTCCCGAGGGGAGCTGGTCTCCGTCAGTTTGAGGGTCAGACCGCAGGGGTGAGGACGTGCCGTCTGGAGCCACAGCCACGCCCCAGGCAGCGACGCTCCGCTCGCAGACATGCTGCAGGGAAGATGGGGCTCCAGGGAGAGGCCCGGGGGCTGCGTGCCACCTGCCGGGGACGCGAGGGCCTGGCCACAGACGCATCAGCCTCGCTGCAAACCGCCCGATTTACACACGTTTCTGATGCCTCATCGAGAACTTAAGAGCCATAGTATCTCCTTCACGGAATTCGAACATTAAGCTTTTCAGGTTCATTTCCAATTTAACATCCTCCTTCCAAAATGTCTCTCCTCTAACACGGTCTGCGAAGCCCAGAGAGGATGTTCGGAACCTTCCAGCACGACACCCCTCCTGGTGCACGCGGGGGTCTCAGCACACGGTTTTGCTAACCGCCCAGACGGCAGCCGGGAGGCCGTACGGATGGAGATGCAGATGTTCAGAGTCTGTGTTTCTCCTGAGTTTTCTAAGCAACAGATAACCAGGGTCCAGCCACTTGCCTGGGGAGTGATTCCAGGTGCAGCACCCTCTTTGCTTCCGTCTGGTATCCATCACTTCCCCGTCGGGGTGGCTATGCACATGTGTGGGGCCGGCCCGGAGCTGGGTCTCTGCGGCTGCCTGCCCCGGGCGGGGGGGGGGGGGTCAGAGGCGGTGGTCTTTGCACACAGCTGGGCCCTCCGGGGGCCCACAGGAGCTCCTGGTCAGGAAGTGCCACCAGCTGACACGGGCCAGCCTCCCCCGGGCACAAAGCACCTCATCCTTATGACAGTGACCTGGGCGGTGCCGGGCAGGGGTCTGGTCCAGGAACAACCTGGGCCCACCCGCCCTTCCCCCACACACACCACCCGCGAAGGGCCCGGGACCTGGGTGCGCAGGGCCGTGGGGAGGCACCTGCACCCACACTGGGAACGGAGAACGGGCAGACATGAGGCAGGTTTCAGAAGTCATCTTGAAAGCCTGATTGATGGATCTGGCTGTGTCCCAACTGCATTTGGAGAAAACTGCTCAATGGAGAATCTTTTATTAAACCCAGGATTAAGAAGGCTTGTTTTATCAGAGTTTCAGAAGTGACAGAGGATTAAACCAGCAGGACGGAGGGATTCGAAGTAGGAGACGGGAGGTCTCGGCAATGCTGCGCCCTCACGCTCCAGGGGGCACGGGGGTCCTGGGCGTTGCAGGCTTTGGCCAGACTCCCTAAAGACGGTCAGGTCTGGCCCCAGGGCCTACACGGCCCGTTCTCCACCCGGTGCGGTCTGTGCTTGGCCATCACTTGCCCGGGTCACCAGCTGCAGGACAGGCGCCTCGAGGTCAGGTCGAGGCGGGGGACACAGCTCCCGACTGCTGCGCAGCCCCAGGCCCTGCACTTCGCACCCCACAAGCCCAGGGAGCCAGGGCATCCTGCCCTCTGCAGGGGCTTGAACCCCTGAGCCGGGGCAAAGGGTGCGGCCTGCCTGGAAGAAGGCTGACGTGAGCCTGGTCAGCAGGGACGCCTGCCCGGCCGCCCTTGGGGTCTCAGGGCAGCTCTGAGGAGGTCGCGTGGAGGGAGGTTCGAGCCCCTCCAGGTGCCGTGGGTCTGGGCCTGGAGCAGGTCCAGGCTGATCGGCAGGGGCAGCGCGAGGGTGAGGAGGAAAGAGTCCAGCACGGCCCATGAGCCCCGCCGGGGGAGGGGAGGGAGGCCCCTGGGCCCCACAGAGAGAAAGGGACGTCCAGGGCGGCAGGAATGCTGGGGACAAGCTGGGCCGGGCTGGTGGCGGCACCGCAGCTCGGCTGCGCCAGTGGGGTCCTCCTGCCACGGACGGCCGCGTGTGCCTTCTACTTCCTCCACCCATCTCCCACTCACCGACGTTTTCCTGAGTTTTTCCTTCTCCTGCTGCTCTATCGGGAAGACGTAGAACATCTGGGCTTACCGGTCACATAACTGTCTGTGAAACGCACTGTGAGATCAATGAGGGTCTGAGCCTTTACAGACTTCCGGGAGCCAGAGAGGCAAGCCCCCTTGGGAAAGGACTCCCAGTTTGGGGGAAACCAGCGCCGCCTAGCAGCACAGCCAGAGCCACGGGCGCCCGGCCGCAACAGGTGCATTGGAGCACGAGCGTGACCTGGGGCTCGGCATTGACTCTGTGGTTCCGTCCCCGAGCAGACACGGTTCCCAAGAAGCCTGCGAGTTTCCGGCAAGGCCACCCTTGCTCCCGTCTTCACGGTGCCCGCTGTCCTGCACGCGGTCCGTTGCACGTTGGTGTCGTCAGAGACCCCGCGGGGCACGGATCCAAGAGCGCCAAGCCCTGCCTCCTGTAGGAGTGTGTTTGGGTAAATGTTCACTATATTCATGAGTTCTTCCTCAGGATTCCAGTGGTTTTCCGCCTTTGTTCCACAATGTTTGCCTTCTACTCATCCCTTGTGGGGGGGTTGGTGTGTATAGAATTAATTTTAGTTATGTCTCCTATCCTGCTTTGTGATCTAGGCAAACAGTGGAGCCGACCAAATGATCACAATAAGGAGCTAATTGAAAAAATCTAAATGTTACAACTATAAAAACATCATGTCGTTTGTTATTGTTTACACTGATTTTGTTGGGGGTTTTCTTTACCAAAAGAACCTACATAGACTCAAGAAGGTAATTTCTGAAAATATGGATCCAAAACAATAAGGTGACCAACACTCATCACCCTGCCTGGCCTCGGGCACCGGTACCAGTGCCCCACGGTGCTCTCGGCCGTCTCACTGCACAGGCACCTGCACACGCACACTGTTGCACACACGTGCACACGTATGAACACTCCGTGCCTCACTGTGAGGTGTTATTCCAATCCTGCCCCGCTCTTAGGTGCCCAGATCATCCCAAACCTCTGCTGTTCCAACAGCTTAAAGCAAGAATATCTGGCTGACAAACTGTTGGAAATTAAAAATAAAGATTATTTTTATGCTCAAGGATATTTTAAAAGGAGAGGAAGAAATGCTTCAAGATATCAAGCAGTAGAAGACTGTCTCGTGGTGTGCCAAAACCGCTAATACCAGAGAACCAGTGACTCGGGAATATTAATTTTCAGACAAATCATTATTTTAACAGAACTGCCAGGCGGAACAACTTGCTTCTGACCACGTCTAATCTGGTAAAATTGCTTTGGCCCAAGCGCAAGAAGCCTTGGCAGGAGGCACCAGGCAGCAGCGAGGAGGAGGCTGGCGAGGCCGGGCTGAGCCGGGCTGTGTTGGACCGGCAGCCTGGCAGGGCCACGTGCCCCAGGACCGGTGCAGGCCAAGCAGGTCAGACGGCGGGGCCAAGAGGCTGGAGCTGGGTCGAGGGCTCCTCGGTGGCTGATCTCCCGGGCCGGTCGCCAGGAAGAGGCTGCACCCCGCACAGCACAGACACATCCCCTCGGGCGCTGCACGGACTGCTCTGGGCCTGACCCTCACAGACACAGGGCACCAGGGGGTGACAAGTCACGGCAGTAGATGCGGGTGCTGGATGGAGGGCACGTGCGAGGGGGCAGGACTCCCAGGATCCTCTGAGCAGGACCCCGAGCTCCGCCTGCGTCTGCCACCCTGAACGGGGCTGCAGGGAACGGCCCTCGTAGAAGGGGACCCCCGGAGCCACCCCATCCACAGGGGCCCCAGATGGGAACCTGGGCCCACAGAGAGTGTCGGGCCCCAAGACACCGGCCCCCGTCCCAGCCGGCCCACAGCCTTCAGGAAGCACTAACTTCTGGTTAACTGTTCAGGTCTGGAAACTGGACTAGTCCTGGTGTAAAACCATCGGAGCCCTGGGTGTTCCCGCCTCTGTCTTGGTCCCGTGTGCAGCCGCGACGCCAGCTGGGCGGGAAGCAGTGGTCTGACTGGGAAAAGCCCACACACAGGCCCTGGTTAGGACGGCCGCACGTCTGCAGGAGACACACACCCTCCCGTCTCCACGGAGCCAACTCCGGGCTGGTGCCCTGCCGCCCCTCCTGGCGGCCCCGACCCCCAGGTGACCAGCTCTCACCCTACGAACGCACTGCTGCGTGCGAAGTTCCCCCCAGCAGACTCGCCCCGTGCCTGTGGCTGAGGTTCTGGGCCACCGTCGAGCCCAGGAGGTGTGGGTGCGGCTCCCTGAGTTCCTGGTCACGGACAGCACCCCTGGGTGGTGCCCATGTGGCTGCTGTGTGTCCTACCCCTGGGGTCAGAAGACTAAGAAGGGGCAGAAAATGCGATTTGAGGGAGACGAGACTAAACACACAAGAGCAACCTGGGGGCTGCTGCGTGCCCCCCCCACCGCCTGCCCCCCAGAGTCTGCAAGGGGCTGGGGCCCAAGGAGCCCTGGGGGGGGCCCTGCTCAGACTGCCCCCACCCTGGAGCCCGACCCCGCAGGACACCTTCCAGAGGTGAACCCTGAAAACACTTCCACAGACTGCGAATGGTCTGGTAGATGGGAGTTAGCACGAAACACCCCGTGGCCTCCGTGTGACCTCCCCGTGGCCTTGGGCAGCGGCCTGACTCCTCCTGGGAGCTCGACAAGTTTGTTAGTTTCATTGTTTGGGTCTCAAACTAGGCTCCACTTCAGGGCAGAATGAATCTGTTGAGGCAAATCTTTGTGAGAAATGGTCTGCACAGATGCAAACTGACGCCTGAGGGGGCGGGGCTGGTTGCCACGGCAACGGGAGAGCCGGTTTTGATTCCGCTTCGTGAGCCTCGGATGCTAAGTGCGCCGAGAGCCCGCGTCCTGCACCCCCCAGGGCCAGGCTGCGCTCTCACCCGGAAACACGTCTCCAGCAACCGTGGGCTTCTGCTTTCAGGTTCCCAGGACCCTTGCGGTGGCTGGAAAGCGGGTACCCGCAAAAGTCCCCAAAATGTTCTGAGAGGAGGCAAGTCTGGCCTGAGCCATTCTAGCCACCTGAGCTGGCGCTCCCCACGGACAGAGGGAAGTCAGCACCGGAGTTTCCCCGAGCCCCTCTGTACTGGCTCCGTCACCGTGCTGACACCCCCAGCCGTCCGTCACCCTTTGAGTCCATCCACTGTGAGGCTGGTCTTGAGACGGCCCCACCGTCCTCCTCAGACTGTTTCCTCCTCTCCCGTGAATGGCTGAATGGCTGCCGGTTCCGGAAGCCGGCAGGTGCAGAGAAAGGCCACCCACCAAGCACGTGCCCTGGTCGTAGGGACCCAGGACACTGGACACTGGCCGTTCAGCACGGCAGAAGCATCCAGCCAGCTCGATCCGAGCAGCAGGGTGGACTCGGCCCCCTGGGGCTACGCTCCCTGACTAGGCAAACCCCTAGTTGGAAGTCCCACGCGGGGCCTGAGCAGGCCGCCGTGCTGTCCTGCACAGAAAGCCCCAGCCGTCCACCTCTGAGTCAGAAACAACGTTCCCCAGACGAAGGAAACCACTCTCAGTGGAACGAACAGCTCAGGCAGTGGATAGGAGGTCAGGGCTGGACGTCCAGAGGTCAGTGTTGCCTCCCATGCGGACAGAGCGCAGACCCACGCCTGCGGTGAGCCCTTCTGTACAGAGGCCTGAACTCAGAATGTGCCAGAACCCTGGCCTTCCTGCAGGAAGCGGAGCCAAGAGCTCCCTGCGGAGACGCTGGTCCTGGAAAGAACTGAGACACGCCCCCCCGCCCCCCTGCAAGTATCAGGAGCGAGTGCCTGGTGCCGCCGTAAGAAGGCCTGAGCCCTAGAACACTTGTTTCGCTCAGAGCCTTTGGTGCGCTGGGAGCGATGAGAAGTATGTGACAACTGTCTCTGTGGCCCCGATCCCCTGAGGCCCCAAGAGCAACATGGGGGCACGTCCCTCCCGAGCAAGCATGGTGCCATGACTTCCGTGCAGCCATATCAAGCAGGGTCCCTCCTTGTTCTCCAAGCCGAGGACGTTGTCTCATTAGAGAGAAGATCTGAGGCTCTCCACGATGGCCGGTCACACTGAGCCCTGGACCCACAGTCCCTGACCCTCCGGGGGCGGGGGGGCAGGGGGACAACCAGGCAGGCTCCACGGAACGACAGCAAAGGGGGTCTGACCGCTGGTGCCCCTGTTTCTCCATCTCACAGCTGTGCTGCCCTGTGCTGGGTACAGATGGCCTCTGGCATGTGTGAGGGGATGCCGTGCCCCGCCCCCACCTGCTGCCCCAGGCCTGGGTCTGTAACAGATGTCCTGCCGTGTGCAGTCCTGAGGCTGTGCACCGGGCACTCAGAGGGGCGATGGCAGGGCAGGTGTGGGCGGGCGGGGGTAGCGGTGCCCCTCACAAAGCCAGAGGCCCTCCGATGAGGCGCCTCCGACAGCCCTCAGTGTGGGGCAGCCCAGCGATTCCAGAGGGACACCCCACCTGCACCCAGGTGTGGAGTCTGGGTGTGGCCCCCTGGATGCAGGCCCCAGAGTGCAGGGTCTGGACGTGCCCTTCGAGGGCAGCACTGAGGCCTGACTAGAGGGGCTGCTGGGGGCATCCAGGGCTGGGCTGGCCCGGTCCTCTGCCTCCCAATAACCTCTTCTGTAAGTTCTCCCAGAAGCTGCCTTTTTGGGATTCAGGAGGCCCTGGTTCTGGTCCTACCACCTCTGCTCTGAGGCCAGGGCAAATCACAGGCTCTTGGGACGGAGCACAAGGCTGTGCACAGAGCAAGAGACTGCCGGCGGCCGCCAGCAATGCCCCTCCTCTGTGCCCTTCCCACCACCCTTCTGCCATCTCCGGGCTGGGAGCCCTGGTGAGGGATTGGCCCGTGTTCATGTCATGCCCTGAACGTGGACGGTCTTTGTGGAGGGATCGACAGGTGGACAAGCCCCATGGGGCCGCCCAGCAGTCCGGGCTGAACCCTGAGCTCACAGCAGGCTTTCCCGCCTTCCTTCTTGCCCCACTTGTCCAGAACAAAAGCCGGGGCCCCCCACCCCCAGGGGAGCAATCCCGGAAAGCTGGGGCGGGTCAGGGCTTGGGGGCGGACACCCACATTGCCGCACACTCTTCACCCCTCTGGGTTTCACATTCCTTGTCCAGATCCCAGGCCTCATCACTGCGTCCCACAGAGAAGCATGGGGAACACAGCCCCCAGAGGCAAGGGCCACGAGCTGAGAAAGTCGTGAATCTTAGTGATGCCCCAGAGTCCAGGCCCAGGCCCTCCAGAATTGGGGGGGGGGGGGGGGAGGGGCTCTCCCGAGCAGGCACCAGTGTCCTGACCTTCCAGCCGGGAGGGAAGAGCGTGGGCCTCCCCCGAGCTCACACGTGTCTGCCGAGCACAGTCCCCAGGCCCCCCAGCCGCACCCTACTGGGGGCACAGAGCCAGAAGCCCTCACAGGGGTCGTGCTGGCTGCAAAGCCCACCCGCGTCCCCGGGTCTCACCTGTCCTCCACCCCCCAGCACCCGGCCCGACGGGGGGCTGGGCCAGGACCCTGGATGGGGCGGGGGGCCTCTCTGTGCAAGGCCACGGCCCACCCACACCGGCAGGCAATTTGGATGTGAGAATATTTTAATACAAGGACTATGAGAATTCCTCTGAACTCTGGTTTCTTGCTCACATTTCTGTTCCTGGAGCCTTCAACGGACAAGGATTTTCTTTAAAAATAAAGTGAAATCATCCAGTCCTCCTTCCGCCTCCTTTCAGGGAAGTGCTTTAATGTGAGTTGTCCGATTCTGTTGGAAGCGGAGGCAAAACCTGGCCGGTTGTCTCTTTAAATCGGCTCTGCAGTGTGCCGGGCGGCCGGCGGGGCTGGGAAGAACCATTCTGCCCTGCCGCAGGGAGCCGGGCCACAGCCCGCCCAGCGCCATCAGCGCCTCCCCCATCCCCATGGTTACGGCTCCTGCTTCCCGGCCCGGTCCCCGTGCCCGGCTGTCGCCCGCCCTCCGAAGCAGGCGCAGAGGCGGCTGGCGGTCCCCACGCGGAGCTCTGGAAGCCACCCGCGGAGAATTGCATTGAATGTCTGCGGGTCCTGGCTCTGACTCACTCTCTCGGTGCAGTGCCCGTGGCGCCGTGGCCGGGCTGCAGTCTTGCAATCTGTTGATAACTCCACTTGCTAGCTCGGAATGGAAAACTGCTCCCCGGCACAGAGAACTCGCCACAGCCCGTCGGCACCGCGCAGCGCAGCGCCGGGGCTCCTGCTGCCTCTGCCTGAATAGGTGAGAAGTTGGGCTGCGTTTCCCGGGGCTGCGTGGCGGGTGGGCCCGGGCAGGGAGGCAGCGCGGCGGGCAGGGTCGGAACCCTCCGGCCACGGCGTCCACTCCCCCAGCCGTTGCTCGGGCATCAGCGCCGAGCGGGCTGGGGCGGTTCCTGCTGTTCCGGATGCAGATGCTGTATAACTTTGGGTTCCGCGGAAGGCGCGGAGCCACCACCGAGATGGCGCGTCTGGGGGGCGACGCCGGCCCCTGTGTCTGCCGGCCCGGGGCTGGCCGATCGTGGGGACGGCGAGTCGAGGCTTCTTCAGTTCCCTGACTTAAGCTGACAGACATGTTTCGGGGCCGAGCTGCGTGTGCTGGGCGGCGAGCCGAGGCCGGCTCCCAACGTGGGGAAGGCAGTGCTCCGGGAGGGCTGCCCGAGGTCCCTGCGGCTCCTGAGCCCCCCACCAGAGCCCGGCAGACACGGCAGGCCCCCCGCATGCCCCTGGCAATGCAGCCCCCGGCCCGACGCTCCGACCGGCTGGCCGGGTGGGATGGCCATGGGGGGGGGGGGGGGGGCGCGACGCCTGGCTGAGGCCCCAGGGACCCTCCACCCTGCCCTAACCGTGCCCTGTCTTCACAGATGGGGACAACCTCGTGACCCTCACCCGCCCCACCGTCGCCCTGAGGCCCCTGGCCCCGGGCTGGACCCCACAGCCACTGTGTGGGACCTTGACCTTCGGGACGGCCATGGAGGCCGGCGGGGAGGAGGGTGCCACATAATCAGCTCAGCGGCGACCCCGCTCCGTCTGCACTCTGGCTGCAGGAGCTTCTCAGGGCTCATGGTGAGTACGCGCCCCCCGGGCAGCGGGGCCCGGCCACCCCTGTCCGTGGAGTTACCACGTGGCCAGTTAGCAGCATCGGGCCCCGGTGTCCAGGGCTGCCCGCCGGCTGCTCTGCTGTGGGCTTGCTCGGCGTCGATCATACTAATTAGTGGCAGGCATGCTGCAATGTGGAGCCATTTAATCATGGGAGGAGATACGGCCCTGGGTCCCTCCCCCAGGGCTCGGGTGCAGGACCGGGGAGGCCTTCCCTGGCCCCTGGCCGGGGTCACTGCCCCTCCTGTCCGAGGCCGTCGTGTGCAGTGCTCCCAGGGCAGCTCCGCCAGCCCCTTCCCATCAGAAAGTGGGCTGCACGGCAGGGAAACGTGGGTGGGCTTCAGAAGCACGTAGAGCAGACGGGGGCAGGACGCCTCTGTCACCAGAAAAGGGGGCACGGCTGCTGTGGGCAGGGCCATGAGGGGACTCGTCCCGGAGGCTCGTGCAGCCTGGATATGGTCGCTGCCGGCTTGCGTTCCGGGAAGGCTGGTGGCCGGGTAAATAATGCGTTGTGTGTGTTTGTGAAGGACGGTGGTGGAGGGCCCAGCGCGTGCAGGGAATGCCGATAGCCACAGGACACGTGGCCGGCAGCAGCCGTGGCTCGGACGCCAGCAATGACTCAAAAGCACACCGATTGTCTGCTTCATGGGGGGGGGTGGGGGGTCTGTCTGAGTCACTTGTTCGTTTCCTTCCTGTTCTACTCGAGACGCCCAAACAAGGTCGGGCTTGTGGCCAAGACTCAGCATTGTGCATGCCACTGCTCCAAGCCTCGCCGGCCGGGAGGGTGACAAGCAGCCTAGAGGTTGTGCGTCCAGGCTCACCACTCCTGGGGAGGCTGCCGGCCTGGCCGGGGCCCCAGCTTTTTAGGGGACCCAGGGTGCCTTGCCAAACAGGGCTGCCCCCCCCCCTTGGCATTTTTCCAGCTTTTCACCCTTAGGTTAGAGCCTTATTTGCAAATGGAACCTGTCATTTGCAGACAAAGGGTGAGCTCAGAGGTGTTGCAAGAGGCTGGGGGGGCGGGGGGGGGGGGGACCCTGCAGCAGCTTCCCTGGCCTCTCCGAGCACCGCTGTGTGACCCTCCCCATGTCCACTCTGCGTCCCGTCTATACTCTGCCTTCAGTCCCCAGTGACTGTGTTCTGGTCCCAGACGCTGGACACTGGCCAGCCCAGGACAGTGAAAACTGGCGGGTTACACTTGCCCGGAGGGTTTAGGATCTCCGCAGTTCGTTGGGCTTTGATTCTTAACAAATAACGTTTACACTGGAGAGTCTCCAGAAGAAATGGAGAGCCCAGCCCAGCGTGGGGGCCGCTCTGCTGCAAATGCTTCCCTGCGTGTGTCCCTGAGACTGTAGTGTGGACACCTGCGTGGCTTCACCCCAGGGGCCCAGGGCACAAGGAAGACCAGAGGCTGTGGCCAGCAGGGTGGCCCGCCCCTGCCCGCCCACACTGCTGCACTCACACCACCAGCCAGACATGTGCCGGGGCTGGCGGTCCGCTTCCCTGACACCGAGGCCAGCCACCCGCTTTCTGGCTCCTGAGCGTTAAGACGCACGGTCTTGCGGAAGCGCTTCGGGGGCCACGCTGACGCCTGCGTTACACTGAGGCTCTGTCCTCCCTCCTGGACAGGCGCCCCGTCTGCTGTCAGTGTGCCGGTGGGACCGTGAAGGCACAGGCAGCCCGGACGCTCCCCTGTGGGGCCTGCAGGACACAGGCCACCAGCATGGCTGTTAGCAAACGGGGCAGGTGTGGACAGTGGCCCTGTTGGTATTCAGGTCCGAGCAGCTGCCAGACAGGCATTGCTTTGCACCTCGTGGCCTTCTGTGATCCGCACAGTTTCCTCCCCAAAGCTCGGTGGCATCTTGGAAGGGAGTAAGAGGTTGTCCGAAGTTGTGCGCTTTCTTCCTGTTTCCTTTCACAGCGTAGGTCTCGTGGTTCACCCGAGGAGCGGCGTGGTCGCTGTGAGGGAGGCCACGTTCATTTTGCACAAGCTCTGCCTTCCCGGCCACACCCCCCGTGGCTGACAAGGCGTCGTGGGGACTCCTCTGATCACTGGGACATCAAGGGGACTTCAGAGGACAGGTCCATCCGCTCACTAATGTTGAGCCCAAGAGGCAGAGACCCCCCCTTCAGTGGCTTCACTTTGGTATGACCCAGACCCAGCAGGTGCCAGCGGCTGCCAAGGACCCCACGGAGCTCGCACTCGCCCTGAATTCAGGGCTGACCGCAATGTCATCAGACTATCCTTTGTCACGTCCAGCAGGGGCTGGAAGCCAGGACAGGGTGAGAAGCCAGGCCTGCCCCCAGCTCTGCTTGGAGCAGAGGAGTCCCAAAGACACAGGACACCCCTTTTCTGCACATCAGCACCCCAACATTTGAAAAAGCAACAATGGAATTAAAACCCCTGAAAAGACCATGGACGTAGAGGCCTGAGGGGCAGGGACCGGCGCAGTCCCTGTGCTATATTGCCCACACGGGGAAAGTGTGACAGAAACACCCACCAGCTGTACAAATGTGACGTCCAGTGAGGATAATTTGTGCTCCAGAGGAATAAATTACTTACCTTTTGCCTCTGCGTCCCTCCGGGACGCTGCCATGGACGGACCAATAAGATACAGTGATCATTAAAAACTCAGACAAGGGGCGTTGGGGGCTAACAGCGAGATCAGTCTCGGTCGGTACAGAGCAGAGGCAGAGAGGACGGCGAGGAGGGTCTGCGCCTCCTGGGGAGAAGAGCCCCTTCCCTGCGCCCCGCAGCTGGCCCCTGACTTAAGACCTCCCTCCTCCTTCCTTCCTGTCTCTCTTAACATCTAGGTGATTTATTTGCAAAACATACCAAAAGACACACCCAACTACAATAATGATAAAGCATAAAAGGAGGGTAAGCCTCAGGACCAGGGGAAATGCCCGCAAACCCCAGACCAGGGCTCTGCGCCTCCAGGCTCCACGGAGGACACAGGCCAGCCCGTGGGACGATGGAGCCTCGGTTTCCCAGAAGGAGAGACATGGCCACGCAGCTTGGAAAGGCAGAGCAGTGAGCAGGGACAGCGGGCTGGGGGCCACAGCGGTGGGAGCGGCTGTCTGGACTGAGCCCAGCCTCTCGGGCGTGAGGTCTGTTCTGGTCTGAAGGGCCCCGGAGGGACGTGTCCCGGGGAGTCAGCCCCGCACACCACGAGGATTTTGTCCGTGGGACACTTGCAGCGCGGGCCCTCCGGGAGGAACCTGTGCATGTGTGAACCCTAAAATATAAAATAGTGTCTCCCTTTTGCCTTCCCTGCTTTGACTTTTAAGCGTCATCTCTAAAAATGTAGAAGGCAGCCTTGGTCACTAACTTGCAGGAAGAAAGTAGAAGCCGAAAGGAAGTGAGGCTCTGTTTCCGCTACAACTCACTTGGCACAGCTCTTCTGGGATCAGAAGCCTCCCTTGCTGCCTCGCTCAAAGCCAGGCCCTCGGATGGCGACGCATCCCTGAAGCAGGGTGACCTCGGCCGTGCGTGAGCTGGCCCGGGCGCCGCAATCGGGACACGCTGTGTCTCGAACTGACCTCCCGACGCGTTTGCCTGTGGCGGGAGCGGTGGTCTCATTTCCCCTGGCTCAGCATGAAGTGTGTGTGGATAAGACTTGGCGGGTAGGATGCGCTCGAACGTAAGCTCTGTGATGAGGGTCCTGGCCACCGGACGCACTTCTCCAACCCTGGGCACACATGCAGGGCGGGGACGCGGGGCACCAGGCGTCGCTGCAGACTTTGCCTTCCTCTCCCGCCGTCCCTGCCCCCACCTCCAACCAAGAGTCAGGGCTGCGAACACGGCAGGAAGGCGGGGGTCTCTGGGGGAGTGGTGACGGAGCCCCAAGACAGGGCACGAAGGGACTGCGAGTCCCCGGAGGTGTGGGCCCACCCCAGGCCTCAGCCCGAGGCGTGCCGAGCACACTGGTGAGAAAACATGCTTGGGTTGGGCTCCGCCAGCAGCTTGCTCACATTATGTGCACAGGAACCCGGTCCCAGCAGCCAGGGGGCTCCAAGAGAAGTGCCAGTGTTTTTTAGACACCAGGTTAAAAGCCATCGTCTTTGTGAAAAGAACTAATTATGCACACGAGGGCCCGGGCACGTCTCTGGGACGCGATCAGGCCTGACTTGCGAAGAGCCTGCCGGGCCCGCTCCACACCTGTCAGCAGCGTCCAACTCTCAGAAGAAATGGACAGTGAGAAGATCATCTGATATCAGGATTTGACCACAGAAACTTGCTTTCCTCGACTTTTGCAGTGATTTTTCCATTGGCTGGAAGCTGGCGCTGGCCGCCTGTGACAAGTGTCAAACCCTTGGGGCTCTCTGGAGCCACAGGGCGCGCCCTTCCCACCATCACGCACGGCAAGCGCTCCAGAACTTGGGATGCTGGGTGTGTGAGCGCTTCCAGTGGACCGGGACACCAACAGGAGCCCAGCAGGCCCGTTCAGCTGGGACGCCCTGGCCCCGCTCCACCTTTCTTATAAAACACTTACTCTTGGGGGGCCTGGGTGGCTGAGTCAGTTGGGTGTCCTACTTCGGCTCAGACCATGATCTCACGGTTCATGAGTTCGAGCCCCGCGTCTGTGCTGACAGCTCACAGCCCCGAGCTGCTTCGGATACTGTGTCTCCCTCGCTCTGTGCCCCTCCCCCACTCATGCTCGGTCTCTCTCTCTCTCAAAAATAAATAAAAACATTAAAAATTTAAAAACAAAAAACACCTTTTCCTTTTTCAGCAACAGGCAATTAAGTCCCACGTCACGGAAACCTGTCCTCACACGGACAGAAGTTCTGTGTTGCAGGATGGAGGGCCCAGCAGGTGCCCGCCCCAGCCATCGAGGCCTGCCTGACGTGTGTACCTTAGGAGGAAGCCTCCATTAGCCATGGGTTAGTGGCCAGGGTGGGTAGCCCTGCAGGAACCCAGGCCGCAGACCCTCCCCCCGGGGCTGAGCCTCGGTGTCGGGGGGGGGTGGTGGGGGCCTGGTCAGCTGCATCAGGCAGGACACTCACTTCCCCAAGAGGGCCCTGGAACCCTGTCACCTTGAGGCCGGCCTCCTTGGCTGTCTCTCCTCCTGGGCTCGAAATTTCATGGGAATTGGGGCCACATGTGCAGCACGGGTCCTGCTGAAACCCCAGTCATCCCGACAGGAGTCCTCGGTGTTCTGTGCACGTCCACACCTGCCCTTCAGGCTTCCTGGCCGAAGGACAGTCAGGACCATAAGGGGATCACCACAGTGTCCAGCCCACGGCCTGCCGAGTGACACAGTGCCCCTCCTTCGGTTACATCGGGTCATCTGCTGGGCCAGGGGTGCTACTTCCGGCTCTGGTAGTCAGCTAGATCCCTCAGTGACCAGACAGGGAGGAGTCTGGGTCGTGTCCAGGTCACTTGGAACCTTTTCCCTGGTGACAGGATCCCATCTGCTATCATCATGGCAGCAGAGAGACCTCCTTGGAAAAGTCCCTGGCAGGAGCAGATAAGGGGACAGAGGCCATGGCTGGACACCAGGGTGGCCCTTTGGCTGTCCCCCGGCTGGCCAGGGCCTCATCTCAGCTGGACTGACAAGAAATTATCCCCCAGGAAATGAAGCAGGTTGAGCTCTTGGACATAGAAGCTTCCCGGCCATGGCGAGGCCAAGGCCCTGCAAGGACGATTTTCTCTCGGTTTCCCACGTGACTCAGGCTGGGCGCCTTCCTGGAGGAGCACCGGCCACCTCCCGCTGCGCTGACCACGCATCTAGACATGGCCCAGGGTGGGCACATCCACCACGGGCACGGCTGCTGACTCCCCACCCTGACCACAGCCTGTCCTCACAGTTGGGCAGCTCAGCACTGTCTCCCCAGGGTTCCCCGGGGCAGCCTCCATGGTCACAGCCCTCACCTGCCCTCACCTGCCCCCCAAGCCTGGCAAGTACCAAGGCCATGCTGGTAGAGCCCGCGGTTCAGAGCATGAGCTGAGGGGTCAAGACCTGGGGAAGGGGGCAGAGGGGACACAACCAGCACCCTGGGCTGGGGAGGGGCCTTAAAGTGCCCGGTGAGTGGGAGGGGGAGGGAGGCGGTAACCAGTGCCCTGGGAAGGAGTGGGGGTCCATCTCCAGAACCCCTTGGGAGGCCAGGGGATCTGCAACCAGCATCCCAGACAGAGCAGGTTAAAATAAAGAATTGTCTTTCTCTCTGTCCCGGAGCCTGGAAGTTCAAGATCAGATGTCACAGGGCTATGAGAAATAGCCCGCCGTGTAGACGGCTGCCTTCCTGCTGTGTCCTCAAATGGCCTTCCTCTGGGCAGGTCGTGTCCTAGTCTCCCTCTTATAAGGACGTGGGTCCTGTCGAACGAGGCCTCACCCTATGACCTCTTGTGATGGCCGTCACCTCCGTGACAGCCGCCTCCACTAGTCACATGGGGCACAAGGATGTCAGCCTGTGCTTCCGGGGACTTGGCTCAGTCCACAGCAGGGCTTCCCTGTGACGCTGCGAGTTACAACACAGGAAGTGTCTGGAGCGTTGCTCGGGGGGTCAGAGGGCAGAGGGCAAAGATGCACGAGGCCAGGGCTCCTGACTCCCAGCCCGTGGAGCCCGCACAGCAGACGAGGGTCTGTGCACTGGGGGCCCCTCCAGGGCTTTGTAGCTTGGAGCGCAGGCCGCGCAAACCCGCCCACGTGACCATGCGCTTTGGGGTCGTTTTTCCTATTGCTGGAGTTTTGGGAACGTGGTCCCGGCGCGTAAATCTCGTGCCAAGCGGGTGCTCTCCTGAGGGCCTCGGGGCCCTGCCGACCCATCACGGCAACTGCTTTTCCTCCACCGACCTGAGTCAGCTCCAGGGACTCGCTTGACACAAAATTCTCCTGGGGGATCTCGTGAAGCAGAATCTTGATGCGCGTGAGGCGGGACATCTGCACGGCTCCATCCAGACCCTCGCGCGGGCAGGTTTGGGGAGACAGCCGCGCTCCGAGAAAGCGTGGTGCCCGTCACAAACCTCCGCTCCACTCAGGAGCCACCTCCGACCGCTTTCAGGGGAGAGGCCAGACCTGGGGGGAGCCAGGTGGCTCCGCCAGGTGCACAGTTCCTCGCCACGTTGCCCACTCGTTCTGCTCTGTGCTCTATCCAGGATTTGAAAACCGTGCTCTCCCTGCCCCAGGACCCAGGGGAGTTCCTGCACCCCGTGGTGTATGCCTGCACCGCCGTCATGCTGCTCTGTCTCCTCGCCTCTGTCATCACTTACGTCGTGCACCAAAAGTAAGGCCCCACTCGGCACCAAGACTGCATGCTTCCACCTTCAAATGCAAAGCCTAAAACGAGACCCTCCCCACCCCACGTAGTGAGAAGTCCCTGGAAGGTACTTCACCGACCACCTGCCTACATGGCAGGCATGGCCAAATCCTCCGCTGAGTTTTCAAGGACAGCCATGCCCTTCCACTCCAGGCCTCCCCCAGGGCCACCTATGTTCTTATCAAAAGGGGTGAAATAGGTACTTCCTCCAATGGCCCAGGGTCAGTTCAGGTGCTCCAAGAGCCCACAGCCTTGGGAAGTTAGCATAGCTCGCGGAACCCTCACACACCTTTGCGTTGTGCCTTTTAATCTGGGGCGGGGCAGGGGGGTGTCTAGTTGTCTTTCTTCTGAGCTGGTTTCCTGGCCACCTCTGCCTGTGAGGGGAAATGACCTGGGGGTGTCTGCATCACTTGAAGATGCACTGTGAAATGTGAGGAGGGGTCTCTGCCATGGTCAGGATCAAGCCCATAATCAAAGTCATGAGCAAAGCCTAGACTGTGGGCATAACCAGTGATGAGAAGAGGCTTGAGTGTGTCCAAGGCCACAGTCATGGGGAGAGTGTTGGGCATATCCAAAGCCATGATCATGGGGAGAGGGTTGGGCATGTCCGAGGCCATGATCAT
>NW_024412404.1:67824516-67827124 GCF_014898765.1 Herpailurus yagouaroundi
GATCATGGGGAGAGGGTTGGGCATGTCCGAGGCCATGATCATGGGGAAGGGGTTGGGCATGTCCGAGGCCATGATCATGGAGAGAGGGTTGGGCATGTCCAAGGCCATGGAGAAACTGTGGCCACCATTACAGCTGTAAGAATAGGATGAGTAATCTCTGCCATGGCTGTAGCTGGGGTGAGGCCAAGTCATGGAGGTGGTCACAGCCATAGGCAAGGTCCTAGGCCACAGACTACAGGGGTCTTGCTTCCAGTCAGTCACAGTCATGCCCTCTTCTTGAGGTACCAGACATCTGCTCAGAGAGGGAAGAACTCCATCCTGGGAATCAGGAGGTGTGGCCAGGTGTGTCCCACCCTCTAGCTCTGTGACCAGACAAGGCATAGAGTCTCAGGTTTCAGTATTAGCATCTGTCCAATGACCAGGTTCGAGATTTCTCAAAACCCTCCAATCTAGCATTCCAAGTCGATTTAACACAAAAACGTCCAATAACCACATACTGAGGGTGCCACACACACCCTGTGTGTTCCCATCCATCTGGTCCTTTGGGTGGGCTCCCCCGGCCTCTTTCGGTGACACCTTGGGGGTCTTCAGCTCGGTCCCCACGTGGACGGAGCATGGCAACTGGGGGAGAGGGCTGATCTGTGCACCTCACTCTGCGTGCTGGGTCCTGATGGGACATCTCCGTCTCCCACAGTGCCATCCGGATCAGCCGGAAAGGCCGGCACACGCTCCTCAACATCTGCTTTCACGCGGCTCTGACCTTCACAGTGTTTGCCGGCGGCGTGAACCGCACCAAATACCCAATCCTGTGCCAGGCGGTGAGTGCCATCCACACCCTCATTTTGCTACAAAACTTAAAGTGTTTATCACCGCTCCTACCAAAAGGGAAATGTATGATAATTGTCTTGTTTATGAAAAAACACTTGAGTATTTGTTCAGATGTGTCTCCTGGAGGGAGTAGTTCAGCATGCAGGGCACCTGTATTACAGCCTTTTTGCCACGTGAGGCTGACTATTCTGCTCAGCACTGGATCGTGTCAGGTACTTTGCTTTTCGCTTGACCAGCTGGCTCCGAGGCATCTGGTCACATGCGAACTGGACGCTTCCTGTCCGGCAAACGGTGCTGGTCCCAGGAACAGGGTCGGGAGCTTCCCGCCTCCCAGAGACTGGCCAGGTCAGGAGCACAGAGAAGGGGCCAACTGCCACCTCCCGCCACCGCCGTCCAGGTATGCTCTGGCACCAGAGCAGGTGGCTGGGGAGTCCAGGTCGCAGAGGCCCCGCCCCCCACATGGAGCTCACTCCGAGAGGCTCTGCTCCCGTCTCAGGTAGAATAGGGGCTTCTGAACATCACAGCGTTGAGAACAAGTCACCAAAGGGCCTTCTTTCCACTCCATGGCCTCACCTGACTTTTCCTTCAGAGGGGGGAAGCGCCCTTTGGTTCTGACAGAGCTTGGAGGGGGCCTTCCCACCAGCAGCACCTGCTTCCTCCTGCTGCTCCGTGCGGCCCTGGCCCAGGACAGGCGGCCCCACACCCAAGTCTCTCTGTAGGCTCCGCCCTCCAGAGCCTCGCTCAGACCCCTTGCTCCTGGCTCCAGCTCAGCCCAGGTGGATAGTCACCTCTATGTGGACAGTGACCTCCAGAATGAACAGCGATCTCCAGGTAGAGTTTCCTGTGATGTGGACAGTGGTCTCCAGGTGAACAGTGGCCTCCACGGGCAGGGTAACCTCTACGTGAACAATGACCTCCAAGTGGACATTAACCTCCAGGTGGATGGTGATCTGCAGGTGGACAATGACTTTTAGGCAGACAGTCTCCTCCAGGTGGACACTCTGCTGCAGGTGGATAGTGACCTCCAAGTGGACAGTGACCTCCAGGTGAACAGTCTCCTCCAGGTGGACAGTTTCCTACAGGTGGCCAGTCTCCTCCAAGTGGACAGTGACCTCCAGGTGGACAGTGACCTCCAGGTGGACAGTGACCTCCAGGTGGACAGTGACTTCCAAGTGGACAGTGACCTCCAGGTGGAGAGTGACCTTCGAGTGGACAGTGACCTACAGGTGAACAGTGACCTCCAAGTGGGCAGTGACCTCCAGGTGGCCCGTCTCCTCCAAGTGGACAGTGACCTCCAGGTGGCAGTGACCTCCAGGTGGACAATGACCACCAGGTGAACAGTCTCCTCCAGGTGAACAGTCTCCTCTAAGTGGACAGTGACCTCCAAGTGGACAGTGACCTCCAGGTGGACAGTGACTTGCAGGTGGACAGTCTCCTCCAGGTGGACAGTATCCTCCAGGTGGACAGTGACCTCCAGGTGAACAGTGACCTCCAGGTGGACAGTAACCTCCAGGTGGACAGTGACCTCCAAGTGGGCAGTGACCTCCAGGTGGACAGTATCCTCCAAGTGGACAGTGACCTCCAGGTGGACAGTCTCCTCCAAGGAGACAGTGACCTCCAGGTGGACAGTCTCCTCCAAGGAGACAGTGACCTCCAAGTGGACAGTGACCTACAGGTGAACAGTGACCTCCAAGTGGGCAGTGACCTCCAGGTGGACAGTCTCCTCCAAGGGGACAGTCTCCTCCAAGGGGACAATGACCTCCAAGTGGACAGTCTCCTC
>NW_024412404.1:67827224-67860428 GCF_014898765.1 Herpailurus yagouaroundi
GACCTCCAGGTGGACAGTCTCCTCCAAGGGGACAGTCTCCTCCAAGGAGACAGTGACCTCCAGGTGGACAGTGACCTCCAGGTGGACAGTGACCTCCAAGTGGACAGTGACCTCCAGGTGGACAGTGACCTCCAGGTGGACAGTGACCTCCAAGTGGACAGTGACCTCCAGGTGGACAGTGACCTCCAGGTGGACAGTCTCCTCCAAGGGGACAGTGACCTCCAAGTGGACAGTGACCTCCAAGTGGACAGTGACCCCCAGGTGGACAGTCTCCTCCTAGTGGACAGTGACTTCCAAGTGGACAGTGACCTCCAGTGCCCAGGCAGGAGCCAGATGGGGGCTGCCCCATGGACTGAAGAGCCATCTTACCTAGGACTCCCCTCTTCCGGTTCTGTCATTGGTGGTGTGTGTCTGCTGGGGCCACGTGGTGGGAGGGTCTCAGCCTGGCATCCACGGCACTCATGTCCCTCCCCTTACAGCCTCTGTTGCTGTGAATCCTACAACCATTTACTGATGCTGTGGAAGCTGCTGAGGCCTAATTATCTGACACTCAGGTGCACCGGTGGCGACCTCGATGGCAGTCTGTGCACACAAAATGACCTGTCCCCTGCACAGATGGCAGGCGACTCACCCTGGGGTGGGAGGGTGAGAGGCTGTTCAAGCAGGGGTGGCACGGGGAAGAATCAGGCTGAGCTCCGGCTCCAGGCACTGGCCACCAGACAGCACCTCGTCCCAGGGCCCAGGCAGCCTGACATCCGGCTCGGTTCCCTGCGAATCCCCGTCCAGGCCGTGCACCCCACTGGGAACCGGATTCTGCCATCCACGCTGGAGCCCCAGCAGCAAAGCCGCCAGCAGGTAACTAAAAACCGCACTGAGGGGCAGACACGCTTCCTTAAGCCTTTGGATAGGCACAGCGACAACCGCAGCACATGCCCCGGGAAACCCAATCTGTATCCTGTCTGGAGGTGCCTGCCGAAGAGCGGAGCCCGCCGAGGGCGGTGAAATGTCGCGCTCGGCCAACGAGGGCTCTTGTGCAGGGTCCCTGGCGGCGAGGAGCCGGCTTCAGCACCCCCTCCCCCCAGGCTCCTCGGTGCCCCTGGGGAGCCCACCCCCTCCCGAAACCCGGGAACGGTGTCCATGCTCCAGCCTGGATGGGGGTTCCTGGAGGCCAGGGGCCTCGTTAGCCATGTGGACACCCTAGGAGCGTGGCAGGTCGGGGAGCGCTCCGGGCCTGGACGGGTCCGGAGAGGCAAGGTCTGCAGAGGTGATGACGGTAGTGTGAGAAACAGTTGATTCTCCTGTGGTGGCCATCCTCAGGAACCCCGTCGGGGGAAGCCAGCCTATGAGCTCCAGAGTAGATCCCACCCTGACCTCCGGACTACGTGTCCCCGGGAGCGGGGCCGTGATACCTTCGGTCATTCATTCGCGAATTTCGAGCAGAGCCGTGCTACTCTGGCTGCACTGCCCAGCTTTCCGGCAGGGGAAGAGGGACAGAGAGCACCATGTGCACGAGAGAGAACAGTGACCTCTGTTCTCTGGACAGAGCTGGGGCCCAGGTGATGGGATGGGGCTGCAACCCCAGCGAGCCCTCCAGGTGGCGTTCTTGAAGTGACTCCCCCGACATTTCTCTAAGTTGGGCCTGTGCCTTGCAGACGAAGACAGAAGCGTTGCTGCTGTTATGGAGGGTAACCCAGCATAGACACCCTGTCCTCTGCCCCCTGGAGAGGAGGCAGGCCTGACGAGGCACAGCTGGGAGACCACAGCGTCAGAAGCCGGGACAGTTAGCTTTAATATGGAGATTTGACTGATCACGGGGCCGACATTTGGCCGACGTCATTCTGGGCGCGTCCGTGCGGTGCGGATGCGGTCAGTGCTGGAACCGGTGGGCTGGCTCAGGCAGGTGCCCTCCCCATCATGGGGCTCATCCTCTCCACCAGGGGCCTGGGGACGATGACAGAGGAAGGGGGGACTCTCTGTGCCTGTCCAGGCTGGGACATCGGTCTTGGCGGGAGCCACACAGTCGGGTCTCCTGGGCCTCCAGCCTGCCCACCACGAGCCACGGGTCTCAGACTTCTTAGCCTCCACATCTCCACAAGCCAATTCATGGTAAATGTGGTTTTCCTCTGGGGGGGCAGCCAGGCCTGCCCCCACGCTGATGGGGACAAGCTGGCGACCACCCTGGCACCTGAACACGGGACGCCCCTGCCAGCCTTCCCTATCCAGGTGTGGCTCACACTTGTGCTCTGTGGCCCGAAACTTGGTCGGCTGGAGAACAGATGGTTGCTATGGCAACAAGAAGATGACCGGGCACCTCATTAAAGTCCTAAGTGACATCGTGAACACAAACGGCCGGCCGCCAGTGGCCCCACATGATGATGTGCGTCAGCGCCGGGTTGGGGCTGAGAGTGGGGCAGCCTGCCGGTCCTGGTGGCAGCTGGGTGTGCGAGCCGAGGTGGGGGGTCCTATGACCTCTCCACGTGTCCGGCCCAAAGTGACGTCTGGGAGGCGGAGGCTGCAACCCCCCGGCGGGCGAGGCTCAGAGCAGCCCATCGGGAGCGTAGCCGGCTCTTCCCACCCCCTGCTTCTGGGGCTTCGCTGTGGACTCGGCGTCTGTTTCCAGTCACCTGCGGTGACGGCCACGCTGCTGTCCCCTCAACAGCCCGCGATCCTTCAGTTGAGGGCCAGACGGACACGCCCCTTCCTTCCTCCTGGTTCAGGTGCAGAGTGCCTGCCCCCCGGTTCCCAGGCTGGGGTGAGGTCCAGCACACGGGCACCCACAGGAGGCCCAGGCCAGGCTGCGGAAAAGGCCGCGGAAAAGGTGAAGAAAAGGCGGCACTCACCAGGCGTGTGCAGGGAGGCCCCTGAAACCACAAACAGCTCCGGGGCTCCCACCCCACCCATCCCGTTCCCCTTGGTTATTTGAGGTTTTCTAACAAGTGAAACTTGAATTCCGGATTCAATAAATCATTATAATGCAATCTTAGCTTTATTCAGAGAATCACCTTTCCGATCACAGCTATGATTTACTTGTCATCGTGAAATGTCAGGTTCTTGCTTCGTAGGTAACCTCGTTTTCTAGAAGCAGGTGGAGACAGAGGAGCATGATTAGCTAACACAGTAAGTGCTGGGGGAGGGGTAAAAGCTCGGCCAGCAGCTCCCACAGCAACCAGCAGCTGCGCCTGTGGGAGCGGACGTCACCGGCTGATCCTAGAGGTGCTTTATGTCACACGCAACCCGACACCAGCCTCGTGGGGAGACCCCTGCTGCAGGGCCGCCCGCCCCTCAACTGGTGGCACCCGTGTGGGGCCCAGCCCAGAGGACGTCCTCCCTGGAGCCCTCGGGTCCCCGCGTCTGGGCCAGGCTGACCATGGGCACGTTGGCGGGCACTGTGCACGCACGGAGGGGCACCTATGGGGCCAGCCTCTCACGGACCTCCCTAGAGGTACCGTGTGTGCGGGCCCGGGGGCCCCCGGCCCCATGTCTCCTCAGGACACAAATCTAACCAGCTCCAGAGTCCTGGAGGCCCGGGCAACTCCCTGTGAAGGGGTCATCGGCGCTGAGTGAGACCCCCACGTGCCCTCCTGCAGGGCTCATCCCCTGCCACTATCAAGCTGAATCCTGAGGACGCGAAGGGAGCAGGAGGGCTCAGACCCAGGCCTCGGGGGGCACACGGTCTCCAGGGCAGCACGCTGGGGGGCGGCCCTCGGAGGCACTGCTGACCGACCTCTCCCCGCAGGTGGGCATCCTGCTGCACTACTCCACGCTGGCCACCATGCTGTGGATCGGGGTGACCGCCAGGAACATCTACAAGCAGGTGACCAAGAAGGCCCCGCCCTGCCCCAGGCAGCCCCTGCTCAGGTACTGAGCACACGCACCTGGCCACCTGGTCTATCTTCCGGGGGTCTCGGCACACTGGCTCACAGGGAGATGGGGTCCGGGGACAAGCCGGTCTGCACAGGTGGCCAGGGCCGGGGCGGGTGCTGGGGGCAGGGTGGGGTGCCCGGGAGGGATGTTGGGGTGCTGGGGTAGAGCTGGAGCCAGATCGGCGGGTCTGGGGGCCGATGTGTCCCCCTGGCGGCTGCGCGCGCCTCTGTGCCAGAGAGCTCCGCGCCCCTGAGGCCACAGCGGAGACGGCCCTGGGTGATGGGTCAGTGCTCCGGCCTCGGCGACAGTTCACTCACGAGCCTCAGTGAGCCAGGGTACCTGCTCATTAGCTGGGAGAGCCCCAGGTGGCTCGGTCGCCGACCCCAAGGTGACCCCGTGGCCTGGGCCTTTCAAGGCTGGTGGCAGATGGGTCTGGAGAGGGGCCCCTGCTCCAGCCAGTGGACTGTTACTTGGACAAGCTGGGAAGGTTCAGGGTGGACAGGTGGTCCCTGTGAGGGGCAGCGGATGTCCCTGGGAGGTTGTGGCCTGGTCCCAGGGCCATGGACACCCAGCCCCTCGGGCTGAGCTCTGTCTGGGTCCAAATTTGAAGGGCCACCTGGGAGTACCTCTGTGCGCCTAAAAACCGTCAGAAGAACGCATTTTGAGGCAGATAAAACAATGCCTCATCGTTTAATAAGCAAGGTGACCTCCCCCAGAGGTTTTCCGACACCGTCTGATTTTCGGAAGCTAGCAGACCCCTGACCACGCAGCTGGTGCTTCTGCTGCGGGCAGGGGCCAGAAGGCAAGACTTCAGGGCCTTGTTTCTCCTGCCGGGGAGGCCTCAGGTCCCCAGGGTTTAAAAAATCACTCTCAAAATGAATTTCCTGGCCTATAATTGATTGAAACGCTGCCTGGCTTTTTGAAGAATGAGATGGAGGCCACGGAGCATTCTGGCACTTGTCTCTCTGACAGCCTCAGAATGCGTGTGACTCAGCCAGACTCCCAGGGGCTTCCAGGAGCAACAGGTCTGTGGCTCATGGGCCTGTGCTCCATGGGCCGTGGGCTCCAGGGGCCTGGGGTCTTGTGGCGCTATGGGCTGGGTGGGCCTGTTCTCTGTGGGCTGTGGACTCAGGGAACCTGGGGTCGTGGGGGTCTGTGGGCTCGGGGGGCCTGAGGCTGGAGGCACATGGGTTCCATGGGCCATGAGCTCGAGGGTCTCAGAGCACCCGGGTCTAGAGGGGTCTGGGCTCGGTGGCTATGCACTGAACTGGCCATGTCACAGAGACAGATAACTCTGAGATGCTTACTCCTTTTGTTGTTGCCTAGAAACCGCCAGCACCTCTCCCCCACGTCCCCTTCTTTGGTGCAAAACGCTGGACACTGGGGGAGCGGGGGGACATGGCGATGTGATCCCAACAGCTCCCTAGGGGACTGACCTCTGTCAGGTTCAGACTCAGGAGGGTGGAGACATTGACTCTGGGCTCTGCGGAGGGCCCGCCCTCCCCTGCTGCCTATTCGGGCCACGCCTGGCCTGGGGCTTGTGGTGGGGACCCCAGAAGCTGGGGGCCAAAGTCTTTTCCTCCCAGAGGCCCCTTGACTTGCCACCCACGCTCACCCTGCAGGCCCACCACCAGCCGGGGCCGTTCTTACCAGCGATGGCTCTTCCTGCTGGCCCCCAGGAGGCATCCTTTTATCTGGCCCCTGGCCCCATGCCCAGCGCTGCAAAGTAGCCTGTGTGTGCCCACGTCAGCACAAATGTAGTTCTGGAGTCTTCTGGGGAGGGAAGGGCCCCCGGGCCACACCGTATGCTGAATGCTGAGCAGAGCATCGCATCACGTCCTGCTGACCCTTGGCGAGGCCCGGGCAGCGCGGGCAGCGACCAGAGCCGGTGCTGCGGTCTGCAGACGGGGGCCCCTGTGTCCTCCCTCTGAAGTTTTCCGATGAGAAGTAAAAAGAAAATAGTTGTGGGTTCAAACCTTCTGTGTGAACTCAGAGCACACAGCTTTTTGAGAAACAAGGGGCCGATTGTCTAATTTCTTATGCTGGCCCCGCGGCCAGTCGGCCACAGAGATGCCACCAAGGGGTCTGCCGCAGGGGAGTCCGTCTGTGGGGCCTGAGAGCCCGCACTGGGGTCTGCCCACTTGCTCCACAGGCCCCTCTGCTCAGCCTTGGGGAAAACCAAGCCCATTTGGAGATCTCAAGGAAACCACAGCCGCATGAAATTTTACAGGACTCCGGAGTGGAAGACATCTCAGGCCAGATTCTCCTTCCTGCCTGAGCCCCGGGGGTGATCCCCACTCAGCAGAGGGGACAGTCCCCACTGAGGCCCCCGCTCCGGGGGTCAGGCTCACCGCCCTCCCGTTAGGGCCGGTTCCAGGGGCAGAGAGCACAGATGGATCTTGTGTTTCAAGATTGGTCTGGCTGCTCAGGGTCCCCCGCACACGAATATTTGGATCAGTTCCGCACACACGGCCACCGGAGTTTTGATGGAAGCTGCCTGGCATGGAAAGAGCATGGCACGTGAACATTCACGGCATCCACGCAGTAACACAGGACATCTGTCCCTTTATTGGGGTCCGCGTGATTTCTGTTGGCAACATTTCTGGCTCTCAGCGCACGCGTCTCAGGCCGCCTGCGGAGGACTTTTCCCGAAGCATTGTCTTCGTGCTGTTGTGAATGGGATTGTCTCCTTAATGTTCTCTTGGGGTTGATTCTAGCTCACGAGCAGAAACACAGCCGGATATCGTGCGGTCTTCCGTCCTGGGGTTTGCTGAATGTGTCCAGGAGCTTTCCCGGGGATCCCGTCACGTCATGTCTGTACGACTGCGACCCGGGCGCTCCGGGACTGCTTCCTGCTTCCTGTCCAGTTCTGGTGGCCTTTACTTCTTTTCTGGCCCAATTGCTCGGGCCAGAACTGCCACACAATTCTAGTCCTCTCTCTCTCTTAGTCTGTCTGTTAGACCTTTCTGCCGATGAGTCCGGACATGCTGCAGGGTTTTTCACTCATTTTAAGTATCGTCTGATTTTCCGGATTGTTTTTTCTTTTTCTTTTCCTTTTCTTTTTTTGGCCTGTTGGTTGCATAAAAGTGTGCTGTTTCATTTCCATACATGGTTAGGTTTTGGGGTGGGGGGTCCCCTCGACACCTGTGCGCTCCAGTGGCAGGCTGAGGGAAGGAAATTGGTGGCTGGCGGCCTCAGGGGGAGGTCCCGTCACAGTGACAGGAGCACACAGCCCCTCGTTCCTACCCTCATCCCTGCCCCGGGGCGCAGGTGCGGTGGGGCAGCCTCGAGGGGTAGCTTACACTGCTCGGCCTGCTGGCTGAACCCCCGAGGCCAGGTTGGCCGTGTGGGCTTCCTCCGCGTGGGGTCGGGGGGCACTGTGGGGCTGCGGCCCAGTGGGTACTTCCATCTTTGGGGAGCACCTTGGCTGAGGCCGTGGCCGGCCCCAGGCATCACCCACCAGAGCGCTGGCCCTTCTGGTATGTCCCCACAGGTGTGGCTGTCCACTAAGTGTGAGTCCCATCCCTGTCCCTCAGTACTGCCTCCGTGCCTCTTCCCAAATGTCACTGCCTGGAACCAAGGGGTAAATCTTCTCACTGGAAGTGTTGTCCCATGGCCTCAGAGGTGCGGCTCGGGGATAGGACAGACTCAGAGCCTCAGCTTGGGGTGCAAGGTCCCAGCCCCAGGGTCTGGCTTTCCCACGCAGGAGGGCAAGACCAGTGCTAGGCAGTGCGTGTTGAGAAGCGATGGCCTTGAGGAGAGGGGATGCGAGGGACAACAGGAGGTGAGAGGGGTCAGCCCCAAGAGGCCAGCTACTCTGTGGGGTCAGGGCTGGGTGTCAGATTCCAGGAGCCCACCTGACGTCTCCATGTGTCCCCCCGGAACTAACCCCACCCCACGTCCCCTGTGTGTCCTCAAGAACTAACCCCCACCTGATGTCCCCCGTGTGTCCCCCAGGAACTAACCCCCACCTAAAGTCCCCCGTGTGTCCCCAGGAACCAGCCCCCACCCCATGTCCCCCATGTGTCCCCCGTCCCACCATTCATGTCAGAGAGCTATCACTGCTCCTGATGGCCCTTGTCCCCCGACCCAGATCAGGTGGTCCCCAGTCCCTGACTCTGCCCCAGTCTGTCTCCAGCCCGCCCCCCAGCCCAGTCTACGGACCCGGCTGCTGCGGGCAGACTGCGCTGCGTGTGTCCCAGACATGCCCGCCGGCCCCTGCTCACGTCCGAGCACGTGGTAAGAGAAGGCAGACGGGCCCAGAAACACTGAGACAAGAACAATGCTGCGTGTTCTCTGCGCCAGCCTTCTCCACAGAGAACAGGACTCATGAACGGCTCCCAAGTCCGCAAGGTCGCACCGCGCCGAGGGCTCCAGGCCAAACCACCGCGGGCCGTTCGTCACTGCCTTGGATCCCTTTAACTGCTACTCAGATGTCTTCTCTTCCCGCGTCTGCGCTTTTCCAGCCGGCCTCACGACCTCACCACCATGGTCGCCAGTACAGACAATTTAAGGACCGCAGCCCCCCACTTCCCGCACAGCGGCTCTGCAGGAGCAGCGTCAGCCCTGAGCACGCTGGAGCGTGGCCGGGAGAGCAGTGCACGCCCTGGGCAGCAGTGCTGTGCTGGCCGAAGCCGTGGCTCCCCCAAAGGCGCTCCTCAGCCCTCTTCAGCAAGGTCTCTCAGGAGACAGACCTTCTCAAGGCTTCCACACCTTCTGTTAGGTCTCCACCCGTGCTGGCTGCCTTGACACAATGCCACCGACTGGAGGCTTATAAACAGCAGAAATGTGTCTCACAGTCTGGAGGCTGGACGCCTGGGGTCAGGGGCCAGCACACTCGGTTCCAGTGGGAGCAGACTTCTTGCTTCACAGGCAGAAGGGGCAGGGGGCTGTCTGGGGTCTGACCTTGTCCATGAGGGCTCCGCTCTCACAGCGCACCCACCTCCCAGGCCATCACCTGGGGGTGGGGCTTTGCTGTGTGGGCCTGGGGACACACACGTTCAGCCCCTCGCAGCTGGCCGGGGGAGGTGTCTCCTAATGAAGCCGGCCTCCCTGCTGTGATTGTTGAGATCCTCGGGGCCAGTTCCCAATTTAGCTGCCTGTGATTATGCCCTAATTCTGCAGCCTCTCCTGGCGTTTCTGATACAGTGCACCAAGGTAGGTCACTATTATTTAAAGCCTGCCGGTAGTGTTTCTACCTGAAGAAAGCTGCACTAAAACCCAGGCACTCACGCTCTAGACGCCGCGAGCCCTGTGGTGAAAGGCGCTAGCTGGCCCGTTCACCCAACATGCAGCTGGTGCCGAACTGGACCGCCCGGCCCGGTGGGGGATGGTCCCGGGGCTGCCTCTGCAGGAGCCCCTTCCGAGACGGCAGTGTGTATGCTGAGAGACGGCACAGATCAGCACTTGCTCTCGGCTTTTCCGCCCCTTTGGCGCGGCCACGGGAGCCCCCAGAAATCCCATGCAGGGCCCAGGTGGGAGGCTGTCCTGCATGGGGGCAGGCGCTCCAAGGCCATCGGCGAACCGAGCCGGACCCACCCCGGCTGATGCCCGTGGCCTCCGGTGACCCCACGACGCCACACCGGGGGGCAGAGGTCCTGCTTCACAGGCCGAGCTTCAGAAGTCAGGACCGCTTCTCAGGCAGAAGTGGCCACGCGCCCCCGGGGCTGGCACCACCAGGGCGAGTCCCGGCAGGCGGCACTGTGGTGTTTCTACGCGGAATCTTGGAGCGTCCCGGCCTCACGCTACCTGTCAGGGCGCATTTCTGGACGGGACCCCAGGCAGAGCCGTGTGCACACACACTGTGCCCTGTGCTCGGCACAGACAACGCTCTGGGTCTCTGCGTGAGCCCCGGGGTCTCGTCAACAGCCCCCCTCCAGACACCAAACCCACGTGGCTGTCGCCGCCACTCGCCCTCGGTCGGCGCAAGCCGTGGGTGACTGTGCCGCGCATCTCCAAGCGCACGGTGGCTTTACCAGCAGCACACTCAGACAAGTGTGTAAGTGCTCTGTGGTCTCCTCCGAAACCATTGATCTGGTGGCACGGAGTGCTAACCGGACCCGGAGATGGGCGTGTCTCAGATGGATCCCGGGTCGGGGCGGCGCCTGGGGCCGTGTCCCGCAGCCCCCACACCTGCCCACGGCATACGCGTGGTCCTCGAGCTCACTTGGGCTGCGTCTCCTCGTGCCCACGCGTGGCCTGGACGAACTCTCCCGGCACATCGAGGGTGCTCTCCTCCCTGAGTGCCGCAGGGCGGCCCCAGGGCCAGGCAGTCCTGGGGGACGCTCTTCAGGAGAGGAGGTGCCTCTCGTGGGGGTGGTTTAGTCGGGTCCAGAAGGCCCAAGTGGTCAGCCCCCGGAGGGGTCCTGGGCCTCTTTCTGTGACTGAGCGAGGCCGCACCAGCCTGCGGGCCGGGGACCACGCTCCCTTGCCCCTCCCGCCCCCTCGCCTCCCTGGCCTGCGTGAACAGTCCCCTCGGGCAGGGTCCACCTGGTGGTCGGCGGCAGGCTATGGGACGCACTCCAGAAGAGAGAGAAGCGTCCAAGGGCTCGGAGTCTGCAGAAGCCGGGCCCCAACTCTGGACTCAGCCGGATGCCTGGGCCCTTTGGGCTCCGTCCCAGCGGGGCCTGTGGGATGTACTCAGCGCTCAGCCTCCTCCATGAAGACTTGTTGCACGTCCAGGGAGGAAACGCACTAAAAGCCGCCAAGGAAAGGCACTGAGGGGCGTGCAGGGAAGACGCCCAGAAGAGAGGCCACGAGGGTGTAACGGCCGCCAAGCCGAGCACCAAAGGGCTCCTCGCATCCGGGGGCGTCCGAGCGGGCTCCCAGGGCCTCGGGCTCCCCGCCTGGGCCACCTCCCCAAGGCTGCAGCCCACCCCCAGCCCATCCATCCCCCAACCCGTTCCCACAGCTGCCTGTCTCCTCCTTCAGAACCCAGGAGGGCCTGGCAGCCAGGACCCCACCGAGAATCCCAAATATTCTCCTGTCCCTGCAACTCACCTGCAGGCTGGAGACCGTCACGCCCAATGGCAGTGCCTCTGGCTGTGCTGGGCGGGTGGGGGGAGAAGCTCTCAAGTACGGCTGGCCAATGGACAGAACTGTCCAGGAGGGCGAGGTGGGCTCACTGCCCCCGTCTGGCTATTGGGACCCCGTCACGTGTCCCCTGCTGGCTCTGAAATCGGGGGCTGGGGGCTGCGGGGAAACTATCTGCTGTGCCCGGTCTCTCCTGTGGCCCCCGAGACGCCGTCCGGCATCGCTCACGGGTGGAGGCAGGTGCCCGGGTTCTAAGGTCAGGTTTTCCCGCAGCTCCGGAGGCTGCGAGGCTCGCTGGACGCACACGCGCACAGAGGGAGTCCTCAAACGGCCCGTTTATAGCATCAAGGCCGGCTCAGCAGGGCTGGTGGCGGGAAAGTTCACGTCTGGCAAAGCATCGCTGACAATAGATGCTGGTGAGTGGCGGGATGTGTGGCACCGGAGACACATCCTCCTGGGCCCTCACAAAGAGAGACACCGCCACGGAGGCCCTGCTCCCCAGCGTCCACGGCTGCCAGTCCTCTGAGAGACAGACAGACACCTATGGACAGCGACCCTGTGGACCCTGTGGACCCTGTGGACCCCTGGGCCCCCAGCACAGGCACCACCCCGGGGAGCCGGCCGCAGATCAACGCGGCCCCCGTGCCCCCTGCCCCCTGCCCCAGGTGGCTGGGCCCGGGGCCACCACTGACAAGCGCTGCTTTGGTCGCAGAGAGGGAGTGAGCCACGGATGGGATCGCCACACCTGCTGACCTCGGCCGACCCTGACACAGGCTTCCGGATCATTCTCTGGTCTCTACCTCCAGAACTCCCGGGTTTGCCCTTTCATTAAAAGCCCGTGCCCGCTGCCTGGACTTCTGCCGTGTCCCGGGAGCTGGTTCGTTCCCGCTTCAGCCCTGGTTCCCGTCGGCCGCAGGCGAGTCAGGTCCCCACGTGGGAGCCAGGCTCGCTCTGCCCGGGCCACGGCTCCGGGAGACACCTGCTCCTTTCTGGAGTGTTTGTCTTGTTTTAGTAGAACATTTACACCAAAAAATGCCAAAAACGTGCGTGCGAGCTTACGAAACTTGTCACGTGCCTTCAGGGGAAGAAACGGAAGCTTCCCCTGCCAGACGCCTCCAGGGTTGCGCCCACTTGCAGCCCACACCCCCGTCCTGGCTCTTGACCTCTGTCTCTTTCAATGGCTTCCCCAGCCAAGTGTGAGTCCTCAAACTCCAGTTTTGTCTGCAGGGGCTCTGAGCTGTGTATATACAGGGACTCGCTCGCTTTATGTTGTTTCTACCTGGTTCTTCCACTGCACCGTCCACGTGACGTCCATGTTGCCGTCTCGCCGACTGAGCTGGGCTCGGGCTCAGGGCTCAGCTCAGCCGCCCCTTCCTGCAGCCCGGACGCCCCCGCTGGCCCTGAGATCTCGCCCGCACAGGCTCCCCCACTGCCTGGCTGCCCTCGGCTCACTCTGTCCCCTGCCCCAGCTGTGACCCACTCCCTGTGGGCACTGGGCTTTCTCTCCGTGCACTGCCTGTTCTAGCCCCTTTCTCATTTTCCGTTGGGCCGTCTGTCTTTTCTCGGTGAATTAGAGGAGTTCCTTGTATGCGCCAGCTCTGTAATTCCCCCTCCTGACCCACGTGGTGCGGTGGTGACATCAGAGCAGAGTGTGGCTGGGAACCTACATGGCAAGGTGGTGACATCAGAGCTGTGTGTGTGGCAGTGGTGACATTGGAGAGGTGTGTGTGGCTGGGGACCGTACTCTCATTCTGCTCCTGATGTGACTTAAAACAGCACACTATTTCATTACCGTCCTGGTGGTCAGAAACCCGGAACCGGTGTCCTGGGCCACGTCCAGGTGAGGGCAGGTGGCTCCTCTGAGGCTCCAGGGGACACACGTGGTCTTGCCTCTTCCGGAGGCGCCACGCTCGTCGGGGGCCTTCCTCTGACTCACAGCCAGCCATGCAGCGTCCTCCCTCCTGTCTGACCTCGACCTCCCTTTACGAGGACCTCTGTGATGATGTCAGGCCACCCGGGTCACCCGGACCATCCCTGTCCCTGTATCTGTCCCTAACCCTAACCCTAATCTCTTTACCGTGCAGGCGGCACAACCCCGTTCTGAGGGCCAACGTTAGCCCGCGGCAGGGACAGACTTCACATACCTGGACGTGCACATCACGTGCCCCACTCCACTGACCCCGCGTGACACTTCACCCTGGGCCGAGTGTCCTTGGTTCGGGCCACCACTGGGCTCCCCGATCTGCCCTTCAGTGGGACACTGTCTCCGTGCTTCTGGGGGAGCCCAGGCCAGTCGGGCAAGGGCCCCCCTCCACCTTCCTCCCCAGGTGCCTGCATCCCTGGGCCCTGTGCGTGTCCAAGGGCCTCTCAGGGTCCAGCGTGGTGCCTCGGGGTGGCAGCTGGGGTCCCACGGAGGGTCAGCTTCACCCTTCTTTCTAAAAACGTCCCCCTAGAGGAAGAGACACGTCTGGTCCCTGGGAGCCACATGAGCTCCCAGAATCCCAGCTGACCTGCCCTGTGTGGTCCGTGTGGGGACACAGAGCACAGAGACGTGGCTGGTCTTAAACGTGCCAGTGTCTCCTGGGGTCACATCAGGGGACGTCCTACAGTGAACAGGGGTTTCAGTGCCACCAGAGCTGGCCGGTCAGCGACAATGCTGGATGGGACGCCCAAGACTGGGCTTCGTGCCTTATGGGGCAGGTGTGGCTGGAGGGCACTGGTGACCAGGCCCAAAGGGTCCCCGGCCACCGGGCGAGCTGAGGCTGGTACAGGGCAGCCCACCTCGGGGACGGCCAGGGCCCCGAAGGGGTCCCGCATGCCCACACCGCTGGCTGCCCACAGCCGCAGTGAGAACGGCCATCCCAGGTGGGGCACCCGAGGGGCCCCCCGCACCCTCTGCCCACACAGCCGGTCCGGCACCAGGAGCCCAGCTCCCCGGCGGTCCTGTGGGCTGGCGACTTGGGGCTGGAGCCGCTCGGGCGGAGGCCGGGAGAGCCCCAGCCGAGGACGAGGCGCCTGCCAGCCTGAGGGGCCCGGCCGGAGGCAGTGGGGGCTGTATCACCCTGCAGGATGTGTGAGCCAGGAGGGCTTGGAGGACGCAGTCCCCCTGAGCCAGGGGCCCCCTGGGAACGGTCTGTGGCCACTGGAGCTGGACAGGAGTCGAGGGGGCCACCCTGGCCTCGGGGGACCAGGGGGGGCTGTCCAAGGTAAGCCACCCACGTGGGTGCAGCTTAGCAATGCGGCCCCTTTGTCCTCCCAGGACACAGAGCGAGCCGCCGGGGGCTGCTACTGCCGCTGGAGCAGGGCGAGCGCCACGCTGCTCCCGTCTCAGCGCTCCCGCGTCACCTCACGCGCTTCCTCGTGCATTAAAGGGGACCTCCTGGCCGGAACCCCGGGATCTGTGTCTCCGTGGAGGGTGGAGGCACGGCTCGGGGGACGGTGACTTTCTGCAGGTTCCAAGGGGCTCTCGAGCCTGGTCAGCCCCGGGAGCAGAGCTGCCGCAGCCAGGCGTGGCGGGTGGGGTCACATGACGTCACGCGTCCCAGCCGGCCGTGGACGCAGCCCAGGCCGGCGCCTTTCACCGTGCTATATAGAGGCTCTGGACCCCAGGCCAGGTCCCCAAGCACACGCTCAGCAGCGGCATTTTCCTCCAGCCATCGAAAGCAGTCGGGGACATTTCCCTCGCAGCTCTGCCGGGCTTGGCTCACCGCCCCGCCTTTTGTGCTGTGCCGGACCTCACGGGGTATCTCCGCCTCCACCCGTGTCGCTCGGGCCCCTGGGCCGGCTGCTTGCAGGCCCGGGAGAGGCGCTCGGAGCCCCTGCCTTACGTGCCGCTCGGCAGACCCAGGAGACTCCGTCCGGGCCGAGCTTGCTGAGATTTTTCATGATGAACGTGTATTAAATTCTGTCAGGTGTTGTCACTGCATCCACGAGCCAATCGTATGTCCCTACTGTGCTCCACGACCAACCACGTCGATTTTATGAAGAACACGCTTTGCATTTCTGCGATAAACTTACTTGAGATATTTTATCCTGTGCATAAAGTCCTCGATTCCATTTGCTGATACACTGTTAGAGGGGCTTGCGTCTGTTCAGGGGGACACTGAGGGCAATTCACTCTTTTCTCATGCATCTGTCTGGTTTTCCTACCGGCTTCTGCTGCCCTGTAAACTGAGTCAGGAGGCGACCCTTCTTTATTTTCTGGAAACGCCTGTGCAAGATGGATCGGTGTCATCTCTTCCTTAGACGCGTGACCATACGCACTGCTGACGCTCGAGGGGCCTGGAATCTCCTCTGCTAGACGTTTGTGAATGTTGGAGCCAACCAGTTTACCAGATACAGAGTATTCTGATTTCCTAATTCTTGTTTCGATCTGGCTGATTTATATTTTTTCCGAGGAATTTGGCCACTTCATCTAAGCTGCTGAGGTAATGGCCACGGCTGTTTGCAAACCGCCGTCCCCGCCCACGGGAGTCTGGTTCTCTGTGGCCCCACTTCCCGTCAGCCTGGCCAGGCAGGCACAGGGTTGTCGATTGTCTGCGGAAATCGACGCTTGGCTTGCTGTTTTTCACCATTGCTTGCTGTCTGCTCTCCTCCATGTCGTCTCCTTCATTCTGGTGACTCAGTTTACCCTGCCCTCTTCCTTTTCTGCCTCGTCGAGTGGAGTCCTGGGTGGTGAATGTCAGGCCTCCCCGTTTTTCCCACAGAAGCATTTGCTGCTATGGACGTCCCTCTGAGCCCTGCATCCCAAAAATACGTTGCTCCCTCTCTCGTCGTGTTTAAGACGTTTTCCAGATTCCCTCATGACATCTTTTTAGACCCGTGACTTATTTAGAAGTGTGTGGTTTCACCTCCAGGTGTTTGTGGTTTCCCTAGTTTCCTCACTGCTATGAATTGTTAGTCAGGCCACATGCTCTGGATGATCACAACCCTCTTAACCTGATCGAGGTTTGTTTCGTGGTGCACACGTCATCCGCCACGGTGAGCAGACCGCGGGTACGGGGCACGAACGAGCGTCGTCAGGCACCGGGTGTGATGATCCAGGAAGAGCATTTGTGGGGAAGTGATTCACATCATTGTTCAAATCTTCTATTTCTCTACCGATTTCTCGCCTAGCTGCCCCGGCAACTGCTAAGAGAGGGGAGTTTAAATCGCCAGCCGTGGTTTTGGAGTTGTCTGTCTTTCCCTTTACTTGTGTCCCTTTTGGCCTCCCATATTTTGAATCTTTTCTTGGGCCGCACACGTGTGCGCTTGCGGTGTCTTCCCGTGAGCCACGCTGACATCGCCATAACACGGGCCTCTTCGACTCTTCCCCTTGAAGCCCTTCTTCCCTGGTGTCAGGGTGGCTGCCACAGCCTTCCTGGGCCCCCGTCTCCATCAACGTCCAGAGGCTCTGCAACTCCGCACGGAAGGTGCTCCCGCCACGGACAGGGCGGTCTCAGCGTGCCATGGCGCACCTGCCCGGCCCACCTCTGCGTGAGCTGGGGCATTCTGTCCCGGAACGCTGGGCGGAGTCAGGTCTCCATCCCACCACCTATCTTCTGCTTTTCCTTCTTTTTTTTTCCTTCTCTTCCTCTTTTCCGGTCCTATTTTCTTCTTTCGGATTATTTTTTTTAATGTTTTACATTTCATTTTAATCTATCTATTAACTTTTCCCTATCAATGTTTCGGATTGCCGCGGGGATTGATGTGCACCAGCTCTCCGCACCGTCTTTGGTCTGACAGGTGTACGCGTCCATGTGAAAGGTATACAGAGATCCCGCCCGTGAGGCTGTGCCCACCCCCCCCCCCCCGCCATCTCGGTGCTAAAGACACGGCATCTGCTACTCGACATGGATTATCAACTCCCCTAGGCAGTATTAGAATCTTTCTTTAAGCAATCATATATTTTTTTAATCAAGAAGAAGGAAGATCTTTTCTATTTGCCCCAACATTTAGCATTTCTGGTGTCCTCCATTCTTTTGAGTTTCCATCTGGTGTAATAGCCCTTTAGCCTGAAGGACGTCACTCAGCATTTCTTGAAGGTCAGCCGGCAACAAATTCACTCAGTTTTATTTTTGTCAGAAAATGTCCGTATTTGTCCTCGTTCTGAAGGACGTGTTCTCCGCATAGAGAACTCTGGGAGGCACAGAGTCCCCAGGTCACCCTGCTCCCACCCACAGTCCTGGGACCTAGGCCATTCCCCTCATCCAGGAGGGTGGCGCCCGCTCCCTGTGGTCACCATGAGCTGGTGCCTTTGTCACCGTGGCCCCTATGGTGCACTCGGTGGCCAGGCGCTCGTGGACGGTGTGCTCGGCCGCTCCTCACGTTCCCAGGAGCCAGCTCACTGCACCGGGCACTAGAAGGCCTCAGACGGAGCCACTGGCTGAGGCCCCGCTGGCAAAAAGGCCAGGCCAGGCCCAGAATGAGGGTCAACTTCCATCCAGATGGGTCCCTGACCTGAGGGGAGTGGGGGTCACAGGTCAGAACTCCCCCCCAAGGAACTGAGAAGCCAGGCTGCCAGGCGGTGCACAAAGATGTGAGGGGGGGAGGGACAGGGGAAGGGGAGATGCTGGGAGGGGAGGAGGAGGAGGGAGGAGGGAGAGGAGGAAGGGGGAGGAGAGAAAGAGGGAGATGAAGGAGGGAGGAGGAGGAGCGAGGCCGGCTCTGGTGGCGGCTCCCCTGTTGGGTGGGTGTTTGTCAAGGACATGGGGCCCCTCCTTTTCGGGAGGAGAGCTAGGACGACAAGGTCGTCCTTGGGGGGCTCAGGCGGTTTCTCAGGCCATGAGCGGGTTTCTCTCCTCTTGTAGGTTCTACCTCATCAGCGGAGGGGTGCCCTTCATCATCTGCGGGGTCACGGCCGCCACGAACATCAGGAACTATGGGACAGAGGATGAGGACGGGCCCTAGTGAGTATCTCCCCCTCAGTGGAGGACGCCCCAGCACCTCCCCCAACCCCCCCAAGCCCGGAGCACCGCGCTGTGGGGGGTGCCCAGCAGGACCACCGCCTGCCTCCCACATGTCCCCCCCGCCCGCCAGCAGACCCCTCCCGGACACTGAGGGCCACATCTCCGGGGCCAGCTCAGAGCGTGGACGGGTCAGGCGCAGCACCCGGCACTCGGGCCCTTCCGGTCGTGCCCCCAGAAGGTCGGCCATGCTCCCTTGGGGCTCCGGCAGTGGGTCCGAGGCCTTCCGGGGCAGGGAGAGAAGGCGTCACCGAAGAGAGGTGGGCGCGGGCCCCCCACAACCCCGACTGCAGGCGGTCTCGGTGCCAGCAGGGTGGCGGGCACGGCCGAGTCTGCGTCCCTGCCGTGCGAGAGGCCTCACGCGCTGCAGAGAAAGTCTCCCCGTGAGCTCTGGGAGACACTTGGCCCCAACGCCACGACTCACTGAGCCCTCTCCTCCCGCAGCTGCTGGATGGCCTGGGAGCCCAGCCTGGGCGCGTTCTACGGGCCGGCGGCCTTCATCGCGCTGGTCACCTGCGTGTACTTCCTGGGCACCTACGTCCAGCTGCGGCGCCACCCAGAGCGCAGGTACGAGCTCAGGCCGCGGGCGGAGGAGCAGCGGCGACTGGCAGTGCGCGAGGCCGGCCACAGCCCCGGGGCTCCGCCCGGCACGCCGCCCGCCTGCGACGCCCTGGCCGCCTCGCTGCTGCAGAACGAGCACTCACTCAAGGCCCAGCTGCGGGCCGCCGCCTTCACGCTGTTCCTGTTCACGGCCACCTGGACCTTCGGGGCGCTGGCCGTGTCCCAGGGCCACTTCCTGGACATGATCTTCAGCTGTCTGTACGGCGCCTTCTGCGTGACGCTGGGGCTCTTCGTGCTCATCCACCACTGTGCCAAGAGAGACGACGTGTGGCAGTGCTGGTGGGCCTGCCGCCCCTCCCGCGGCATCGCCACGCTCGGCGCCCGCCCCACGCTCGACACCAACGGGGACGCGCTGGGACCCGTGGCCTGCCGGCGGGACTCGCCGCGTCCGGGCAAACCGCGGGGCTTTGGCGCCCCCCCCGCCGGCCACTGCAAAATGACCAACCTGCAGGCGGCCCGGGGCCACGTCAGCTGCCTGTCACCGGCCACGCCGTGCTGCGCCAAGATGCACGGTGAGCGGCCGACGGAGGACGCGGCCCACGTCCACGTGCACGAGGAGGACCCCTTCGGGCACGACCCGCACCTGCACGGCTGCCTCCAGGGCAGAACTAAGCCCCCCTACTTCGGCCGCCACCCGGGGGCCGCAACGCAGGAGTGCGCCTACCACGTCCCGTCCAGCCCGGACGGCAGCCCCCTCAGCTCGCGCACGGACAGCGCCCCCAGCTCGCTGGAGGGCCCGGTGGGGGCACACGCGCTGGCCTGCTGCGCCCAGGGCGACCCCTTCCCCCTGGTCAGCCAGCCCGAGGGCAGCGACACGGCGCTCTACGGCTGCCCGCGGAGGCCAGCCAGGGCGGTGGCCCACGGCCCGGCCCACTTCGAGATGCTCCGGAGGACGCAGTCCCTGCCCTTCGGCGGGCCCGGCCAGAACGGGCTGCTCCAGGGAGACATGTGTGAAGTCCTGTCCTTCAGCGCGGACGGCACGGGCAACATCCGGACAGGGCCGTGGAAGAACGAGACCACCGTGTAGCGGCCCCTGGCGGACCAGCAGGGTCCCGCCACGTGAGGCCAGGGGGCGTCACCCCCCACCGCCCCCTTCTCTGCGAAGGACCCACGCGGGAAGACGCCATGGGCCACCTTCGCGTCCACCGGCCCTGAGGTCAGACGGGCCGTCCGTGTCTCAGTCACTGGCTTTCCGACCCCCGTGCCCAGTGTCCGGGCCGGCCCGGGAACAGAGCAGGGGTTCCGTCAGGGGAATCACCCTCGGCGCCTGGCGTGTGCCCCATCTGCCCCACCGGCCTGGCCACGGCAGAAGACGTGCCACCCACGTCTTCCAGTGGCCGGTGTGTGTTTCGTCGAGCTTTGTTCCAACGCGCAGGTGGGCCTGCTACTGCCCGGTACGGGGTGCTCTGGACCTGGGCCGTCACCACCAGCCTCTCCGCCAGCCGCCGTCTGAGGCAGAAGGCCACGTCGGCGCCTCTGCTCAGCACCTGTCCTACCTGCGGCCCCCACAGGCCCGAGAGCGTCACGGGCGCCGGGGGCTTGTCACCACAATCCGGGAGCGTGTGGGAACCGGGGCGGGGGGGGGGGGGCCGCCACTGTTCTCCGGGGCGCCGGCGGGGGCCTTCGAGGGGCCCGCGCCTTCCGAAACGCCCCAGTGTCCTTCAGCACACTCGACCGTCAAAGCCAGCCACTGTTGGGACCGTACCCCGCCCCAAAGAGGGCATTTGGGGCCATAACGTTCCCTGCCCTGAAAAGAAGGGGCTGGCATTTCCATGAGCACCTGGGCACAAGCCCGGACTCAGTTTTGGTGAGCCTTGTGTGCAGTAAGGGGCCCGTGCCCCGGGCAAGGGAACATTCTGAGGAACACGTGTGTGAGATTGTGCACGGCCTTTCTGCGGCACACATATGCGCACGTGTGCACACGCACGTACACGCATACCACACACCGTGCACACAGAGTTCACGTTGCCCAGACATCCGAGCACCGGGTCCCACTGCATAGCCGTCATCACCGTGCCTCCTCCGTGTGCCCCGCTGTCTGGGCAGGGGTGCTTCACCAGGAGCAGGCCCTCCTAACGCACGCCGGGAGGCGAGGGGGCGTGTCGGGGGTCCCCAGGGCCAGCAACGCTCAGTATCTGAGCACAAGGAGCCTTGCTTCCCAGGATTCTTGCAAACCTGACAATGTCCTGGACCAGCCACAAACCCCGCGTGTCCTCACAGGTCAACCAGATGGGCAACCAGATGACCGCCGGGCAGTTTCTGTCTCTGTCCAGCCTGCTCGCCTGCTTCCGTAGCCGATAGGAGCCAGAGGCCCGACGCTGTGCTGTGTACACGCTGTAGATGCAGAACCTCACACGAAATACAGTATTTTGCACTGTTTGCCTTTGTGAGGCTGGTTAATAGCACCCGCGTCCGTCTCTCATCCACAAGGGGGCGGGCCCTCCTCGGTGCGTGGCTCCCGCGTCTGCGCCGGGACCCAGCCGGGGCCGAGGAGCCCAGACAGGCTGTTCTCCCTGGACACCCCGGCCCTCTGGAGGCACCCACTGTGGTCCTTTCCGCCCCCAGCAGCCCCAGCAGCTCCACATTCAAACCAAAGAAATTCAACACTAAACATTAAACCTCGTGTGTTTCAGTATTGATTCGGCCTCCTGAGTCCACTTGGGACAGTGTTGTGACATATCCCATCTGCATGTAATGTTCTCAGAGCATAAATCCACAGCTCACCGCAGCACAGACACCCCACATGGAACACACGTCCAGAAGGATGCAGGACGGGAGGTCGGAACCAGATCCAACATCTCTGGTCTCGTGGTATGTCACCTCCGTCCTTTGTGCGTGAGTGTGTATATGCATACGTGTGTGGGTTGTGAGAGTCGGGTGCGTGTTGTCTGTGTGTGCATTTGAGCGTGTGTGTGTGCACGTGTACACGTGTGCAGGTTGTGAGAGTCGGGCGTGTGCTGTCTGTGTGTGCATTTGTGCATGTGCATGCGTCCACACGTACACGTGTGTGGGTTGTGAGAGTTGGGTGTGTGTTGTCTGAGCATGCACGCGTGCACTTATGCACGTGCGTGTGTGTGAGACGTGTGCCTGCCCTTCCCAGAGAGCATGTGAGACACACAGCGACGCCACGTGGGGGTGCATCTCACTCCCCCGGGGTAGAGGGACGCCAGGCTCTCCCCATCAGCGAAGCCTCTGGAAGCCAGACACAGCTGGACCGCATCCCTGCCGCGGTTCGAGCCGAGGCAGCTGGTGGCCAGGGTCAGGCTGGGCATCTGCCGCTGCTCTCCGGAGAGCGTCTGCTGCAGCCTCGGTCGGCTGCCCCTGTGGGACCCTGGGAGGCCCGGTTGGAGGCTTGGCCCTCCTCCGGGCATAGCTGGTGCTCCGGGTCTGGAGAGCACAGGCACAATGGCAGTTAGATGAAGGGCACCCCCCCCCCCCCCCCCCCGGACTCTCCCGAGAGGCCTGCTGAGCCACCTCTGGACGCCGGTCCCCTGGGGAGCCCCTGCCGGGTCTGTGGGGCGGGGGCTGGGTCAGGGCTCCAGGCTCAGCAGCCCTGCCCCTCACCCCATCGCCCCACGCCCTGTCTGCCTGGCTGGGACTCTACAGGATGGTCAAGGGTAGCCCTGAGCCTCAGGGACCCACCTTGGGACAAGGATCAGCTCGAGGGTGTGAGCTCAGGCACCCAGGAGCAGTTTCTTGGGTGGGGGCCTCCTGAGAGGGGCCAGGCTCTGTGCTGGGCTGGGGCGGCCACCTGCCCCCCGCGCTCAGGGCCCCAGGCAGGCATGTAGGGGGCCGCACACAGAGGTGGTGGCTCCAGCCCAGCCGTGTCCGCCCCACGTGCTGCCCGTGCCACGCCTGCCATCCTGCCACTCACCCTGTGACCCGCAGGGGTTCCGGGGTGGGAGGGGGACAACGCGGCCACGGCAACCAGACCCGCCCCTTCTGAGGACGGCACCGCCTCCCGGGGCAGCTGGGCCCGCCCACCCACACGTGACCCTCTCACCTCCTTACCAGGCTGTGTCGACCACCCAGAGGCTGCGGCAAAAGGTTTCATTACACGACTTGGTTGGATAATAACCCCAAGTGCCTTATTATCCAACAGGCACTTGGGGTTAAAATTTTGCCCACTGGATCCAAGATCCCACCTCCTTACCAGGCTGTGTCGACCACCCAGAGGCTGCGGCAAAAGGTTTCATTACACAACTTGGTTGGATAATAACCCCAAGTGCCTTATTATCCAACAGGCACTTGGGGTTAAAATTTTGCCCACTGGATCCAAGATCAAAGAACGTTCTGCCGCCCACAGATCAGGGAGGAAGGACATCCAGGTCTGATGTGCAGGGGTGGGCATGCCCAGACGGTGGGGCAGGGGACAGGACCAGAGTCCCCAAGGACACGGGGCACAGTGTCACAGGCACACGCACACAAGCACATGTGCGCCCACTCGCTTATACACGTGCACACATGCTTACACACGCTTACACATGTGCACATGCACAGGCTGAAGGCTTGATCCCAGCCCATCTTCCCCCAAAAGCTGGTCCCACCGAGACCCCACCTCCCATCCCACGGGGCCAGCGGCCTTCCCTCCGGGGTCACTGGAGAAGGGAGCCCAGTTCCCTGCAGGGGTCCCCCAGGCACAGCCAGGCTCCTGCCCCCCATTCTTGCCCCAGGGGCTGGCCTGGGGCACCACCGCCCCACCTCGGAGCCCTATGGAGGCCGGATGGGGAGTGTGGCAGCCCCTCATGCCGCAGAGGGGTGTGGTTAGAGCCAGGAAGAATTTCCCTCCAGAAGCCCTGGCTGCTGGAGAGCTGGTGTGAGTCCCGGTGGACCCCACTCAGCCGGGCTGGTCCCGGGACACAGAGCAGAGCAGACAGTCTGAGGGCTGACACCCCACGAGCTCCCACAGGTGGCATAAGCAGGTGGGGCGCGTCCACGTCGCCCCTTCAGGCTGTGCAGAACGCAGCCGTGTGCTGTGAGGTGGGCAATCAAGAGTAAGGAACAGACCAGGAGCAAAGGCCTGGGGTCCCCTGTGTGTGCAGGCACCTGCGGGAGAGTGGTCCGAACGACACCGATGCCTCCCAATTTCTACATGGGTCACCCCCAAACCAAACATGTCCCCCCGTCAGTGGGCATAAACGACCTCAGGCCGTTCCAAGATCCCCAGGTCTCGGGAGCAGCTCGGAACATCGCAGAGCAACAGCCTTCGAGCCTTGGCCAGATTTGAGCCCACGGAGCAGAGTGCACTTCCATGTGCCCTGTGCACGCCTGGAGCCACCTCCTGGGGCCATCGTGGCTGCAGGGGGATTTGAGCCAGCACCGCAGACAGACAGGATGGTTTTGAACAGAAGTCGTGTGGATTCTGCAAACACAGGAACCACCACTGACACCTGGGTCGGAAGCACGACCTATGGCACCCCACAAGAGGATTCCGCACCCACAGGAGCACGGCGGCTGTGGGGGGCCGCCCCGGCAAGCCTGAGGGAGCGGGAAGGGGCCTGGCTCAGGGTTACTACGGCGGGCGGTGGGGCCGGGTGAGGGTCTCCACACTCAGACAGGAGCTCGTGGGGCTTGAATCTCCCCCGGCACCCAAGTGGGAGCCCTTGCACAGGTGTGGGTCAGACCCCATCACACGGCACCGCCATGGCAGCCGCTCGGGGACGTCACGGACAGTGCTGAGGGCCACGCCAGCTTCAGGGGCACACCGTTGGTGTGGGCTGCTAAGAAGGAGTCCGGGACAAACGCTCGTGTGGCCCAGGGGGAGAGGCCAGGCTCTGACATGGGGGGACGGCCAAGGGAGGACTCTGGGCCCCAGTGGGTAGGTCTGAGCCCCGCACCAGGGGTCTGGAACAGCGGGAGGACGGTCAGTCTCTGTCCCCAAGCAGCTATGTCCTGGGGCTGGAGGGCAACCCCGCGGGGCCGGGGACCGGGCAGTGCTGGGAGCAGAGCAGCACCTCCCCCCGCCCAGGTCGCAGTCTGGCCCCCCCACACCCCACCCACCCCTCCCGCACTGGCTTATCCCTTTGGCCTCAAGCAGGATGATGTGCAGAGGACAGAGCCAAACCCCGTGGGGCTGGTGGGCTGGTGGGACGGGACGCGCTCTCTGCACAGAACACCTGGGCTTCAGAAGCAGGTGCAGAGGCTAAGTGGCCAACTTCAATTTAGTCCAAATCTAACCAGATTGAAAATTACTCTAAGATCGATAAAAAATGAGTTTTAGGATGCCTGAGTGACTCAGATGGTTAAGCGTCTGACTTTGGCTCAGGTGATGATCTCACGGTTCATGGGATCGAACCCCACATCAGGCTCTGTGCTGACAGCAGGGAGCCTGCTTGAGATTCTCTCTCTCTCTCTCTCTCTCTCTCTCTCTGTTTCTCCCCCGCTCGTGCTGTCTCTGTCTCTCAAAATAAATAAACATTTTTTAAATACTTAAACAAGTTTCTGCATAATGAGTAACTTGGTGACCTTGATAATTTACCACAGGAGCCTGAACACACTCGGGGACTCTCTTGTGCTTGGAGGAGTCCTCCTGAGCCCAGAGCCACCCACTTGCTTGTTCCGCATGTCCCTGGACCTGGTGAGCCCGGTGAGGACAGTGCCCCGCATCCCACAGTGTCCTCTCGGGAGGCCCTCACCCTCTGCTCTGGCCTCCTGCTCCTAGTGTGCAGGTGTCCTTCCTGGCTGTCCAGTGGCACATCCCTCCCCACGCTATGTCTCCCTTGAGCCCATCCACTGCTCCCAGAGGACCCCTTGCCCCACTGGGCCAGCGGGACGGCTATGCCCACTCCCGTGCTGGCCTCCTGATGTATCCACGCGAGTTTTAAATACATACAGCCCAGGGTTTTTCAATTCTACTGCCCGGGAGGGCGAGGGTGGGTGTGGGAGAGGGTGGGGGGCAGGGGCCACACTTGGGCCTTGCTGTGTTACGACCTCAGCCGCTGGCAGGAGAACTGGACCAAAGACGGACACGGGAGGCTCACTGTGGGCCGGAGTGGGGAGGTACCTGGGGCCACCCTGGGAAGATGTGCTGGGCCCCTGGCAGAAGGGGTCATCAGTGAAAGTGAATGAAGAAAAGTTTGTGGCCGTGTTATGTTTCCTGGGCCTCAGATGTGCAGGGGCGCTCTGCTGCTGGACCCTGGCGGGGGGGGGGGGGGGAGGAAGGGGCACAACAGCCATCCTGCCTCCCGAATGCTGGGGCCCCTGGGCCTTCCAGCCTTTTCCATCTGGTTCCACACGCCGCATTTGCTAATGGGCCATCCACCTTATGCACCTTCGCAGCTGGCACACAGGTCAGAGCCGTCATTAAGGGGATCAGGAGAGAGGAGGCGGGCAGACCAGAGAAACTGGGACCCTGGGCATTGGCCAGCTCCCTGTGCCTCCTGCCTGGGGGAGCTGGGCCTGAACCACTTAGCTCAGGCTCTGATGAAGGAGGGAAGGGAGGGGAGGGGAGGAGGGGGCCAGCTCAGGCCAGGCTGCAGCTGGGGGCTCTCATGGGAAGAAGCGGGCCCTGGAGTCAGCCCAAAGCCCTCCAGGAAGGAGGAATGAAACATTCCAGACCAAGGGATGAGTCCAGACCTGGGGGTGGGGGAGGGCAGGGTGGGCCTGGTGCGGGGCTGGGTGCTCCGCCCTTCCTCTTCACTCTTCCAGCCTCCCTACTGTGTTCAGACAGGGATTAGGCTCAGGTCCCGCTGCTGGCCAAAGACAGAGCCAGGACCTGTGAGCCGGGGCCTGCCAGAGCCCAAATGCAGCACAGAACCCGGTGGCCCCCTGGCCCCTCCGCCGCTAAAGCATGGCCTGGGGGGGTCCGTCGGGACCACTACGGACCCTGCACACCCCAGGTGCCAGCCCAGGCTGAATGGTGGCCACGGCTAGGCATCTGAGAGCCCCAGGGCCATAAGGTCCAGCTCCCCGGCAGCGAGCTCAGGCCAGGGTCCAGACAGGAGGCAGACCCTCACTGGGCCAGGTACAGAGGCAGGAGCCCCTGGCCGCACTCCACCGCTATCCTGGGGACCAGGGTCCACGTGGGACCCCACAAGCTGTGCGACAAGAAGCCTCTGCAGACACACAGCAGGACGGTCTGAGGTCGCAAGGTGTGGGGTCACGAGCCCAGGGTGGCCAGGGTGACCCAAAGGCCCGTCCCGGATGAGAGTCCCTAGCAGGAGACCCCAGTGCCACCAACCCTGGGCCCTGTAGACCCTGCTGGACCTCCCGTGGGAGGGGCTGCCCCGTAGATAGCTGTGGAGCACATGCCCCTCCCTGGCAACAGTGGGGGCTCCTGACAAAGCGAAATCATTGAATGACATTTACATTCAGGGTGGACTGCGGAGGGGCCTTGCGGTGGGGCAAGAGGTGAGGCTCCCCCCCAGGACGGCATGGGCAGACGGGAATCTAGGGAGCAGGGCAGGTCTGACGGAGTTTCTCTCCTCGGCCAAACCTTCCCTGGGCCCATCCGATTTCAGCAAGAACACCGCCCTCCAAACCTGGTCACCCTGGGCCGCCCTCAGCAGGAATCTTGGGAGGTCGGTGTGGCCAGAGCCCCCAGACCTAAGGTCTCCTCCCGGTGATTTCCCACCGCCAACCTTCCTCGGCCGTGACCCCCTGTGTCGGTGGTGCATTTGGAATAGAGCCCAGCCTTCCCCTATCAGTCGTCCTGAATACAGGTGCCCACACTGCCGTGGCCTCTGTCCTGCTCTGCTCTCTCTGCCAGGGTTGGTGACGGATGGCCACTGAAAGGAAGAGTCAGGGGGGGCGGTTTCTGGCTGAAGTGACCGAACAGGGTCCCTGCGAGAGGCTGCCGGGTGATTGCACATCACGGCAAAGGGGGAGGTGCCCGACCCTCGGCCAGCGTTCTGGCCAAACTAGCTGGCAGGATTCTCACTAAGATGCGATGGTTTGGGGGCGCCCGGGGGCGCCGTAAGTTGAGCATTGGACTCCTGATTTTGGCTCAGGTCATGATCCCAGGGTCGTGGGATCACGCCCCAAGTCGGGCTCCTCACTGAGAGTGGAGCCTGCTTGGGATTCTCTCTCTTTCTCTGTCTACCCTTCCCCCACTAGCACTTTCTCTCTCTCTAAAAAAAGATACACATATATATGAAAAATCTAAGTTGATGCACAACAGCCTTTTTGAGCCGCCTCCAAATCTTAAAAAAAGACAGGACAGAGTTGCTGCTGCCCTCCCCCAGCTCAGGTTCCGTGCGGCACCCGGGCGCTGCTGGGGGTGCTGGCCTGGAGCGCCCCCCAGGGCAGCGCCACCTCCCCCCACCCCTGAGCATGACCCACCTGGGTCCAAGGAACAAGGTCAGCAAAAAGTGAGCGAACCAGGTAAGAACAAGAAACCACCTGCAGACACGGCCACACCCAGCTCGTCTCTTAAGCTGCACACAGGCCCCCAGGACCCCCGCACTGGAAACTAGAACACAGAGAAGGCAGAAGCTTGAGGAGAGGCCACGGGTCTCCCCCGTCCCTGTCCCATCGCTGGGACCCGAGGCCCAGGAGGCTGAGGGCCCCAGCAGGGTGCGCCACACTCAAGAGTTTACAAAGTGCCGGTGGCTGTCCCTGCCACACCCCACGTCTCACGGCCTGTGCTGGGGCTGCAGCGAGGGAGGCACTGGGGGGAGGTGGCCCGCCAAGAGTCTGCGGCCCCTCCGGCCTTCCCTGGGTCCCTGGGACCCTGTCAGCATGCAGGAGACACACTGAAGTCACAGCAGGCGTCAGCCCGACCACGCGGACCCACTCTCCCCGCCCCCCCGCCCCCCCCCAGAGCCTCCACAGCAACCAACTCAGTGTCAGGAGTCAGCGAGTGACAGCCGCCTCTCTGCCCGGGTCTTTCCCCCACCCAACTCAGGAGCAGTGAGTGGGGAAAGCCGAGGACCCCGTCCCAGCCTCCAGCAGGGCGCCTGAGCCCCCTTTCCTCGGGGGACTCTCCCACTCCCTGCCTGCCTTGGGGTCTCTGCCCAAGACGAGAGTCGCGGGACCCCCCACACGGTGCGCTTGACGTATCAGCCCCTGCCGTTCTCATCTGGGGGAGCACGTGCCCTTTGCCAAGTATATTCGGAAGCCCCAGGCCACGTGCCTTTCACTCGCCACTCGTCAAAGGCCGACGTCAGCCCCGTGAACAGGCTCCGAGAGGTCAAGTGACCTGCCCGGGACCACACGGTCAGGACGCGGCAGCCTGGCTCTGCCAGAACATCCGTGAGCCACATGCTCTGCCGGCAACGCCCTCCGGCCGCGTCGTCGAGGAAGCAGCTCCGAGGCCAGCACTCACCGCGGGCCCAGCCAGCCTCCGCCTCTGCCCCGTACCTGCGGGAAGGAGGGACGGATCTTCACCTGCTGCGCAGGCCTCTCTCCACTGTCTGCGTCCGTTCCCACACGGCGCCCCTCCTCACAGCGCGCTCTGTCGGGGCCCCAGCGACCACCAGGGCCGACAACACGGGGGTGGGCGGAGCAATGTGGAGGGACAGCGTCCCGGACCAGGGGAGTGGCCTCAGTCACGTCCTGAAGGCAAAGCCTCTTGCACGACGTGCACACTGAGCTCAAGAAGCTGAAGACAGCAGGGTGAGTTCCCTCACTTCCCGCAGATGCACCAGAAACTGAGGCAAGTGACTATGAACGCCTGGGAAGACGGCATTCTGGAATGTTCATAAACACGTGGAATTCGTTCCAGAGCTGCGTGGAACCATCCTGAACAGAGAACGTCAGCCTGAGGCCCCGGGAGGCCACGAAGGGATCTCTCCCTGGAAGAGATGAATCGGGAAACGGAGGTGGTGCCTGCCTCACGGCCAACAGCCCTCAGATGAAGGTGGGGGAACCCACCGGTGTTTCGGGGTAAATGAGAAGACGGAAGTCCCGGCACAGAAGGAAAAGCCCATTCACAAACCTGCCCGTGAGAAACACTGAGCGTTTGGGAGGCGAAGGGGACCCCTGAGAAGGCCCCTGAGCTCAGCCTCGGTCCCAGGGCTCTGTGGAAAAGTCGCCAAAGCCGTGGCCTGAGAAGCTTTGGGAAAGCCGGAGAGGACAGGTCACGGGACGTCCACGAAAGGAACACACTTGCATGGAGTTCGGGGCAAAGAGGAGAGGGAGACCCCAAGATGGCAGGAATGGGTGTGCCTCACCCGAGGGTCCGGGGCCCCGGGGCTTGGCTCCCTGCCGGAGGCCGTGTTCATCGGGATCTGAGTCTCAGATCTTTTCATCTTTTTCTGAGAAACGTTTCCCAGGGAAGTGAGTGAAATGGAGTATTTCGTTATTTTTCAAGAGACATAAACATCCATCCGGGAAAGATGTAGCATTTTAGCATTTCATCGATAGGGACCCATAGCGTAAAATCAGTTTTGCTCTCCATGCAGGAGGGAATACCATAGCCAGAAAGCTCTTGGCGATTTCTCCTTTAAACTGGCTTTAGTTGAATTTAGTCTGGAATTTGGTTTTTAAAGACCAATGTTTGTTTGTAACGGGTTAGGGTTAGTGTACTGGCCAGAGAAGCCTCAAGTGGGCCCCGGGGCCCCTGGAGAGAGCGAGCTAACTTTATGTTACACAACGGCCACCGCCTTCCTCTGGCTGCAGACTGACCCACAAAAAGCCCTATTTGAAATTCGGTTCCACGAATAGAAACAAGGAAAAGAAGTGCCAGTTCCCAGGCCCAGGGCTTCCTCTGCCTACAGACCCAACCCCCAGCCACAGAGAAGGGCTAAGCCTCGCAGGGACCCTCCAAACGCACCCCAAAGCCCACACCGAGTCACTGATGGCTTTTTAATTACAGAGAATCCTGGGCAACTGAGGGAGGGGAGAGGTGCCAACAGTAACAGTGGGGGGGGGCGTGGAGAGGAGGCATCTGGTGCCCCCCACCCCCAGCGGGGCATCCCCGCCCCCCCCCCCCCCGCCACCGGCTGGCACTGAGATGTCAGAGTCAGAGCCGCCCACGCCTGCATTTGTCCTTGGCAGAAATCACTCATGAGCGGCATGCGGTGAAAACACAAGCTAACACGCCGCAGTGGGTTTGTCATTAAACCTGCAGTTAGCACAGTGGCCGCCCAGTCCGGGAAGCAGCCGGGCGCTCTGGAGCCCGGAGGAGGGGCGCTGGCGCCCGGGAGCTCCACTCAACACCTGGGCCACCAGGTGCACCGGCCCACGCCGAACAGGGCGATCCCCCCCGACCCCCAGGCAACACCACATGTGTCCCTTGACTGCACGCAGCAGGACACTCGCTGGCCGGGGTCCTCCAGCCCGGGAAGGCTGTGCCACACGTGACCGTAGCCCAGGAGAGGCTGCTCTCTGAGGCCCTCCCGGCCGCAGCAATGGAAACGCAGACACACGCGGCCAGCTCAGGGGGCAGGGAGGGCCGCACGTGCCCAGAGCGGCACGGGGACCTGCCACGAGCCGTGTGCCCGCCCGACACTGCACTCCAGGTGGCAGACACGCTGCTCTCGGCCCCAGCGGAGCTCTGAGTGCAGTAATCAGGCTCCCAGGGGCGAAAACAGCTTCTTCTTGGTCCCGGGGCCAGCTCTGAGGACAGGGTTGTGGGTGGAACTGTGTCCCCAAAAATGACATGTTGAGGTCCTAGCTCCAGGTACCTGTGCGACCTTATTTGGAAATCAGTGCTTTGTGGATGTAATCCAACATGACTGGTGTCCTTATGGAAAAAGGGACAGCCACGATAATAGTCACAGAGTGACAGCCACAGGGTGACAGCCACAGGGTGACAGCCACAAAGTAACACCCACAGAATAATAGCCACAGAGTGACAGCCACAGGGTGGCAGCCACAGAGGGTAATAGCCACAGAGTGACAGCCAGAGTGACAACCACAGTAACAGCCACAGAGTAACACCCACAGAATAATAGCCACAAAGTGGCAGCCACAGAGTGACAGCCACAGTGGCAGCCACAGAGTGTTAAGAGGGCTCAGGCCCCTCCAACAGGAGCCATGTCAGTGGTCCACCACCCTTGGGTGTCTCCGCCTGCAGTCCCAGGAGAAACACGGTCATTTACTTTCCCAAAAGACTCCGTACTGTAAAATGAACCCTATGGTCACGGGAAACAAAAGAAAATTTAAATGTTTTTGTTTCTTGAATATTTGTGGTGTTTTTAAGTCTATTTATTTATTTTGAGAGAGAGGGAGAGAGGATCCCGAGCAGGCTCCACAGTCAGCGCAGAGCCCGATGCGGGGCTCGAATCCCACGAACTGGGCGATCGTGACCTGGACGGAAATCAAGAGTCAGATGCTTAACTGACTGAGCCACCCAGGCGCCCCAGTTTATTCAATATTTGGTTTATGAAACACTACGTGCGTTTTTGTTGCAAAGACGTGTAATCGGGGTCTATAGACACTTTGAAGCATGAAAAGATATCACAGGAGGATACAATTCTGGCCACAGTTTGATGTCCGTAATTTAAGGGAAAATACTATGATGAAGATTTTGGACTGGTAAAGAACGCGTTTATGTGATTTCTTAAGTGACTGATATTTGATATCGACACCTGGTTGGCACCGTGGATGGAGCATGCGACTCTTGATCTCAGGGTCGCGAGTTCAAGCCCCATATTGGCCATAGAACCTACTTAAAAGTGAAAGTGTAAAAAAGCAAAACCATTTTGGTATTTAGCTTCTTGGGTACATTGACAAGAGTAACAGCTTTATTTCAAAATATCAATATTTACCACACCAGAAATTACATTCTTTGCATTATTTACATTTGTGATTTCTTTAAAAATTTAAATGTTGACTTTGAAATGTTCAAACAGTTTGACAGCTTTTCAGAATTCATTTAGGGAAAGTGAGAGCCAGGACCCAGAAGACCCCACTCCGCTCACCTCAGCACGCAGCCTGGCCATGCTGAGTGCCGACTGAGTGCCCCAAGACCCGAGCGAGCCCCCATCCGAAGGAGACGCCCGGCTCAGAAGGACAAGGCAGAGTCCTGCTGGTGTCTGTGTAGGACAAGGGCCCAGCAGTCAGCACGGAGCTTTGCAGGAAACAGCGTCCATCAGGGGTGTCCTGACCTGACATTGACCAGGAGGGAGGTCCATGGAGGGCAGAGGCCAGACGCAGGGAGGGCAGATCCCGCCAGGATCTGCGGGGGTGGGGAGAGTCTTGTGGGAAAGTGAGGTGGGGCAGAGAGTGAGTAGAGAGGTCAGGGAAGGCCACTGAGAAGGCTGGGGCACCACCACGTCATGGCCTCGGACCTCTGACATCACCCCAGAGGCCTCAGGAAGAAGGCTGGGCATGGGCTGGGCACCCTGGGGTGGTGGCAGGGGCAGGCATGGAGGCCAAAACTGAGAGGCTGTTCCAGCGGTCTGTTCGCGAGGGCTCTTGGCCCTGAGTTTGGAACTATCTTCCAGTGGACATCCAGGGGCTGCTGGGATGTCCTCACACCAAGTGTGTCTCATCTGCTCTGGGAAGTGTCTAATCAGACTTGCTCTGGGGTCAAGAATCATGCCTCATCCAACATTAACGGAGCATCTATTGGGTCTAAGGCACCAAAACACAGAGCCAACACCAAATCCTTCCTTGGACCAAAGCTGGCCACAAAAGCCGGCTCATATGCAAACACTCGGACCAAGCAAGCTTCCAGCGGGGGTGACATCACTCACTGAACAAGACCAATGACGACAAACTTTTAAACGAAGGAAGGATAGCAGTGTGGCCTCAGCCCCACGGGGTCTTCCCCACCCCTACCCCCGCCCCCCTCGGCTCCTCCCCTCAGCTGCTCCCCAGCCCCTCCCCCGGCCCCTCCCCCCCAACCCCAGCTCCC
>NW_024412404.1:67860528-67862454 GCF_014898765.1 Herpailurus yagouaroundi
CTGCCACTCCCCCTCAGCTCCTCCCCTGTCCTCCCCGAGGCCCCTCGACCCGCGCACCCTGGTCTGTCTCCTCCGAGCAGCAGTCTGTCCAAGGAGCCGGGAAGTGTCCACTAGGCGCCTTCAGGCTGCAACAGCCAAAGCTGAGTGAGCCGCATCAAAGCCTGTCCGTCCCCCAAACTGCTCGCACCTCTTCCTCAAGTAGACCGTGTGTCCTCAGACTCAGGACCGCTCCCCAGCTGTGGGATTATCTTTACCCTCCCAATCGGCGCCTCAGTCCCCACCCCTGACCCCTGGCCCAGGGGCGCAGCCACCGCGGAGCCAGGTGACAGAGCCCACATGCACCCCCGTGAGGTCCCTGCAGCCCGTGGGGGCGCACGGGGCACCTGCGCTGGGCGGCGAGTGAAGGGCGTCTCCAGCCCTCGGCAGGGGAAAGCGCGGCCAGGGGGAGCCCCCGGGCAGGGGGCTCAGCTCTGTGGACTCGGAGCCTGGAGCGGCCCGCCTGCCACCCTCCTCCTCCTTCTGAGGCCTGGGTGCTGCCAGCTGGCCCCCACCGCACAGCTGCCAGCTGGCTTCTGCAGCTCCAACCACCGCCACCCACCCCACCCTGGCTGCTGCCCTGAGCTTCCCAGAACCCCCAGAAGTGGGGAGCGGCACCCACAAGTCTGCTTGACTTGGGTGGCTTCAAGGATCAGCATTTTGCCCCAGGTGAGCCCCGCCAGCACCCACCTGGCTGCCAGCTTGAGGCCTATTTCTTTGGTGACTCGGATGGCCCTCGAATGCTTGGGTATCACGTGCCAGGGCCCAGGGTCACAGTGACCTGACCTGGGCACAGAATGCTGGGAATCCGTGCCCCAGTGCCTGCTCGGACTTGGCAGGCCTTGCCACAACACCTGCCTCGTTCACGCGAGAATTTGGGGAGCACCCGCGTGCACCTGGGGGGGGGGGCGGGGGGGGGGGGGGGCTGGCCACATGTGGAAACCCACAAGCCTGGCCAGTAGCACCTGCTCTCCTACCGGGGCTCTGGCCCAGAGCTCTGCTGGGAGCCGGGGGAGGACCACGTCCACCAGGGTAGTGAGACTGCCACCCACCCTCCCGTGGAAAAGGTGGTAGGGGGTGCTGTCTGGCCCTTTGCCGGGCTGTTTGCCAACCACAGGCCCCAGGTTGGGGCAAGGCTCACCCCGGTGCTGCGCAAAGTCCAGCCACTGGACCACAAATGGGGCGACGGAGGGGTTAATCAGGAGGCAGCAGGACAGCCAAATTGTGGGGAGGGGCTGTGTGGCGTCTCCTACGCCCCCAGGCTGGCTGGGAAGGTGTGGATGAAGCTGTAATCCTGTGTCCGCACAAGCATCCAGGAGACCCTCACTCAAGCGAGGAGGCAAGGCCAGACCCCAAGCTGCCCAGACGGGCCCCCGCCGGATCTCCTGCCCCCTCACTCCCGTCTCCCCTCCCCCCCCCCCCACAACCGCGCGCCTCCGCAGCCGCCACCCCCAGCGGGGACTGCGGCAGCCGCGCCCCCGGGCGGCGGGGGGAGGAAAGGAGGGGGGCGTACGGAGGGTCCACGTCCCACCCAGAGCCCTCCTGGGAGTGGGCCACGGCCCTCGACCTCGGGGCCCCAGGTGGGCGCAGACCCAGGCAGCAGCCTGCGGTGGCGTCGCTGAGGACGCCGGCCACACGAGAGGCCCCGCCCCAAACGGTGCCGGCCGCGCACAGGCCGCCGGCTCCGTGCAGCTGCAGAAGCAGCCAGCGTCCCCGAGGAACAGAGTCCCCGAGAGCGCGCAGACCCCAGTCGCGCCCAAGCGCCCGCCAAAGTGAGCCCGGCCGGGCGAGTGCCGGGACCCCCGGTTCCTCCCGGACACCCCGTCCCCCGCTCGGGTGACACTGCGGCAGGAGCGCGGGCGGCGCGCCGAGGGCGGGGCCGCGGGGGGG
>NW_024412404.1:67867454-67918562 GCF_014898765.1 Herpailurus yagouaroundi
CGGACGGGCGCGGCGGGGCAGGGGCGCCGGCCGGAGCGCGAGGCCCCAGCGCTGGCCGAGTCCGAGGCGCCCCCCGCGCGCCCGCACGATGCAGGCCATGGACGCGGCCGTGGCGGATTTGTACGAGGAGGACGGCAAGGACCTAGCGGGCTACGACTTCGAGCCGCTCCCCACTCTGCCGGAGGACGAGGTGAGCACGGGCGCGGTGGGCCCCGCCTCCCCCCACCTGCTCCTAGGGAGAGTCCGAGGGGGGGTGCCCCCGCTCCCAGGACCCCTGCCCCTGGCCCAGGTCTTGGAGGCCGCCCTCAGCAACGCCCCGTCAGCCTTAACATTTTCGCTTTGAGAGGACAGGACCCTTGGAATGTCAGCCCCACGGGACAGCAGTGGGTGGGTGGTCACTGAAGAAGTTGGGTCCTTCCGCGGTGAGGGTGGGGGCTCCTGATTATAAACGTTGGATGGATGAGTGTGGGGTGGGGCGTCGTGAGCGGGAGGGGGTGGAGCACTGTCCTCCTCCCTGCCGGCACCCTAGGAGGTCAGTGGGAGGCACTGGCCAGCAGAGCGCAATCAGGCCGGCCTGCTCAGGAGCTGGGTGGGGGGGCGGGGGAGCCCCCGGGACTGAGGGCTGCTGCCTGCACACAGAACAGCAGAGGCCTCCGCCCAGCATCCAGAGTCCCGAAGCATCCCCCCTCCCAAGGCTCAGAGGGACCAGCAGTCTCCGCCACATAGAGCTTCTGGTCATTAACTGGACAGGTGCCCACAGAACCGATTTGCCTGCACCTCTTGCTTCCCCACGGCACCCGCAGGCTGAGGCCTGGGGCCAAATCAGTAAGCCGGGTCCCTCCATGTGATAGGTGGCCCCCCGAGAAGGCAGCCACTCCCAGGAAGACCCAAGGCTCTGGAGTCTTGGCAAAGGAGGGCCTTCCAAGCCTCCAAGCAGGCAGATGCCCCAATCCCTGGGCTTCTGTGCTCACTGTGGAGGGATCCTGGCATCATGCAACCATCCATGGAACGGGCTGTAACCGGCACGTTGCTGATGAGGACCCTCCAGTGCCCACGTGGGCGAGACTGGTGGCCAAGAGTTAGACACGGCCACCACCCTCCTAGAGCAGATAAGGGGGTTCCTAAGGACCTAGCCACAGCCCCTAGGGCCCTCTGCCTTCTGCCTGCCATCCCCCCACACACACTTTTGCAAGAAGGCTGGCTGTTAAGGGCAGGGTTCATGACATGGTGGCCCTGTCCTTCTGGGGAGCAGAGCCTGCCGTGGGAACCCCGTGGCTGGCCTGCCAAGAGCCGCTGAGGCCGGACCCGAGGGTTGGTGTGGCCCGCCCCCCCCCCCCCCCCCCCCCCGCCATGGTGGCCTGGATTTGGTGAGAGACGAGGCTGCAGAGAGGGAAAGCTAGAGAATAAATAAACCTCTGGGCATTTCCATGGCTTTGATGCAAAAAGAAAGGGTGCGCCCAGCCCACAGCCTTCAAAATCTCCCCCAGAGGACACATTTCAGTGTGTCTGTTAGAAGACTCACCTCCTAAGTCACCATCCAAAGCAGATGGAGAACGTGGCTCTTTGCATCAGCGACCCCATCCTCTTAGGGCCTCCTTCGTGCCCTGTGGCTGGCGCCAAACAACAGCAGAGCCGGGATTCAGAGCCAGAGCCGGATCCCCGCCCACGGTCTGTATCCCCGTGGCCCTGCTGCCTTCGCCGGGTTGGAGGGTTCCCTGGTGCCCTTCTGGGTTGGAGCAGCCCCCTAGCTGTGCACAGGGCATACGGCTGCGGGGTTCCCATCGTCCTGTGACCGAGGCCTCCAGATGAAGTGGGATGCCACTGGGTTAGTAGCAACCATTGGGAAAGCTCAGATGAGCCCTCCAAACTTCTTTCACCTTTTGGGGGAGACAGGCACTGTCTTTGGGCATGCTCCCGTAAAATAGGAAGCCTGTCCAGCTCAAGCCTTGGAGCCAGACCAATGTCCTGTGCCTGTGAACACACCTGATCCAGACTTTATGCTTCCTGCATTCATTCAACTCGGTTGGTGTTGAAGGTTTTCAATCCCCATCAGAGTCGTGTGACTGCACCTGCTAACATTATGGCGTCAGGTTGCACCTAAAAAGCCATCCCGTGTAAGGTGAGGGGGTAGCCAGACTGCAACATCACCCATACTGACAGAAACCCCGGAAAGAGCCAGGACAGAGAAGACACGGGGCATCTTCTCACCCATGGAGGGGTGGTGGGTGCCAGACCCAGGACATGGACAGACTGCACAAGACATGGGAATTACCATTTTTATAGCTGATTATAACAGCAGACTGCACGACAGGCCAGGACTCCCCACGAGCCCCAGGGAATGTCCTTCCCTGGTTGTAACCTCAGGGAAAATCCAAATGGCCAGTGAACACATGAAAAATGTTTGCCTTCATCAGTATCAAGGAACGCAAAATACACCGCCGTGAACACCTGTCCGCGAGTGCTAGATGGCAAGAACTGAAAGACTGTACGGTGGCCACGTTAGCAGGGACAGGCATGGTGGCAGACCCCTTGCTGGTGGCAGTGTCCCAGCGCTTCTACTCTGGGTGTGTGCCCCGGAGGGTTCTCTCAGCTGCAAACCACCCGGGCCCGTGGTGAGCGGGCCTGAGGCCCTGGGGGCTGTCGCCCCACCTGTCCCGCTGCACTGGTCGCAGCAAAGGTCAGGATGAGGGACCAGGCAGAGCAGCGGCTGCCGGAGGGGCAGATGCCAGGCCTTCTGGAGGCAGGTGATGTCGCCTTCAGGAGCCTCCAGGGGACAAGGACAGGGCAGACTTGGAGGTGAAGTTGGCACCGGGGCAGGGCATCTCCGGGTTTCTAGACTTCCCTGCGGTGTAGGGGGCTTTCCTATCCCTTCCGGGTTCTGTGAGCATCTCCCCAGCATCCATGCACTGGGCGCCAGGCTGGGCCCAGGGATGTGAAGGTGGGTGGGGGGCAGCCTGTGCTGCCCGGAGGCACCCACGGCTGTGGGTGCCCTGTGAAGAAACAGATATTCCCACTGGGCCCTCCGGGTCCACGTGATGACCCCACCCAGACGACACAGAGCAGCAGGCGACTGGGGAGGTGAGGACAGCTTCGTGCTGGGTGACAGTCCGGAGTTGGAGGGGGGCGCTTTAGGGCAAGCACCCCCAACGGGGTACTATGCAGACCTCCCCAGCTTCCTCCAAGCTGCCAGCAGGCCCCGAGATTGTCCACAAGTGTCCTCAGCACTGATTTGGGTTTCTGTTGGGGGTTCCCATCACGATGCTCCAGGGTTGAGAAAAGTAACATACGAGAGTATGTTTGAAATGGACAATAACCATCCACGGTCCCTGTGGGTCCCCACGTAACCCTGACTCACAGGGTTATCTCTGATGGGGTGGGGGGTCTTCGAGGCACAGAAGCTCCTGGATGGACCCACTTTGCTATAACCAGACAAGCGTGGTCAGGTGGGAAGCCAGCCCTGCCCTGTGGCTGGCGAGGGGCTTCCCTGGGGACCAGCCTCCCTGAGGAGCTCCCCTCCTCCCAGCCTGGACAGGACAGGGTTTGTGTCTGCACAATCGCTAGGGAAGGACAGCTCACAGGCCTGCTCACAGCCAAGGCAGCACCTTGCTGGCCAACAGTGAGGGGTGGGGTTCCAGGCCCCGTGGGCTCTACTGGGTTTTGAAGAACCTTCTGGGCCTGCGCTGAAGTCTGGGTCTGTACCCGAGAGGTAGAGCCACCAGAGGCTGCCCAGCAGCGACAAGGTCAGGTCACGCTGGCAATGGCAGGGGACGGCTGCAGCGTGGGAGGCCACGAACCCTCCGGCCTGTCACAGGCCCTCACGGGTGCGGGTCTGTGGCTGCGCTGGACGGGGGACTACAGACAGGCATCAGTGGGAGCTGTGGCCGGTGTTTCTGTTCCCAGCCCGTCACCTCCTTCCGAAACGTTGCCGCGGCCAGTGGAGCCGCGAGTCCTGCCCTGGGGCCCGTGGTATCCGGATCCGGGCCCACCTGGCAGCAAGGCTCAGAGCCCACAGGACCCGGAGATGGGCACAGACGTGCAGGATGCCCACGTGGCTCTTGTCTGTCAAGGTGGCTGGGGGTTCTGGTGGGGACGTGCGCTGAGGGAGCAGAGTGGCTGGCACGGGCTTCCCCGTCTCTCACCCCTGCCCGGCCCATTAGCCAAGCCTCAGCCCTTCTGCCCTCCTTGGGCCGTGGGTTCAGGCAAGGGAGGGTCATTCCAACAGCCAGGGCCGGAGCAGGCGGAGCGGAAGGGTGGGTGGCAGGCCCCAGAGGACAGGTGACCAGGGAGGCCGTGGGTCAGGGTCCCCCAGCACTTGGTGACCCCCCCGCCACCGTGCTGGTGTATGGGAACCAGCGGCACATCTCAGCCCTGCCCTGGAACCGTGTGTCAGCTGAATCGTGCCCTCCCGTTGCAACAGCTGGGCTTTGGAGGGGCTGAGAGCATCTTGTCCGCGAGTGGCAGCTTCCGCCGTGTGCCGGAAGCAATGACCCACGGAATCCACCCCGTAAAGTCGCACAGAGAATCCGCCCCCCCCCCCCCCCCCCCCCCAGATGCCCCCACCGTGAACAGGCACTGGGGGTTAGGGGCCTCCCCGCTCACGGGGCATCTTCCAGCTGGGCCGGGGGCCCTCGACCTGAACAGGAAGTCAGGCTCTGGGCCGTGATATGCCCCCGGGGAGCACCCGACCTGGGCTCCCTTCTCCTGGCGGCACATTCAGTCAACACCCGCGCAAGCTGGTGCCTGCAGCCCGTGCAGACACCGCGAGCACAGCATCAACAAGGTGCCTGCGGTGGGACCGGCTCACGCTCGGGTCGTGGGCTTCGTTCTCCTCAGGAGCGTAAACCCAGGCTTTGGGTTGTCGGTTAGTGTGTGTCTACTTGTGTGGTCGCGTGCATGTGCGTGTGCACGCGTGTGTGCTGTGTGTGCACGTACACACTGCCAAGACGCCTCTTTAACGAGGCCCCGTGAGCATCCCTGGGCTCTCCTGCGTCCTGGGGAGCCCACGTGCTGCAGCGAGGGCCCTAGACTGAGCCAGATCAGACAGACCTTTCATCCGTGGACCTCAGAGGCTGGGAAATTCAGATTTTCAGGTTTGCCAGCCTCCTCCACGCCCGAGTCTAATCCTGTGCTCCGCTTTGTGCCCTTGTTCTCCTTTGAAAACTCCCAGACCACCTTCATCACAGGGCTGCACGCATTTCTGGAACCTGGCTGGCAGCTCTGACTTGGATGTGGGTGAACCCCGTAGCCCCGTCTTCTTGAACCAGCTTCCGATGGGCTGGCTGCCCTTCCCTCATCCATCTACCCCACAGAAAGAGCCGGAAGGGCCTGGGGAGTGACGTGGAGGCCTGTGCTGAGCTCTGAGGAGGAAGCAGATGGTGGGATGTGCCAAGTCACATGGGCACAGGCAGCCCAGGCCCGGGTCCCCTCCTGTCACCTGCACTGCTGAACCCCAGAGGTTTGGCCAAGGTGCCCGTGGGGGCCAGTCCCTGATTTTTCTTTCTTCTTTCTTCCTTCCTTCCTTCCTTCCTTCCTTTCTTTCTTTCTTTCTTTCTTTCTTTCTCTTTCTTTCTTTCTTTCTTTCTCTTTCTTTCCTTCTTTTTCTTTCTTTCTTTCTTTCCTTCTTTCTCTTTCTCTTTCTTGGCTTAAGCTCTTTGTCCCCTTTGTCTGTGGTTGTGGGGATTCCTTGCAATACAAATGGGGGAAATTCAAGGGCAGGAGCTAGGAGACTTTCCAGGATTGGAGGGCTTGGCCACATGGGGAGAACACTCCGGTATGCTGTGAGGGGTGGGCAGCTGAGGCTGGAGAAGGAGGGGGCTCCGTCTCTCTTCTACACCATCTCCCCCACCCTCCACCTCCTCTCCTGACCCCACGCACATGCTTCCTGCAGGCTCCAGCGCCCAGCCTGGCTCCCTGAGCTCCTCCCTCCCGAGGGCCGGTGGAACACAGTCCCACAGACGCACAGAGGTGACTAGGGCATTGAACAGCAGGCCAGATTAGGGCCTCGAGATCCAAGGTGTCTGACGTGTGGCAGTGTGTGTGTGCACACTCAGGGTGCACGTATGGGTCTGAGTGTGTGCATACAGGTATGTTGTGCACGTGTGAGGGTGTGTATAGCATATGTGTGAATGTATGTGGGTGTGTGTGACTCGGGATTGCACAAGTGTGCATTTAAGTGAAAGTATGGGTATCTGAGCGTGTGTGAGACTGTGTGGCATATGCCTGACCACTGAGGACACATCAACTCATTTTATGAGCGTGTTGGTACATGTGTGATTTGCATGTGTGCATGTGAGTGCACATGTTGGTGTAAACCCACGTGCGTGCATGCACAAGGGAGGTGTGTGCGTGTCTGACAGCGTGCAGGTGTCCGACGTGCATACATTCGGAGTGCGTGTGTGTGTGCTGGTGACGTAGTCACAGCGGAGTCTAGTCGGATGTGAATGCTGAGCCCAGCACCGGGAGGCCTGGGGTCTGGCCTGCAAGAGAAAGCCCCTTGACCTGGGTCCTCCGTGCACCGCCTGGAGCACCTGCTCTGCTACGGGCTTCCCGCACACCGTGCATTTGTACACGTCGGCTCGTCTCCACTGGTGCCCACGTCTTGCTTACGACCTGAAAGCCCTCGGTGTGCCCACCGAGCCACGGGTGGTGAGCCTGTGGGCCGGGTGCCTCCTCCAGGGGGCTGTGGGGCGGCCAGAAATTCTGGGACAAAGAACTAGGTCCCGACCGCAGGAGTAACACCTGTTCCCAATGATATGCTGGTCATTTTGCCAAATACTCTGTGGCTTCTGGCCACAGGGGACAGTGGGCTGGGTGACATTCTGGGTTTGTTGTTTTTCCTTAAAAAGCCTTTGCCTACAACCCTGTTTCTGACGTAAAGTGAACCGTCGCCGCGTGCTGTCTGCTTCCCTGGAATCGGTCTCGACGTGGGGGTGCCGGGCCTTCCCTGGGGAGGGGGCCCTACGGCGGCCTGGGCCCGTCCCCAGACCCGTCTCAGCCGCGGCCTGTCTTGGCAGGAGAACGTGTCCCTGGCCGACATCCTGTCGCTGCGGGACAGCGGCCTCAGCGAGCAGGAAGCGTGGGCCGTGTGCCTGGAGTGCAGCCTGTCCATGAGGAGCGTTGCCCACGCGGCCATCTTCCAGACCCTCTGCATCACGCCTGACACCCTGGCTTTCAACGCCAGCGGGAACGTGTGCTTCATGGAGCTGCTCAGCGGTGAGCCCGGGGCGGGGCAGCAGGGGTGGGCCGCGGAAGGTAGCTTTGGGGCACAGTGTGGACACGGGCGCCCTGGGCTGGCCCAGAGCAACAGAGCCCAGGCCTCCCTGGTGCCCTGGTGGGATCTCCAGCCCCGAGGACCGCTGAGGGAGAAGGAGGCGGGAGGGCCCTCGTGCACGGTTCACGTGGTCCCCGCAGGGACGAGCCGGGGGCTGCCAGCTCCGAGGCATCTGGTCCTGCTGGCCCACAGGGAGTGCACGTGCAGAGGGCGTCGTAGCGGGCACAGGAGGCCGCCTGACATCCGCCTCCAGTGTTCCCGTGGCCTCCCCTCCCCGCCACTGTGCTCTTGGGACCATTTCCCCACACTTAACAGTGAAGAGTGAGGTTTTCCCTCTCAACCGCTGTTTCCTCAGGGACGCGGGGACAGAAGGGGGTCGGGAGAGAGCCATCGGCCCCCGGGAAGCAGGAGGTGACGCGCCTCCCTCCGGGCTGGCGGGTCTCTCTTCACCCTGGGCGTTGTGGGCGTGTGACCAGAGCCTTCTCTCTTCCGTCCCCAGATGACCCCGAGGGTGCCTTTGTTCCCCCAGAGTTCGATGTGACCGGGAACACCTTTGAGGTGGGTGGCCAGGCCACTGGGGCTGGGGCACCTCTGTGCAGGGTCGGGGGGGCTGTCTTGGGACACCCACCTTTGTCAGACTCAGGGTCCCGATGGGGCAGCTCGGCTCTGGTGATGGCTTGCTGTCTGGATGTGCGCTTGTCATGACAGCTGTAGAGTATGTCTCCCGAGTGCGAATTTACTAGATTTAACTTGCTAAAAGCGTCTGGAACTGGCAGTGGCGGCTGGCGGGGAGTCACAGTTTCTCGGGGAGAATTAGCGGAGGGTGGGTCGTGGCACCCAGAGGAAACACGTGGCCTCTGAAGCATCAGTCCCCAGCGGGAGCAGCAGCCACAGCAGGTTGCTGTGGGCCAGCATCACCAAGGCCCCCCGGGCCCCCCCCCCAATCCTTAGAATGGACCCCGGGGCCCTGCTGTGTGCAGGTGCGGGAGGTCCGGGTCGGGCACGAAGGAAGGGCTGGAGAGCCCAGCTTTCCGCAGAGCCCCGGCCCCTAAGACAGTGGAGAAAACGAAATCACTTGTTAACAAGTAAGTGTTTAGTTACAAACTCAAAACTGTAGATGAAAACACATTAGCTTAGTGACATTAGGTTACGTTTTCACCCCCAAATGAGAGTTTTAGGATTGGCTCCTCCTATGCTCAATTTTCCTTTAAAATAAGCTGGAACCCAGCCCCTCGCTGAGAGAGAGGCCTTTGTCCCAGCTCCGCTGGCAGCAGGACGCAGGCCCGAGTCGCTGGTAGGTCAGGTCCCTGGCTTCCCTGAAGGGTCAGCACCAGGTCCGCGTGCCCTTCCGTTTGTGGCCGTTCCCGTCCCTGGTCTGTGCCCAGGCTTCTGCCTTTTCACTGCATCTTTAATGTTTATTTTATTTTATTATTTTATTTTATTTTATTTTATTTTATTTTGAGAGATAGATAGATAGATAGAAAGAAGGAACAGGGGAGGGGCAGAGAAAGAGGGAGACACAGAATCAGAAGCAGCTCTAGACTCTGAGGTGTCAGCGCAGAGCCTGACGCGGGGCTCGAACGCACGGACTTCGAGATCATGACCTGAGCTGGAGTCAGATGCTGAACTGACTGAGCCACCCGGGCGCCCCTTCACTGCATCTTTAGAATCGAACCGGACACGACACTAAAGCCCAGAAAGTAGTGATGTCCTCCGCCCCCGCCCCCGGTCCGCCGGCCAGGCTCTTGCACTCCTTCCCTGTCCCCTCGCGGTTCTGTGCCTAAAAGCAGTATCGTTTCGTTCGCGCTGTTTTTAACATTCTAAAACGAGCATCAGCTGCGATGCGTGCCATCCTCTGGAACTTCCTTTTACGCACTTCCGCGAAGATTCATCGGACCACGCGCGCTGTCATTGTCACCCCTGTGAAGTAGCGAGCCTCTCCGCCCGCGCTGCGCCTTCTCCGTGGGTCTGGGCCGCAGCTCCTCCGGGGCGTGAGCCCAGCGACGCAGCGGCCACACGTGCGCTCTGGCCGCCCGCAGGCCCGTCTCCTCGTGCTTTTCTTCAGAGTCTCACCGTCTTGCCGGGACCGTAAAGGTCTCGTCTGTAACTTGTCTTCACACCGTCTTTAAGGCAGCGAGCGGCTCTCAGCCTCTTTGGCTCTCGGGACCCCTTTACGCCCCTGCAAATCTCAGAGCAGCCAGAGCCAGAGAGCTTCTGTTTGTGCGGGTTACGCCCACCGGTCCGTGGTGTAGACCAGGGCTGAGACGTGGGAAGCGGTTACCTAGTAATTCACTTAAAAATAGCATTAAACTGCTGCCTGTTGACACACAGGACGTATTTCTATTAGCAATAGCAGCATTTTCCCAAGAAAACAGTGAGAAGAGTGGGGCTGTTTCACACATCTGCAAGCCCCGTAGCGCCCTGCTCTGTGGAAGCCAGCGTGGTTTCCACGGCAGCGTGCGGCCTGTTGCGATGGCACCGCGGGTGTACCCCGGAGGGTCCAGGGTGCGCTCGGACCGCACGACACAGAGGCGGCAAAGAGCATGACCCAGTCACCCTGAAAACCGTTCGCCCCAGGAGGGGCCCCTTGGAGGTCTCCTGCCTTAGTATAATCTCCTCTCAGCCTTAATATAGTCAAATTTATTCATGTTTTCTCTCGTTGTTAGTACTTGTTGTACCTTAAGAAACCTCGCCACCCCCAAGGTCTAACAGAGACATGTTCATAATTTGTACATAATTGACTTTTTTCTGTAGCTGAGGTAAGGGCCCAGTTTTATGCGTTTCCCTGTGGATACCCGCTCCTGGACGTGCCAACCCCGATGCTGGCCACAGCCGCTGTGCACCCAGCTCTGGACAGCAGGGTGGGCTTCCCGGCTCCGTGCTCCCGGCCCCTGCCCCAGACCCAGCCCTCCCGGCTGGGCATCCGCTCCTGTCCTTTTTCAAGTGTTCTGACTCTGCTCAGCCTTCACTCTTGCACGTCAATCTGAGAATTAGCTATCAGGTTCCACAAAATCCTCTGCTGAATCAAGGGGCGTCTGGGGGGCTCAGTCGGTTGGGTGTCTAACTCTTGGTTTCGGCTCAGGTCACGATCTCGCTGTTCATGGGATCAAGCCCCACGTTGGGCTCTGTGATGACAGCACAGAGCCTGCTTGGGATTCTCTCTCCCTCTCTCTCTACCACCCCCCCCCACTCTCTCTCTCTCAAAATAAATAAATAAACATTAAAAAAACACCTCTATTGAATCTGTCCGTCACTTTGGGGAGAATTCAGTCATTATAAGTTCTTCTCCATAAACACTTCTTCCTTTTCATTTATTTAGATCTCAGTAACATTTTTTCACTGTAGGAGTCTTGAATATCACTTATTAGTTTATGCTCTGGAACTGGATATTTCCTGCTTCTATTCTAATTTGATGGTCATCTTGTCATTGCATTTTTCTGCTTGTTTGTTGCTAGTCTTTGGAAACGCAATTCACTTTTTATCTCAATCTTATGTCCATCCACCTTGCTAAACTCATTCGTTATTTCCCATAACTTACAGATTCTTTAGCTTTTCTGTCTAACTGACCAGGTCACCAGCCTGTGCAAAGGTTTTGCATCACGTCTCCCTTCTCATCCTGCTCTGTGCCCACAGGAGCCGCAGCAAAGTGCCAGGTAGCACAGTGTAGCGGGCCCACATCCTGCTTCAGGGACACGGGGCTCAGAAAGTGCTGTTTCTCCCCTTCTGGGGGGAAAAGCCAGGGTGGCATTTGCTACGTGCCTGCCCTCCGTGCCATGTCCTATCACGAATGTACCTTAGGTTTTATGAAAATGTTTCTGCACCCTTTGAACTGATCATTGAGATTTTTAATACTTACACATTTATTTTCTAATGTCAGTTCATCCTTTCCTGCTTAGAGAAACCAGGCCAGCTGTCTTATCTTCTTGGTGCACTGTTGCATTGGATCTGCTGGTGCCTACTCTGGGGTTTCGTGCCATTTCCGACTGGTACTGGGGGCAGGGCCCTCTCAGTCTGTGCGAGCGCCCCTGCCCCTGCCTGGGAGGGTTTATGTAACAACAGGGCGCACTGCTCCTGGAGGGCTGGTCCCACTTACTTATGGGGCCACCTGTTCCCTTTGAAGGAAGTTCTTTCAGTGCTGCTCAATTTTTAACAGTTACAGGGTCCATCTATTTTGTATTTCTCATTGAATCAGCTCTCTGGTAAGCTGAATATTTCTGAAATGTACCCATTTTTAATTGTTTTTTAAGTCATCGGCGTTTGGTTGTAGACAGTGTCCCTTCTTAGTCCCTGCACTGTCTGTGGGACAGTGGACAATTTAAATTCTCTTCCCTTGCACTTGTCAGTCGCACTGGGGGGTTTTACTTTGTTAGTTTTTTCAAAGAGCCCACTTTATACCACATGATCTTTCCCGATGTGGTTTCATTTTCTTTTTCGACGGATTCTGCTCTACTTTCCATTCTCTTTTCCTTGTTTTGAGTTTGGTAAGTATTCCTTCCCTAAAATAAGTTGGACACTCAGCTCATCTGTCTTCAGCCTATCTTCCTTTCTAATATGAACATTTATATCCAAGGCTATGAATTTCCCTCAAAACATGGGTTTAGCTGCATCCTGCAAGCTTTGCCTTGTAGCATCTGCAGTATTTTCTACTTCTAAGTATTTCTTTTAATTCCCACTGGGATTTCTTCTTTAGCCTATGAGTTGTTTGGCAACAAGAATGGGTTAAGTTTTGTCTGCCTTTTTTTGAGGTGTAATACACATACAGAAACACACATGTCACAAGCATGGCAGCACCCTATGGGGTGCAGGGCCAGGTGGCTCCATGATAGAGTCCACAACCCAGCCTGTCCACAGTGACAAGCAGGGTTCCCAAGTCTTAAATGCTTCACATCTCTAGAATCTTCCTATAATGAAAAGTCTTGTTTTCTGAGTTATCTTAATTCCCAATGGGTGATAGGTGATTTTCTTTGTTTTTCTGTCCATGAAGCAAACAATCCTTCTTACCTGACACGTGAAAGGGGCCTGCAGAGTGCACCGATGCCTTGGTCCCAGTGTTTGCATGGGCCTATGCATCCCCCATCAGCCCTGTGATTCCAGGGTCTCTGTTCTACTCTTGTATTAGCTTCATGCTGGTGCCTGTCCCTGGGGCTGTCAGAACATCCCTAAGCGTCACATCTGGAGACCCCAGGAATAACTGCACGTGTCACGTGGGCTCGTCAGGTCTGCCCAGGCACCTGTTCCTGCCTGCGTCCTGGGGTGGCAACCCCCTGCCCATAGGAACCACGGTGGCAAATGTGTTTTCTTAGTGCCACTGCTGCTGTGACACCAAGACGCCTCTGGCCCTGACCTCTGTGTCTCTGCACTATTGCACGGGTGCAGCCCGTTGGACCACTTGCTGGCCGTGTCAAGACTGAGCCCATCCTCTTGCCCACCGCACACCTTCCAGACCTCTAGTTGGCATAGCTCATGCTGCTGCCCACCAGCCCCTGCTGGCCTGGTCTTGCCCCCACATCTGCCCCAGAGAGAGGACAAAGATAGGTAGCAGTCCTCCAGTCCTCATACTGAATTCCCCCTTGTGACCCTACCCCACCACCCACCCACTGCTGGGCTGACCCTTCAGTCTCCCTAAAACCCAAGATGCATGGAAGCTGGCCCTCCTGGGACCATCCTCTGAACATCTCAACCCTTGCTCAGGAAACCCCAGAGATGGGCTAGTTTCCAAAAGCTAAAACTATGACCCATGGCCAACATTCAAGGCCTGCCCCAGGCAAGCCCCCGACTGCTACAGGAGTCTTCTCTGGACCTTATCACCCTGAGTATGTTTGGGTTCCAGTGGAGCCTAGCCAGGATGACCTCAACATCCGCCACCCACTATTACTGCCCACTGCCATTTGTCCACAGACATGTATGTCAGGCCTCACAGTGAACAGAACAGATGGGCTCCTGCCTCATGGGAGTTATGGTCTTTCACAGGGGATAGACTTGATGTAGGCAGTGGGCTGGGTCCTGAGAGAGGAGAATGGGGCCTTTCAAGGAGATGACAGGGTCCCCAGCCAGGTCAAAAGTCCCTGGAGGCCACTCTATGAGAAAGTGATATTCAGGTTGGAGCCTGAAGGGTGAGTAGGGTTCACCAGATTGAGACCTGGGAGGTGCTTCCAAGACCGAAGGAAACGTGCAAAAATGCTTGAGTGGCAAAGATGCTGATATTGGCCAGCATGTCATGGACAGCGTCATCCAACAACCAATAAGAAGTTTATTTGCTGAGTTATTGTCAAACTAAAAGATATGGAATGATGGATGAGTGGATGGATGGATGTTTGGGTGGGTGGGTGGATGCATGGATAGATGGATGGATGGATGGATGGATGGATGGATGTGTGGGTGGGTAGATGGATGACCATAGACAGGTGGTTGGATAGATGGGTACAAGTGTTCCTGAAGGGAAATAGGGAGTGGTAAAGGCAGAAGCAGATACCCTGGCCTTGCAGGCACAGAGACAGGTTTTATTCTCAGAGCTGTGATGAGGGTGGTGGGCAGAACTGCACCCCCACAGCTCATAGTCCCGGCTGGAGTCCTACAGGTAGGGCCTCATAGGGTTTGCCTCTCCTTCTACCCCAAGTATTAGCAACCAGCAAGGTCCCTAAAACAAGGCATCTGCCCGAGTCCTTGAAGCCCCTTGACTTAAGTTTGGCCCCTTCAGGAAGCCCTGGACACTGGCTGCGTGGGACCCCAGGCAGGGGCCCCGGGGTGTGATCGACATGGTCAGTGTGTGAGAAGAGAGAGAAGGCTGCCCTCTTCTTGGGGACCAGGGCTGGGAGTTCCAATGTCTTCTGTGAGAGGTGGGGTAGTGGCCCAGCGGCCCAGCTTTGGGCATGGGGAGAGTGGATGGATCTGGGAGTCATCGGTGCAGCTCAGCCATGTACATGGGGGCCCAAGCAGGCAGCGGGATGCCAACGCTGGTTGGTGTGTGGGGTCAGGGGACAGGATTGCCTTGTCTGTAGAGAGCAAGTTTGTGGGCCTGAAGTCTAAGCGGCTTCAGTGGAAAATGACAGAATAAGAGGCTTCAGAGGCCAGGTGGAAACAAGATACATCCCAAAAAAATAAGTAGCTTCTCTTTGTATTGGTAATTACTGGTTAGAGATGAAATGGAAAATGTTTCATTTATAACAGCAACAACAACTACAGAAAGTCCGGAGTAAATATAGCAGGAAGGATAGAAATGTAAAGTGAACCGCTTTTCCAAAGGTAAGAAAATAGGATGCGAGAAAGGAGGAGACAGACCCTATCCCTGCATCTGAGTTTGCCCCAGCTTTTGGGAGGCATAACTGACGTATGACGTTGCGCAAGTTTGCGTACAAACTAATGACTTAATACATTTGTATCTTGCAAAATGATTGACACTACCAATAGGGTTAGCTAGCACCTCCATCACGTCATTACCATTTTTTTGGTTGTGAGAACACTTAGCATCTACTCTCTTAACAACCTTCAAGCGTATAATACAGTGTTGTTCACTGTAGTCACCAAGCTGCACATTAGATGCCAGGAACCTACACATCTTATAAGCGTGAGTTTCGGTCCTGTCTCCAACATCTCCCTGTTTCCTCCACCCCCAGCCCTTGGCAACCTCCACTCCACTCTCTGTTTCTGTGAGTCTGGCTTTTTTAGATGCCACGTAGAAGTAAGAGCACCCAGCATTTGTCCTCCTCTGTCAGACTTATCTCACACAGCCTAATGCCTTCACGGGCCATCCTTTCCTGTGGCTGAATGATGCTCCTTTCTTTGCTGATTCTTCCAAACACAGACAGGCTGCTTCCACTTCTTGGCTTTTGTAAGCAAAGCTGCGTGAGCATGGGGTGCACACAGCTCTTCGATTGCCTGATTTCACGTCCTTTGGACATGCACCGAGAAGTGGGATGGCTGGATGATAGGGTTATCCGGTGTTTAATTTTTGAGGAACCGCCGTGCTGTTTTCCACACTGGCTGCACCCGTTTGCATTCCCACCAGCACCACATCCACACCAACACATATCACCCCCTTGTCTTCTCAATAGCCATCCTAACAGGTGTGGTTTTGATTTGCGTTTCCCTGATGGTCAGTGATGGTGAGCATCTTTTCAGGCACCTGTCGGCCGTCCGGATGTCTTCTTTGGGAAAACCTCCATTCAGTCCCTCTGCCCATTTTTTTAATCAGATTGTTTCCTTGCTGTTGAGTCGTCTGAGCTCCTCATATATTTTGGATATGAACTGCCTACGAGGCAGGTGGCTTACAAATATTTTCTCCCTTTCTGTAGGTTGTCTTTTCATTATGTTGACCGTTCCCTTCACTCTTCAGAAGCTTGTTATTTGCTGTCATCCCACTTATTTGTTTTTTCTTTTGTTGCTTGTGCTTTGGTGTCGCATCCAAAAACTCATTGCCAAGACCAATGTCTCAGAGCTTCTTCCCTGTGTTTTCTTCTAGGAATGTTATGGCTTGGGTTCTTATGTTAAGTCTTAAATCCATTTTTTGTATATACATACATACATAGGATTATATAAATAGATGAATCATTGATGAATAGATAGGAGATGATGATGATAGAATAGATAGATAGATAGATAGATAGATAGATAGATAGGAAGGGAAGGGAAGAAAGAAGGGTTATTTCCTCAAATTCTCCCATGGAGTAGACACATACATTTTGTAGCTTTAATGGTATTTGTGATCTCACAATTTGGATAGCACATTGTAAGTCAAAAGCCCCAAAGAGATAACTTGGGCATCGTGGGATCATGCTCCATGGGATTCATACTAAAATGTATCTCTGCATGAGAAATTAGTTTTCCTTCCAGCACCTCTCTAGGCAAAGGCACTGGGCAGAGGTCGCTGCATGTTCCTCTCCAGGCCCATCTTGTCCAAAAATACACCTGAACCAGACCCTCCTCCCACACCACTCCGCACACACCGCTATTAAGTCCTTGGTTCATTCTGCTGATTGTTTACTTGTTCATCCGCCCCTTGGTCCATGACTTCTCTTCCTGTGCTCTGACAGTCAGGATCATGTGTCTTCTCTTCTTGAATTTGGAATTTTTGTACAATATAACCATGCCCACAAAAACATCATATTAAATACACTTTGGTGGTAAGAGCTGTCGTAAGGATACATGGCAGTCACTGATTGCCATGTCACCATATGCCTCCTTCTGTGAAGCTTGGTTAAGAAAATCAAAATTGAGAAATCCAAATGTATAGCATCTAGGATTCTGCTCAGGGCTAATTGTCTAGAACTAAATCCTCAAGGTCTGCTTCTCTTGGTGCCCTTTTGTGACCTCTGCCTGACTCTAGCCCCAAGCCTTCAGTCTAGATCTTTCTATATTAAGATTCAATCCAAAGAAGATAATTCTGGGGGCACCTAGGTGATTCAGTTCATTAAGCATCCAACTTCAGCTCAGGTCATGATCTCACAGATTGTTGGTTGGAGCCCTGTGTCAGGCTCTGTGCTGACAGCTCAGAGCCTAGAGCTGCTTTGGATTCTGTGTCTCCCTCTCTCTCTGCCCCTCTCCTGCTCACACTCTGTCTCTCTGTCTCTCAAAAATGAATAAATGTTAAAAAAAAATTTAAAAACAAAGAAGGTAATTCTGGTCGGCTTTGATCTTGCTGAAAAGTCTCAAGCACTTTGGGATTCTCTGGTTTTGCCGGAGATTCTGCCTATTTTAGTTTTTTTTCTCATATGTGTGAACAAGGATGCATATCACACTGTTATCACTGAAATAGCATTGGAGGAAAGGTGATCAATTATCTTTGCTTTTATACATCTTTGTGCAATAATGTTCCAATCGTTCCAGTGAGATTGCATTGCTATTTTAATTTCAAAAGCTCAAATTAAAAAAAAAAACTTTAAAATTTTTTTAAATATTCAATCCATTTTGAGTTCATTTTTGTCCATTTTTGTAAGTGGTGCAAGATAGTCCAGCTTCTTTGTTCTGCAGGTGATTATCCAGTTGCCCAACATTTATTGAAGACATTGTCCTTTCCCCATTGAGTATTACTGGCTCCCTTGTCAAATATTGGTTGACTGTGTAGACTTGAGTTTATTTCTGGACTCTCAATTCGGTTCCATTGGTCTGTGTGTCTGTTTTTATTCCAGTACCATGCTGTTTGGGCTGCTATAGCTTTGAAATCAGGACATGTGATGCCTCCAGCTTTATTCTTCTTTCTCAGGATTGCTTTGGCTATTTAGGGGTCTATTTCTTTCTATTTCTGTGAAAAATGCCATCAGAATTTTGATAGGGATTGCATTCAATCTATAGATGACTTTGGGTAGTATGGACAAATATTTAACAACACTAATTCTAAAAATACTAACAATACCAATACAAAAATTTAACAACACTAATTCTTCCAGCCCATGAATATGGCGTCTCTTCCCATTTATTTGTGTCTTCTTTAATTTCTTTCACCAAACTTTTTTTTTCTTAAACTTTTTTTAAATTTTTTTAATGTTTATTTATTTTTGAGAGAGAGGGAGAGAGAGGGAAAGAGCGTGAGTGGAGGAGGGGTGGAGAGAGACACAGAATCCAAAGCAGGTCCCAACCTCCAAGCTGTCAGCACAGAGCCTGATGCGGAGCTTGAACTCACAAACTGTGAGATCATGACCTGAGCCAAAGCCGGACGCTCAACCGACTGAGCCACCCAGGTGCCCCAAAGTCTTAAACTTTTAAATGTACAAAGTTCTCACTTCTTTGGTTAGATTTATTCTTAATTATGTTTTTGATGCTATTGTGAATGGGATTGTTTTCTATATTTATTTTCCTATATTTCATTGTTAGTGGACAAAATATAACTGGCTTCTGCATATGGATTTTGTGTTCTGCAACTTTACGGAATTGTCGAACCTTCTAACAGGGTTCTGGTGGACTCGTTAGGCTCTTCGGTATGTAGGATTATATTGTGTGCAAACAGAGACAGTTTTACCTCTTCTCTTCTGATTTGGATGTATTTTATTTCTTTTTCTTGCCTGCTTGCTCTGTCTGGGACTTCCAGGGCTGTGTTGCATAGGAGAGGGGACAGTGGGCACCCTTGTCTTGCTCTGATCTTAGAGGAGAAGGACTCAACCTGTCACCGTTGAGTGTGATGTTAGCTGGAGGCTTGTCACATGCGGCCTTTGTTATGTTGAGATATGTTTCTTCCCCACTCAGTCTCTTGAGAGTTTTTATCATGAAAGATGATGAATTTTGTCAAATGCTTTCGCTGCACCTACTGAGGTGGTCGTACAATTGTCATCCTTCATTCTACTAATGTCGTCATCAAGTTGGCTGATGTGCAGGTGTTGAACCACCCTTGCAACCCTGGGACAAATCCCACTTGACCATGGTGCGTGATCCTTATGATTGTTGTTGAATTCAGTCTGCTGACATTTTGCTGAGAATTTATACATCTATGTTCATCAGGGATATTGGCCTATAGTTTTCTTTTGGTTCCTTATCTGGCATTGGTATCAGAGTAGTGTTGGCCTCACAAAATGAGTTTGCAAGTGTTCCCTTGTCTTTAATTTTCTGGAAGAATTTAAGAAAGATTGGTATTAATTCTTCTTTAAATATTTGGTAGAGTTCATTAGGGAAACCATCTGGTCCTGGGCTTTTCTTTGTTGAGAGGTCTTTGATTACAGATTCAATCTCTTTTCTAGTAACGGTCTGTCCAGATTTTCGATTTCTTCATGGTTCAGTCTTGGTGTGTTTTATGTTTCTAGGAATTTATCCACTTTTTTCTAGGTTATCCGATTTGTTGCCGTGCAGTTTTTCGTACTAGTCTCTTAAGATCCTGTGGATTTCTGTGGTGTTACTTGTAATGTCTCCTCTTCCCCTTCCAATTCTGTTAATTCGAGTCTTGTCTTTTTTTTTCCCGGTTAGTCCAGCACTAGGGTCCACAGCCAGGACCGAGGTCTGTCTTGTCTATTACCTGACACACAGGTGGGCGACACTCCCTCCAGGTTCCCTTGGTGCGAGACACTGGCTCCCACAACCCCCACAGAGAGGCTCTTGGCCATGGACGGAGGTTGAATTGCTGTTGAGGAACAGGCCCTGGGGACATGTTGGTGGCCATCTTGGTGACATCCTAAGCATTTTATCTTGTAAGAATTCTGCGATGTCAGTGCAATTACAATAAAATCCCAACTGTTTTTAGTTTGTTTTCTCAATGGGAATAGGGGAACTTATATTTGTTTTCTAAAACCTGACAAATGTGAAAATAATCAAACTTTTTAAGAAAAAAAAGAATGACAACTTGTCCTCAGGACGTGAAAATACACTCTGAAGCTACTATAATTAAAATAGCACCGTCTGGACAGGAGGACAGGAGGAGAGGCCAGCTGGTTCTCAGGGTCCAGGGGAGCCAGCGGGACGGGCAGTGGCTCAGCAGCAGAGGGTGGGATCTTCTTTAAATGGTGCCAGGGGGTGCTCTCTACCAGGAGGGAAAGAAGCCCAGACCCTGCAGCACGCCAGCACACTTCAAATGGATCAGAGCTGGGTGTGTAAAAATTATAAAAATATTGGAGGAAACAAAAGCAAGCTGTCTTTATCATCTCGGGTTAGGGAGCTTCCTCCTAAGAAGCAGCTGAAGAAAAAGTGTCTGATTTCACAAATTAAACCTTAGACATTATGAATGTCAAGGGGCGCGTGGCTGGCTCAGTTGGAGGACCGTGCGACTCTCGGTCTCGGGGTCATGAGTTCAAGCCCCACCTTAGGTATGGATGGAGACTACTTAAATAAAAGTAAAAACTTAAAACAAAAGGAAGTTTTGAATGTCAAAAACTGCACGAACCGCGTCGAAAGCTAAGTGACAAGTGGAGAGAACATATGTGTGGCACACAGACCAGGAGTCTGATCCCCAGTGCGCCAAGGGTGCGCCCCAAACAGGCCACGACGCGGTGGAGGTAGGGAGTCCACGAGTGGGCAGAAAGAGGAAAAGTTAAAACCGTGCCCAGCGATGCTCAGTCTCATTCACAATTAGAGAAATGCAGGTTTAAAAATAGAAGACTCCTGGGGCCCCTGGGTGGCGCAGTCGGTTAAGCGTCCGACTTCAGCCAGGTCACGATCTCGCGGTCCGTGAGTTCGAGCCCCGCGTCGGGCTCTGGGCTGATGGCTCAGAGCCTGGAGCCTGTTTCGATTCTGTGTCTCCCTCTCTCTCTGCCCCTCCCCCGTTCATGCTCTGTCTCTCTCTGTCCCAAAAATAAATAAAACGTTGAAAAAAAAAATTAAAAAAAAAAATAGAAGACTCCGCCCTTCAGAGACACGGCAGCCTTCACAGGTGGGACCCTAGCGTCTGTGCACCCTGGATGGTGCTGGGGTGGGCCGGGAGCCCGGGAGGGGCACCGGTGGGCGCAACCAGGCCAGCACAGACCCCACACCCACGCGCCTGGGGCCCCGTGGTGGGGGGAGGCGCTACCTTGGCCGTGCTTGTGCCGGCCCTACAGAGCAGGCGTGGTCCCCAAAAACACCCGTTCCTGGCCAGAAGAGCAGAGGCCGTGTGGGGACAAGCCACGCTCCACGGCACCGACAGGCTCTTTGGTGCCGCAGGCTCACATCTACTCTCTGGGGGCCACGCTGAAGGCGGCCCTCGAGTATGTGGCCGAGCCCGAGCCCGAGCCCGAGCCCAGGCTGAGCCAGGACCTGGAGGCCTTACTGAGCCAGATGCAGGCAGAGAACCCCAGGGACCGGCCAGACCTCCAGGTAAAGACTCGTCGGCCATCCCCGCACTTCACCCCCAGGCCGAGACCTGAGACCCTCCCCACGGCCCGATGCCCCAGCACACACCCACGGGACCCTCCTGTCCCCATACCTCTCCCCTCTGTCATACGGGCTCTCCCCCCGGGGTTCGGTGGCGTTGGCATTTTGCTTAAACAAGAACTTGATTTCTTATTATGCATTGTTATTATGAAGAGGCGTGGCTTATAATTCTCGTGGGCTAAACAGAATCTCCTGGTTTCCCGTAATCCCGGGACACAGGGTGTTTTTATGCCAGAAAGTAGACGTGGCGGGCGGGCGGGCTGTCGGCCACAGGGCTTCCTCGTGGTGAGCGGTCCTGGCTGAGGCGCTCACACGCGTGTCTGCAGAGCATCATAGCGCTGTGTGAAAAGAAGATGCTTTTCACGTCCTCCTGCCGCCTGTGCCGGAGCCTCTCGGCCGTCGGGAGGAGGGTGCTCTCCATTGAGTCTTTTGGAGCATTTCAAGGTAAGCACACGCACACACGTACGCGCACGTGCGCACGCCTGCACGTACCCACTCACATACGTGCCTGTGAACGTGCACAGGTCTCAGCACAGATCACACACGTGTTCACACCTCTGTACTCTCACACCATGAAACACCCACGTGTACACATGCAAACAGACCACGTGTGCCCCACAAGCACACGTGTTCACACTCACATTAACACGCATGAAAGTGCAAAGTCATACACCTCTTCATCCTCGTACACAAGCATGCACACTTGTGCACAAAGACAGCACTCTCCCACACATACAAACCCGTTGTGCAAATGTGCACACAGATCGACACGTACACACTCACCCTCTCAGTCACTTTGTGCACGCTTTGCAGACCCCCGTGCGGCTGGGGGTGAAAACCCAGGTCCTGGTGAGAAGTGACCGGTATTAGGCCTCTTGTCTCTGTCCTAGTCTGTGAGCAGGTCAGTCCCTGGACACGGGGACATTTCACTCTTCGTTTCCGTTTGCCAACACCACGCAGTGTCTCTGAAACCCGTTGCTTCTCTGCTATGGAAGCTGTTGCTGAAGCACCTGGGACTTTCTCGGCTCACGTGAGACTCTGGCAGGGTCTCAGGTGGCCTTCCGAACAAATGTCCGCATCGCTCTGCCCTGTGCCTGCAGCGAGGAGCCTGGAGGGCCCTCGGGGGAGGCACGTGTGGCCGGAGGGACCCGCCGCACCGGGGACCACGGGCCTGAGGCATGGCTCCAACAACGAAGCAGAGAGCGGTCACCACCACGCGGGCTGCAGGCCACAAAAGGGGCCGTGTGTCTCTAGTGTGGTTCACACAGACACAGACACGTGTGGGGGACATTGTGCACCAAGACAGGGCAGGGTTGCAGCCAGATTCAGTGTCTTCCTTCGGGGAACATCACTATGTAATTGTGCCAGAAAGCCAAGGCTCTTTGGACAAGATGCTTGGATGACCTTGGGAAAACCCTGAGGGGGCTCAAGGAGGCTGGGGACGTGGCCCGGACCCTCTGGAGCCTCAGTATTTAGAATCAGCTGGGTTTTGTGATCAAGGAGGTGGATGAAGACGGGGAGGCATATACACACGCACACACAGATGGTGACACGTGGGGGGGGGAGCAGTGGGGGACCCAGGAGTGCAGGAGAGGAATCCCCATCCCCTCTGGTGACCCGCAGGGTCACTGGCCGCGTCCCCCACAGCAATCTCCTTGCTTTTGCCCAGATGTCAGCGAGATCTCCTGCAGCGGGAGGCCGGCGACAGGAAGCACAGGGCCCAGAAAGCAGCCCGGGGGCCGCACTGCGGACGCAGAGGGCCCCGCCCAGCGCCCCGCCCACGAAGCCCACGGCGCCCCGGAGCAGCCCGCGGCCCTGCCTTCCAAGCCCCTACTGTCGGCCCCCGTGAGAAACGGAGAGCGGCTGGCCAGCCTCGTCTTGGACGCCCAACGCCCCCCGGGTGACCCGGAGAGGAGCTGCCTGAGGAAAGTGCAGACGTTCCCCAGGCTCCTGCCCGACGGCCCGGAGGCCAGCGCCCTCTGCCTGACGCTGGGCCCCCAGCTGCCCCCATCGGAGCTCTTCCCTCCAGACCCCAGGAAGGCCTTTCTGGAGGGGATGAATGGCCTTTCCAGCTACAAGACACAGCCCTCGGCCAGACTGCGGCCAGAGCAGGAGCCCGAGATCCGGCGGGGAGGACCCGGAGGCGCCGGCAGAGGTGGGGACGGGGCGTCTGGGGCGCCGGGCTGGGGCCCCACGGAGGAAAGCCCCGCGCCCCGCCCCAAGGCCCCTGGAGATGCAGGCCGAGAGCCCGGGACTTGCAGGGCTGAGGAGGGGATTCTGGACGGAGCTGGGGAGCCGGCTAGCACAGCCACAGAGCAGGTGGGTGATGCGGTTCCTGTCCCCGCGGAGCCCCGGGGCAGGAGGGGGGCGGGGCAGCACACACCCACTGCACACACACCCACTGCTGGTCCTTTACCACAAGGAAGGGAGTGAGCCTTCACCCCTGCTCAGGAATGTGCAAGCTGTATGCAAGCTACCTGGGTTCTGACGGAAGCTGTGACTACGGCCTCCCCCTGCCCCAGGTGTGGCCCCAGGTGTGGCCCCAGGCCAGAGCCTCCCCTGTGGCCCCCCTGGGGGTGCGGGGGGGGGGCGTCCCACAGAGCACCCCACACGCCCAGGCCTCACCTGGCTTCACCCAGCACGCAGCACCCCGCACATTCACCAAAGAGGCACACCCCTGCCTGGGGGGTAATGCTCTTTCATCTTCTTTAATTTAAATTTTAGTTGGTTAGCATGCAGTGCAACGTGGGTTTCATGAATAGAACCCAGTGATTCACCCAGTGCTCACTCCAGACAGCGCCCTCCTTAATGCCCGTCACCATCCAGCCCATCCCCCACCCACCTCCCTCCATCAACCTTCGGTTTGTTCTCCGTATTTAAGAGTCTCTTGTGGTTTGTTTCATTCTCTTGTCTTCTCGCCCCACTGCCCCTATGTTCATCTGTTTGTTTCCCAAGTTTCACACGCGTGAAACCATAGGGTATCTGTCTTTGACTGACTTCTCTCGCTTGGTGCCATACCCTCTAACTCAACCGTCATTGCAAACGGCAAGATTTCATTCTTGTTGGTGGCCGAGGAGTATTCCATCGTGCCTATCAGACCACATCTTCTTACGCAAACAATGCGCAGGGAGCTGCCTCCGCAGGGGGAGGCGGGGCAGCATCAGGCCCAGAAGGGGCATCCACCTCTGGGACACCGCCCCCAGCCCTGGCGCTCCACCCCCCCCAGCCCTGGGGCCCCGCCCTCAAACCCTGGCACCCCCTCTGAGGCTTGTTTTCTTTTTTTTTTTTTTTAATTTTTTTTTAACGTTTATTTATTTTTGAGACAGAGAGAGACAGAGTATGAACAGGGGAGGGGCAGAGAGAGAGGGAGACACAGAATCTGAAACAGGCTCCAGGCTCTGAGCTGTCAGCACAGAGCCCGACACGGGGCTCGAACTCACGGACCGTGAGATCATGACCTGAGCCGAAGTCGGACGCTTAACCGACCAGGCCACCCAGGCGCCCCTCTGAGGCTTGTTTTCAACGTCAGGCACTAACACCACGAGTTGGGGTTGCTCACGGGTCAAGCGTGGCGCCCTGCGCCCTCAGATCTTCGTCGATGCTGGGGCTCTGTGCAGCTGTCAGGACGGGGTCTCCCAGGGCAGCTGGGGTCTCCCAGGCCTGGTGGCTGCACCCCATCTGCTGAGACGGACAGGCATCTCCGTTCTGGGAGTTTGCACTGTGTTTAGTTGAACCACAGGTGTTCTGAGGGGCCTGCGGCCTTAAGCCCTTCTGTGTGGTGACACCTGGGCTCAGCAGGTCCCTCCCCAACGCTCTGTCCCCATGAGGTCCTCAGGCAAAGCCACCTGGGGGGCCAGTGTGCTGCAGGGCAGCGCTGGGCCCTCACCAGGGCACCAAAGGCCATGTTTCCCACCACGCTATGTTGACCCAGAGGACAAAAGGTCAACAGTCTGTGATTTATATTTGTATTCATATCCTGGTGAGGACCCAAGGGTAATTTACATAAAAAACATAGTTACCGTAAGGCAAATGTCTGTCCTGACGACCCCAGTGCACTGACACGTGCTTAACGTGCACATGCATGTGTCCCCACTCAGCTCACACGGCCTCCACTGGCCTCCTGCGTCCACCCAACCTCCACATCAGCTTGTGCAGAGAGAACTCCCAGTCACACACCTTAGCCCTGGACTTGGCTCACCTTCCCATGCCCAACAACCTCACAACGGCCCGCCTTCCAGATGGGTAAACTGAGGCACAGAGTGGCCATGCGCCCTCTTGGAGGGCGGGCAGCCACTGAGGGGCAGGGCTGACTGGGAGCCCAGCTACTGTCTTGACCACTAGGCTTCCCTGCCCCAGAGGCCCTGTGGGACCAGGGCCACGCAGACCTCCCCCCACCCCAGGCATCAGGGCACCCAGATCTCCACTGCGGAGCGTGAACAGGGTTCAGAGCTGGCTGCTTCAATCCCCACATGTAGCAGGAGGCTTGGGGTGCACCGCTCCCGGAACATGGGCCGCCAGCCAGGCACTGCAGAAACGGGGCTAGAAGGAGCAAGGCGGCTGCACCCCGCGCGGAGCGGGGTCAAGGGTGGAGACACTGCCTCTGGAACCTTCCCTAGAGCGTGCACTTCTGTGCCCCAAGTGTCGAGGCTGTGGTCCTAGCTCTTCCCGCGGCCTCGAAGTGGCGAACTACCTTCCAGCGGAGTGCGTTCTGACTCCAGGACTTTTCCGTGTGTAGCAGGGACGGGGGTGAAGCAAAGCTCGTGTCACATAAACTTTGCCCTCTCACCCGTTAAGCATGCGGTCCGGAGCTCCCAGCACAGTCACCCCGCAGGCAGCCACTCCCACCCTCTGTCCCCAGGACTCTCCCATTCCCCCAAATCGAAGGTCTGTCCCCGATCAGGTCCCCGTCCCCTCCCCGCCCCTGGCGCCCACCATCCGCCCTCTGTGTCTGTGAACGTGATGGCTCTGGGGACCTCGCGAGGGTGGAGTCACACTGGGCCTGTCTTTTTGTGTCCAGCTTCTGTCACTGGGCATCGCACCCTCAGGGCTCATCTGCCCCATGGCAGGTGTCTCCCTCCCGCGAGGCTGGGGGACGTCGTGCCGTGTGGACGGACCACTGCGTTTACCCGCTCATCCTCGGTGGACACTCGGGTCCCTTCCGCCTGTGGGCTCCTGTGAATCTGCTGCCGTGGACACGGGGGTGTCTGTCTGAGGCCCCGCTTTCAGTTCGGGGGGGGGCACCCGGAAGTGGGATCGCCCGATCATGTGGTGATTCTGTGTTTAATCTTGAGGACCCGCCACACCGTTGTCCACACGGCTGCACTGTCTGACATCGCCACCAGGGGCACGGGGTTCTGATCCTTCACGCCCTCCCCCCTCGTGTCCATGTGGGGACTTGGCCCACTTGGTCAGGAGCGCACTGTGTGGGAGGCACATCCCACCCTGATTCGAGGTGGTTCCTGCCCAGTTCCCTCCCCCAGCGGTGGGCTGAGCTGACCCCACATACCCACTCTCACTGAGATGTGACTTCTCCCCACCAGGGCATCTCCCTGCAGGACCTCCTGTGCCAGCTGGGCCGGCCCTTCAAGGAGTATGAGCTCTGGGCTCTGTCCCACGCGTGTCTCAGTGCTCTGCGTGCACACAGCGAGCACCCAGGTGAAGTTCTGCCCCGCGGTTCCGTGTTCAGCCCGCCCCCCGATGTGTTCCAGGGCCAAGACCAAGAGGAGCACGTGGGCCATGGGGCCGGCCTGGGGCCAGGCGGCTGTGTCCCCACTGTGAGCCAGCGGTGCCCTGGACATGTCTGCTCTGGTCTCAGGACCAGAGGGGCCCAGGGCAGAGTGTGAGCTGTGTGGATGGCCCACATCCCCTCAACGGGGCCACACTGTCCCCAAGGAAGCAACGTTGGCCAGGGAGAGGGGGGGATTTCAGACACTACCCCGATCCGCAGCCCCCTGAACCACAGCCCTCCCGGACAGCGTGGTGGCTGACAGCCCTTGAGATTACCAGGTCCTGGGGAGGGTGATGAGGAGAGAGTCTGCTGTCCGGTCCTGTGACCCCCAGGCCTTGGGGGTGCAGACTCGACGGGGGCCCCTCAGGGGGGCAGCGCTGGGTGCTGGGCCGTGTCCCCCCCCCCCCGCGCCCCTCCTCTTCCTTGAGCTGGTTACAGTTCCCAGCTTGATGTGCCCGGGGCAGCCTCGAAGAGCCCTCCCCGGGCCCTGTCCAGCCCCTGGCCCCCGTGCTGCGTTCCCTGGAGACTGGGGGCGGGGACGGGGTGCTGCGGGCTGGGGGGGGGGAGCTGCCCCACCCTGAGCACAGCACTGCGGGTTTTCCGGGAGAGCCGGGTCCCCACGGTGAGTCTGGCCACCCTGACCCCACCTTCTCTTGCAGCATACCTGTGCCTGGACTCCGTGCTGGTGGCCGAGGACGGGGCCGTTCTCTTCGGCCCACCCCCTGCCAATGGTGCGTACGCGGGGACGCCCTCAGGAGCTGTGCCCCACCACAGACCCCCAAGGCTGAAAGGGAAACTAAGAGCTTGGGCCTTTCTCTCTCAGGCACTTACGACGCGTTTTTTCTGGCTCCTGAAGCTGCAGACCAAGAGCTGGTGACGGAGAAGGTAACTGGGGCCTTCCCGTCCCTTCCCGGGGCCTCCTGCCCCACACCCTCGGTGGCGCCCCCTTCTGCCCAGAGAGCTGGGGTTGGGGGTGAGGCATGGGCCCCTCACCGGGACTCAGGGGGAGTCAGGGAGCCCTCCCCCAGGGCAGGAGTCGCCTCCCCAGCCCTGGCCTTCCTGGCCTGGGCAGCGTCCACCCAGCAGGTGCCTCCCCGGGGGTGGCAGGGGCGGGACTTCTGCATGGACAGCTCTGGGCGGTATGTGTTGGCTCAAGAGAGCCCAGGGCTGAACTTTCAGGAATATTTACAAGGCACTTGTTAAACAGAGTGTCATTAAAAATTAAATTGTACACACTTACGGGGCGCCCGGCTGGCTCAGTCGGTGGAGCGTGTGACTCTTGATCTTGGGGTGGTGCGTTCAAGCCCCACGTTGGGCATGGAGCCCACTTTAAAAAATAATAACAAAATGAAATAAAAATTAAATTATACAAACTTGAAGTTAAGTAAATTATATTCAAAACCAAGGTAGAACTCCACTTCCCTACTCCCCGACTAAGTACAGCTAGAAACCCCGCATCCCTAAAACAAACGTGAGAAGTGTGCAAGGCAGAGAGCAGAAGGCAGCCTGGCCGGGGCCTCGGGCTGAGGAGGGCACAGTGGTAAGGGCCCTGCTCCTTCTCTCTGCCTCATGCGTGGAGGCAAAGGCACCGCACTCGAGCCAGAGGAAGGGATGAGGAGAGGGGCGGGCCTACCCAGGCGGTGCCAGAGGAGGCTGAGCACCCCCACCAGTCTATTCCAAGGACCCCTGCCCATTAAGCTGGTGAAGAGCATGTGGGTGGGGAGCCTGGACCCCCACCACTGCACCTAATCCTCCGCAGTAGCAAATGCCCCTCGAGGTCAAGTGTTGCCAAAGGAGGCCTCATGGAGAGCTAGAACACCCACCGTCACCCAGCGGCAACAAGGCCACCCCTACCTCGTGCTGGGAGTGGAGGCAGGTGAGGAGCAGAAAGGATGCCCTCCCACCCCTCCCGGCCAGAGGTGTGACACCGGAGGCCCAACGGGGAGCCAGGATTCCCACCCCCTCCAGCAGCAAAAAGGAGCCCCCTCCTCAGGTGTCAGTTGAGGCCAAATACAGAACCTGGACTGTGCCCCCAGCTGGCAATAACAAGATGGTGTCTCCTTTTCCAGACAGTGCTGTCAGAGAAAGTCAGGTAAAACAAGTTAAAGAAGATCTAGAGCCTTACAACATGAAAATGTCCAGGTTTCAACCAAAAGTCACTTGCCACACCAAGAACCAGGGAGATTCAAACCTAATGAAAGAAGACAATCAACAGATGCCAATGTTGACACTGTGGGACACAGCCAAAGCAGGGCTAAGAGGGAAATTCGTAGCACTAATTGCATATGTGAGAAAAGAGGTAAACGCTCAAGTCAGTAATCTAAGCTCCTCAAGAACCTAGAAGAAGAGCAACACAGACCCAGAGCAGAGGAAGGAAGTCATGAAGACGAGAGCAGAAATCAATGAAAATGGAATAACAATAGAGAAAACAGTGAAGTGAAGAGGTGGTTCTTGGTAAAGACCAACAAAATGTGAAGACTTGCAGCAAAACTGACAACAATAAAAAGAAGACACAAATTACTAATATCAGGAATGACACAGAGGATTCCCTGACAAACCCTTCAGGCATTGAAAGAATAATGGAATACCACAGATAAGTCTACACACATAAATTCAACAACTTAGATGAAATGGGCCAGTTCTTCAGAAATCGTACACTACCACAATGCATTCGATATGAAATAGATCTTTGAACAGCCCTTGACTATTGAGGAAATTGAATTTGTACTTTTAAAGTTCTCAAAAAATAAATCTTTGGGCCCAGCAGTTTCATGGGGGAGTTCTACTCAATGTTTAAAGATAAATTACTACCATTTCTACACAATCTTTTCCAGAAAAGAAAAGAGAAAACACTTCCCAATATATCTAATTAAGCTAATATATATACTGTCAATGTAGATAGATAGATGATAGATAGATAGATAGATAGATAGATAGATAGATAGATAGATAGAGGCATCTGTACACACACACACAGCAACATCTCTCATGAACATAAAGGCAAAAATCCTTAACAAAATATGCAGCTAGAATTCAGCAATATGTAAAAACTATGCACCATGACAAAGTTGGGGGGGGGTATTCTAGGGATAAAGGGCTGGTTTGGTATTTGAAAATCAATTAGTCCAACATATTAACCAGCTAAAAAAAGAAAAATCCCATAATCACATTAATTGATGCAGAAAAACCATTTGGCAAAATTCAACACCCATTCATAATAACAACAACAAAAACCTGAGAAAAATACAAGTAGAAGAAACTTTCTCAGCTTAATAAAAAGCATCTACACACACATGCACGCACACACACACACACCCTATAGCTAACATCATACTCAATGGGGAAAGACTAAATGCTTTCCCCACGACTGGGAACAAAGCAAGGATGTCCACTCTCACTGCTCCTACCCAACATACTGCTGGAAGCGGTAGCCACTACAATAATTAAAAAAAAAAAAAAAAAAACATGTAGGAAGCATAAAGGCCAGGAAGAAGAAATAATACCATTCGCAGAAGACCTGTCTATGTGGAAAATTCCAAGGAAACTCACGGAATCTACCAAAGGACTCCTAGAATTAATAAGTGAGTTCTGATATAAGATAAACATTCAAAGATAAGTTGTATTTCCATATATTAGCAATGAACATGCAGACTCCAAAATTAAAAATACAGTGCGTGCTCTCAGCACTAGCACCATCTCAGAAACCTCCAGGCCATGAACCAAGTGGAGGAAGAAGTAAATGCACAGGCTGAAGCATAAAAGAAGAACGATGAGGCAGAAGTTCAAGTAAACCACTAACTTGTGCACCCGCGGAAGCTACGGGAGGGGAAGCAAGGAAAGCCAGAGGCCAGGGACCCTGGCACAATTATTGGGCTGCACACCCACTTTCTCGATCTTGTTCCAGAAACAAATGGACCTAGAAACAGCCATCGTCATCTGATCACAACAACCGCCTTTGAGAGACCCACCTTGCTCATACAAAAACAGTCCTTTTGGTCCTCTGCCCTGAACCTGTGATTTTCAGGACTAATCCTGTACTCAGAATGTAACATGTGTACAATAAATCATTTCTTCTATTGTCCTAGCTGAAATATACATATAAATATAAATGTAATTAAGATACAAAATTTATGTAAATGTACAATCACTCAAAAATTGAAATACTTACATGTAATCTAACCAAGCACACACAGGACTGAATGCTGAACGCTACAAAATGCTGATGAAAGAAATCCAAGAAAATCTCTGGGATGGAGAGCCAGGCAGAGAGCTTTTATCCTTGACACCAGAAGCAGTATCCTTACATTTTTCACAAAAGGAAAAGTGGGCAAAATGAACTTCATCAAAATTAAAAACTGACCAAGTGGGATTTATTCCATGCCTGAAAGGCTGACTCAACAATGGAAAAATCAGTTAATTTAACACATCACATCAATGGGCTAAAGAAGAAAACTTGTGTTTGTGTCAATAGACGCTAAGCTATTGATGAAGTTCACTACACATTCAGGATGCAAGCTCTCAGCAACCTAGGAATGGAGGGAAACTTCCTCAACTTGATAAAGAACATCTACTAAAACCTACAGCTCACATAATTAATGGTGAGGAAACTAGATGCTTCCCCCCTAAGATTGGGGAAAACTCAAGAATGTCATTCTCACCACTCCTATTCAACATCATACTGGGATTCCTAGCTAATGGAGTAAGACAAGAAAAGGAAATGTGTACGGATTGAGAAGGAAGAAATAAAACTGTCTTTGTTCACAAGTGACATGATTGCCTATTTAGAAAATCCCAAAGAATCAACAAAAATCTCCTGGAACTAATAAACAATTTTTTAAGTTTATTTATTTATTTATATTGACAGAGCGAGAGGCAGGGGAGAATCTTAAACAGGCTCTGCACTGACAGATGCAGGGCTTGAACCCACAAACCATGAGATCACGACCTGAGCCAAAACGGAGTGTTGGACGCTTAACTGACTAAGACCCCCCAGGCACCCCAATGAGCAACTATAGCAAGGTTTCGGGATAGCAGGTTAATATGCAAAAGTCGGTTGCTTTACTGTTTACCACCAGTGCCCAACTGGATTTTGGAATTACAAACACAGTGCAATCTACATTCATACCAAGAAAAATTACTTATATATAAATCTAACAAAATATGTATAACATCTATACGGAAAACTGCAAAACCCTAATGGAAGAAAAGCCTACATAGAGAGACATTCCATATTCATGGATAGGAATATGCAATACTGTTAAGATATCAGTTCTTCCAAATCTGATGTATAAATCAAATGCAATTTCAATCAAAATTCTAGCCAGGTACTCAGGGATATCAACAATCTGATTTTTTTTTTTTTCAACGTGTATTTTATTTTTGGGACAGAGAGAGACAGAGCATGAACGGGGGAGGGGCAGAGAGAGAGGGAGACACAGAATCGGAAACAGGCTCCAGGCTCCGAGCCATCAGCCCAGAGCCTGACGCGGGGCTCGAACTCACGGACCGCGAGATCGTGACCTGGCTGAAGTCGGACGCTTAACCGACTGCGCCACCCAGGCGCCCCAACAATCTGATTTTAAAGTATGTATAGAGAGATAAAAGACCCAGAACAGCCAGCAAATGTTGAGGGAGAAGAAGAAAGTCAGAAAACTGACAATACCCAATTTTAAAACTTACCGTAGAGCAATAATGGTCGAGCCAGGGTGGTGTTGGCAAAAGAACAGACAAATAAATGGAACAGAATAGAGGGCCCAGAAATAGACACACACAAATAGAGTCAACTGGTCTTTAACAAAGGAGCAAAGGCAATTCAGTGGAGAAAGGACAGTCTCTTTAACAAATGGCGCTGGGACAACTGGAAGTCCGCGTGCAAAAAAAAAAAAAAAAGAATCTAGACAGAGACCTTGCACCTTTCACAAACATTAACTCAAAATGGATCACAGACCTAAATGCAAAGTGCAAAACCAGAAAACCCCTAGAAAATAACGGAGAAATCTGGCAACACAAAATCATGATCCACGAAAGAGAAAATTGATGTTAGACTTCAGTAAAATTTCAAACTTCTGCTCCACAAAAGATATTAGTAAGAGTGAAAAGACAAGCCAGGGACCGGTAGAAAATATTTGCAAAGCACACACAAAGAGCTCTTAAAACTCAGCAATAAAAAAGCAAACAACCCGCTTAAAAAGTGGGCCCAAGGTCTGCGCAGACCCTCACGGAAGAAGACAGCGTGTGGTTAAGGAGCACGTGGAAGATGTTCGACCTCCTGTGGCACCTGGGATTGCAAAAGAGGAGGCGGCCCCTGGGCCCCGGCTGGAATGGCGACAACCCAACACCGACCACACGCATGCCGGCCAGAATGTGGGGCCACGCGCGGGGGCTCTCGCTCATCGTGGTGGGCACAGCCCTTCGGGAGACAGCTCGGCAGATTCTTTGACCACCCTGCAGCCCAGAAACTGCCTTCCCGGGTGCTTATCCTGGAGAAACGAAACGTCCGCACAGAATCACGCACACGAACGACCACGGCAGCTGTACTCAGAATAGCCCCAAACTGGAAACAACCCGGGTGTCTGTCTGGGGCGAATGGTAAAACTGGCTGTGGTCCGTCCACACCATGGATTGCTACCCAGCAGTCAGAGGAACGGGGTATTGATAAGGCAGCAACCTGGAAGGATCTCCACTTAATTAAAAGCCAATCCCAAAAGGTCACATATTGTGTAATTCCATTTATGTGAAATGGCACAATTAAAGAAACAGAGAACAGATGAGTAGTTGCCAGGGATTAAGTACAGGCAGCTGAGGGCTGTTGCCCTGCCTCATGCAGGAAGCGCTCTGTACCTTGATCGTGTGGATGCCTCGTCCTGGCTGGGACGTTGTCCTGCAGCTTTGCAAGATGTTACTATCATGCAGAACTGGTCCGGGGTACACAGTCTCTCTGGACTGTTTCTTACAACTGTATGTGAATCCATAATTATCTCAAAATTAGAGGTTTAGCTTTTTAAAAACGTTCATAAGTATCTACAGCTGATAATTTCATTCGTGCGTGACTGTCGTGCACAGTGGCCTGTGCTCCTGGCGGTGGGAGCGCTCCTGGAGGGCACCGCTGGCACCGCCCCTGCCCCCGCGCACTGGCACCACTCGAGCAGCTTGAAGGTGGCCTCGTGGGAGCGTCCACACTGGGGAGATCGGCACACGCGATCTGGTCAGCTGCATAGACTTAACGAGGGCACAGAGGAAACGTTAACGATGCAACTGAACGCAGAGGTGCTCCGCGCCTGCCGTGACCCTCCAGAACCGCTGGTGGCGGGACAGCGGCCGGCTTACAGCAGCAAAGCTCGCACCGGGCCTTCCTCGGGTCACTCTCATCCCGCCGGTTGAGTTAAATGAAAACGAAGCTGGCACGCCTGTCGGGCCACCTGTGTGACTTCCGGTACAAGAGCTGGAAAATCAGTGCCCACGTCCCGTGACACTCCTTGGCTCTCTGCAGCTGACAAAAAAGAGTATCACACCTTACCCTCTTTTTTAAACTGGGTGCTTCCCATCATTTGCATCAGGAACGTTTAGAGTAAACTGATGTGTGTAGACACGGGTATTTTTTTTTAACGTTTATTTACTTTTGAGAGAGTCCGGACTTAACCACCTGAGCCACCCAGGTGCCCGAGGAAGGTGCTGTTGCTCAGAGAACCTGCTGCTAAATAGCAGCACACTGCTGGTTTGGGGGGCTCTTGGCCTCTGAACCCCGAGCCGCAGCCTCCAGCTGCCCGAGGACAGCGGAAGGTGGGAAGGCCTTCCCACGGAGGCCTCAGGTCTTGGCTGCTCACACCTGAGGGTGATGACCCGGGAGTACTTGGTAAGCACTCAGGTTCCCAGGCCAGTCCCCGCTCCCCCAGGGATCTGACTCAGGGTCTGGCGGACCTCCAAGCTCCGAGGAGGTGCGAACCCGGGGCGCGGATCAGAGCCACCGTCCTGCTGGCGCCCCCGGGTGCCCTTGGGGGACCCCCGGGTGGGGATGTGCTGCTGAGCAGCGCTGGCCTTTCCCTCCCCCGCCCCCAGGCCTCCGTGTACTGTGTGGCTGCGGTCCTGTGGACGGCAGCCAAGTTCAGTGTTCCCCGAGACCACAAGCTGGCCCTGCCTCGCAGGCTCAAGACCCTCCTCTTGGACATGGCTAGACGCAGCGCCCAGGAGCGGCCGTGTGCGGCAGAGGCCATCAAGGTAAGCACACTGCGGTCGGGACCCCGGCTCACAGTCCAGGGCCTGAGCGATGGCCGACAGGGGACCCAGGTTCTTGTTTCCAGGAAGAGTGGGCCCTGGACAGACGGCCATGGGTTTCATTTGCGAATAGGCGGTAGATGATGTCTGCTGCTCACCCCCGGACCACCCCATTGTCTCCGTGGGTTCGCCAGGCCAGGGTGGGTGGGGAACGTCCTGGGGCCAGCCCAACCCCTGCCCTCATGCCCTGCCAGACGGGACAGAGGCTTCTCCCCAACAACCGACTTCCCACAGCTCCTCTGAGGGTCTCTCGGCCTCCCCTCTGGTCTCTCCAGACTGGGCGGGGGCCTGATGGGGCCGGATCCTGACCCTCCCAACAGTGCCCGAGTCTGCCAGCAAGAGCTGGACGCCTGAGGGAGAACTGGGCCACTGTCTCAGTGACGGAGAGGCCACAGGAAGGCCACCCTGTGGAGGGAGAAGCCCTGTGCCGGCCTCCTCTGCCCCTGACTGCCCTGCTTCACCAAGTGAGGAGGAACCCTGTGTCAAAGAGAGATACTCAGACATCAGCTACGATGCCCAGACACACTACCCAGCAGCCACAGACAGACAGACAGCCGGGGGACGGCCCGCAGGGGAAGGAGTTGCGCTCTACTCCAGATCTGCACAGAGGCGGCTGGAGGTTATGGGGAGAGTGGGGACACAAGAGGAAACTGCCCCGGGGCGGGTCAGCACCAGCACATGGACGCTGGGAGCCAGGACCCACCCTTCCTGACGGTCGAGCTTCGGGGGATCAGGCATAAACCCCTGAACAAGACCGTCCTGGGTCGTCAGAGTCACATTCGCCCCACAGGGGCAGAGGAGGGGTTCACAGCCGTGACCTTTGATAGTAATTGCTCTAAGGCAGGAGGGCATAGCCTCTGCCTGGCGTTGGCTCGAACGAACTGAGGTTTTCCGGGCAGGAGCCCGAAGGGGTCGGGGCTGTCCCTGACTTCGGCCGCCCCAAGCCGCGCTCTGGCTGGCCAGCCTCTGTGCAGGGCTTGGTTGGGGTTCCCGCCAGCAATTAGGAAATGATATAGGTGTTCGGGGGGAGGGAAGGTGCTTACACGGTAGCTTAAAAAAGAATCTTTATCTTTCTTCATCTTCACTGTCAATACCGTCCATGACCCCAGATGAAAAGTGGACGCTCTCATCAGTGACACTCTTTCCCCAAATATCAGAATGTTTGAGCTTGTAGAGTCGGTTCCCAGGGGTCAGCTGCATTTTCAGGGTCCACCCCCCATCCCAGAGCGTTTCTTGTTGTGCACGCACAGGCGAGGCACACGCACAGACGCGGGGACAGACAGCTGGCTTCAAACCTGCCTGGGCCCCATCCACATTTGTCCTGCAAGCAGCCACTGCCTTGTTGTCAAGGTCACCGAGGACTCGGGCCTGCCTGGGTCAAATTGCAGTTAATTGGAAATGTCTACAGAAGTTTTCTCTTGCCTGTTTTTTTAGGTTGCAGTTTTGGGGTTTGCTGTCTGTGCATGTGGGAGCTGACTGGTCTGCCCCTAACTCCTCTGTGGTTCTGTAGCATCACCTGTTCTTGAAGTCTTTAGAGGGACAGGCTGGAAAGGTCATGTGTCATTGTGCCCTCCTCTCCGGCACTGAGGCAGCCCCTCAGCAAGGGGTGGGGGGGGGGGCATTTCTGTTCAGCCTTTATTCCTTCTACGTGGGGCTGCAGAATTTCATCCCCGGCTGCCCGAGGCTGGGGTCTGCTTCCTGTACACGAAGCCCCCAGGCCCTCCTCCCTGCCGCTGTGCACTCTCTCAAGGGCTCCTGCCCAAGGCGTGCTCCCCTCTACGTTTGGAGTGACGTGGGCCCGGCCTGCGGCCTCCCAGATGCCGGACACGGGGCTCCTTCTTTCAGATATGCAGCACTTACCTCCTTCAGCGAGGCATGGACAGCAGGAAGATTTTAGCCCACCTGAGGGCGTCCACCTGCAAGGTAAGACGGTGCCCTGCAGAGTGTATGTGAAGCCCCCTCGGTTCTGTGCTGGGGCCCGGGCCCTGGGGAGACGAGGATGCTTGTTCTTGCTGTTTACTGTGCAGGTGGAGGGCGAGTTTAGGAAGGGGGGGCATACCCCACAGTGACCCTCAGGCACAGGTGGCTGTCAGCCTCCTGGGCCTGCGGACCCGGCGGGCCCCGTGGATGGCAGACAGGCACACACACTCCCCCGCAGCGACGGTGCCCTAGAACCCTACCCACACTTTGTTGAATTAGGAAGCAAGCGCCCCCAAGGCTCCCATTGGAAAGAGAAGCAAACCAGGGCGCACCCGGCTGGCTCAGTCGGGGGAGGAGGGGACTCTTGATTTCAGGGTTGTGCGTTTGAGCCCCACACTGGGTGTAGACATAACTGAAAAATAAAATCTGAAAAATAAATAGAGAGAGAAGCAAGTCCAGTGTGTGAGCCAGTGCCAGCTCAGAGCTCCGCTGAAAAGTCGGGGAGCGCTCCACGGCATCCACTCGGGACCGCCGGGCCCCTGGACTCACCTTGACTGGGGCCATCCTGTTCTTCTGCCTCAGGTTGACCAGGAGGAGGAGACCATCGGCCTCCAGAACGCTCTCTCGGTGGTGGAGCTGAACCCCAGTGCGATGCCGCCTCCCGGGCCCAGCTCAGGTGAGCCGCCAGGGCCTGGCCCTTCCTGCCCCCGACGCCACGGCTACCCCCACTGCTGACCCCCCAGCCCTGAGCGGACACCCACAGGCAGCCACCACGGGGCCCCAGAGCAGGGTGTCCAGGACCTCCTGGCGGCCTGGCTGTCCACCTCTGGTCTGACGGCCCTGTCACGCTCCTGTGTCCACATCCACGTGCCGCTGCCCAGCTCCCGTCCTGCCCCGTCTTCCCCCCAGCCTGCCTGTCATGTCTGGGTGGTAACCCCCATCCTGCAGCAGAAAGAAGACCCCCTCCTCCCGTCCGTGGCCTTCTCCGTGGTTCCCAGCTCCGCCACCCTTGACCCCGGCCACCTCAGGCCTGTCAAAGTCCCCTTGGAGCCCCGCGGCGGGGAGGGGTGCAGCACCCGCGGGGGTGGGGAGGAGCCAGCGCACCTTATGGCAGAGGTGGGAGCTGCTCCAGGGCATCTCGGGGCCCGCACTCACGCGGAGTCTGTCCCCAGGCTTTGTTCAGGTCGGAGGGGACAGCAGGCTGGTGGCAGTGCAGGGGCCCGTGCCCACTCAACCCTCCTGCTGCGAAGCGGCCGCCTCCCTGCCGGCCGCCTTCACCTCGGCAGCCACACACTTCAAGCCCATTGTACTGGCACCAGATGCAGGTGACGCCAGGTGAGCAACCCCACCCCGGAGCTGGCGGGGTCCCCGAGCCCTTCCTCAGTGCTCTCTCCTTCTCTCTGTGCTCTCAGGGACCGGGAGGGCGCTGCGAAGCAGGCTCCCGAGACCCATGGAGCAGCCCCCAGCCAGCAGATTCCTGACCAGCTGGTACCGGGTGCCGGACCACAGGGAGCAGCCCCAGAGCCTCTCAGAGAGTCCATGCCGAGAGACACGGGCCAGGGGAACCCCTGCACCCCTCCCCCTGCCCCGGCCAGCCCGCCGGAGGAGGCTTCACCAGCGATGCCCGCATCTTCTACGGCTGTCCCACCCCTGAAGGCACAGGTGCCCCCCACGGAGCAAGGGCCAGACCCAGTAGCCCTGCCTGGAGCCTCTTCCGAGGGCCTCAGGCCTCGGCCCCCAGGGTCCAGTGCAGCCCGCCATGACCTGGGTCACCCAGCCAAGCCGCCCAGGAGCAAGGCCACTGAGGGCCCAGGCCAGGAGCCGGGGGGTCCCCCGTCAGCCCCGAGGGACCCCTCCCTGGCCAAGGCGAGTCCAGACAGCCCTAAGGGCACCTCGGTCCCAGAGCAGGATGACCAGGCCCCAGACAGTCACCGCGAGCGGCCCCTGCCAGCAGACCGCAAGCTCTGTCCGCCCAGTGTGGACGCCTCACCCCTCCCGAAGAGGACGGCCTGTCCGTCGCTGCAGGAGGCCATGCGCCTCATCCAGGAGGAGTTTGCCTTTGACGGCTACTTGGACAACGGGCTGGAGGCTCTGATCATGGGTATCACGGGGGGGACCACAGGGCTCCCCGGAGCAGCCCCAGGACCAGGGAGAGGCCATGGGGGGACGCAGTACACTGTAGGGGGCCCGTGTGAAGGGGGAACTGGGGTCGTCACAAAGAGGGGGCCCCCCACTCATCCATCTGCACCAAGAGCTCAGGGGGCAGAGCTGAGCCCCCCAGGATTCGGCCGGCAGCAGAGTCTTAGGCAGGAAGAGGGACTTAGAGCCCTGGCGCCCCCGCGCGGCCCCCTGCCAGCTCCTTCCGCCCTGGAGAGCAGGGAGCACAGAAGGTGCTCTCCCACGTGGTAACTGGCCGCTGTCATTTTGCAAACCCAGGGGAATACATTTACGCCCTGAAAGACCTCACCTACGCCACGTTCTGTGGGGCCATTTCGGAGAAGTTCTGTGACCTGTACTGGGGGGAACAGTTGCTGCACAATCTCTTCCACGTGGTGAACGGGAGGGCATCGCCCCCGGAGAAGTGAGTCCCCCACCCTGGGGCCCTGTTCCGCCTCCTCTAAGCCCTGGGCTGCCTTCCCTGCGTCCCCTCCCACCCCCCTGGGCTCCAGCTCCCCGCCCTCGCCAGACTTGGCTGTCCACCCGGGTCCCCCTTGCCGGGCCTGCAGCCCACCCTGCGGGCGCCGGGCTCCTATGGGCAGGGAGAGAGAGTGTGGGAGGCACAGCCCCTGCTCAGGTACCGGCCCGAGGAGGCGGAGTGACCCAGGGCCCGGAGGGGAAGACGCCCCCCAGGGAACAGGTCAGAGCTGGATGACAGCAGGTGGATGGAGACCCTCCCTGTGCTGTCCCCCCGCCCCCCGCCCCTTCAGAGACTGCCCTGCTGCTCTTCTGCCGGGGCTGGCCCACCCCCTCCTGGAGGACTGTCCACAGCGATGTGGGGGGTGCCTGGAGAGGCCCGATGCCCCGACACCCAGTCCCTGAGCCCCAGGCACACCCACAGCCCTCCCCGCCCCCGTCCCTGTGACTGCACCAGGCAGTGGGAGCCGCGGGACCGCCCTGTGGTGTTCACTGCCCGCCCCGTGCAGACAGGTCAACACCGCTGAACACCCCAAATCGGTGCCTGCCCCCCCCCGGGTCCCAACACTCACAGGCCCGCAGGCAGCCAACGCCCCGCATTCTCACAGCACTGACCTCCAGAAAGCCCTGTGCCAATTATTTGGGCCCCTTAATTGTTCTGGAAGGAGGGTGCTCTGTGACAGCCTGTGGCCCGCAGTCAGGGTGTCCTCGGGAAGCTGGGTGGGGCCTCTGCTAAGTGGTGTGTGTTGGGCGGGGGGGGGGGGGTGAAGGGGGAGGGCCAGGTCACCGGTGGGCCCCCACCGCAGCCCAGGTGTGTTTACGTGGGGTGAGCTCTGGGGGCTTCTGCACATCCGCCCAGAGACTCCTGCTGGAAAGCGGTTCAGGGAAGCTGTGGCGTCGTGGGGGGCCGACAGGCCGGGCCACAGGGGCGCCTGAAGCATCCTTCCCTCTGATGGCAGCGCTTCAGAGGAGGCCGTGTCACAGCCCCAGGGTGACGGGACTAGCGCTCCAAGTGGCTGCTCATTGTCCAGCAAAAGGCCATCGTTGCACGGGGCGGGTAAGACATGGGCTCCATCGGGGCAAGAACTCTCCATGGTGGGGTCCACGTTGACTCTCTTGGCGTGGCTGGGTAATTCCAGGAGAGGCTTCCCTTTGCCCCCGGGTACCCCAGTGTCCTCTCAAAGGCACCCAGAGCAGGGCTTGCCAGCTGGGGACCTTGTGCCAGGAAGGGGGGCTCTCCCACGCCCGCAGGTGGGTGGCACACAGGAGCCCAGTGCACTGGGGGCCGGGGGTCACATTCTGCTTCCTGGAATCGCTGGCCAGCAGCCTGGTGATGGGACACATCTTTGCTTCTTTCCTGGAAACACGTGCCAGTTAAAGAGTCTGAGGGTTATTTTCCTGGATTGTTAGCACAGGCTGCAGGATGCCGGAAATCTGTGTAATTTCACGGATACCGTGGGAGTGGGGCATGGCTGTAGGAGTCAGGCTGCGTGACTGCGATCACATGTGTCATGGCCATCAGAGCGGGTGGCGAGCACAGGCACCTCACCCCACCCTTCTCCACGTGCGCACTCCAGGAAGTTTGAGAGCAAAGTGAGGGCGCCCACCGGGCCCCCAGCGCCCTGCTGGCCCTCCGTCCAGTCTGGTTCCTCCTCATCTACACACAAGCAGCTCACGACCCAGGGGTCTCCTCCCCCACCCCGGGACAGCCCGTGCTGGGAGGGGATCTGAGGGATCCTCCTGGGAGGCAGGACCCCTGCCCTGAACCCTCAGAACCCTCTTCAGGGGGGCACCCTGCCATCTCGAGGGGCTCGTCTGAGCACAATCAGCTTCTCTGTAAAGAGTTGGTGATGGACCCTGCCACTCGAGCTGCATTTTCGAGGGTGGCCGTCCTCTCCTGTGCAGGGAAGGAGAAACCGGCCACCGCTCGCATCAGCCGAGCCCCCTGCCCGCCCCCACCACTGTCCGACGTGGACGCAGACGAGCTCTCACGGGGTAACTTTGAGGTGGGATTCCGGCCTCAGAAGTCTGTCAAAGCCGAGCGGGAACAGCAGCCGGAAGCCGGAGAGCACGGGCAGCAGGGTGGGGGCCCCGAGGCAGTGGCCCGGCTGCCCCGGCCCAAGGACGGCGGCCTGGCCGTGAACCCCGGCCCGGCGGACCTCCAGAGCTGCAGCCCCGGCTGGTGCAGTGCCTTCTACGAGGCCGACTGCTTCGGCGCCGACGTCTACAGCTACGTGCAGGAGTTGGCAAGGCAGAAAGCCGGTGGGGCCATGGATGCCGACGCCCAGAGCCCGGTGAGTCCTGGGCCACTGCCCGGTGCTGGGGGAGGGGGTGCAAGTCCCACGTGGCGGCAGGTAGTGGGGCATGGTGTGCACAGAGCCCCTCCCCGTGCCCCATTCCATGGCCCCCGCCCGCCACCAGCGCCCCCCTCTGGTCTGGGCACCCCCTCCACATCTGGGGTAGGAAATGGCTTCTGTCTCTTTGTGAGCTGGGCAAGTGGTCCACGCGTGGCGGGAGAGGACCTCGTGAGGGCGACCACAGTTGGGTTCGGGCCGTGTCTCTGGCGGGCCAGGCAGGTGCAGCTCCCTCCCCCCAGGCAGCCTCCTGCCCCTTGGGCAGCGCACCCACCGCGATGAGAAAAGTGCCGTAGACGCCTTGCCCATGGCAGTCCATTCAGGCCGGCCCCGGGCTCCATCTGGCCCGGCCTGAGCTTCTCTTGTGAGCAGCCCACCCCTCCCCCCGCGCTATCCTGGTCAGGGCAGCCCAGGCTCCTCCCGAGTCAGCAGGGTGACAGGAGGGCACAAACCGGAGAGTGGCCAGGCCAGGCAAGTCCTTAGGTGAGGGCAGCGCCCCAGAGATCAGGACCCGAGGTTCCCCATAACCAGCCGCTCTGACCTGGGCTGTAGCCTCCCCCTGGGACCAGGGGCTCCCACGGAGGCGCACAAGGTGCGACCCCCCCCCCCCACCAGCAGAGCAGACGGGAAGGAACCGTCAGCGCTCAAGCATCCTGCCCTGGCGCCTCTACCCGCCCCTGCTTGACTCACCTCCTCTGGCCTCCAAGCACAAGCCCCAGAAACGTTGCGTCGCCCCAGCCCTCACAGCACCATCTGAACCTTTCCCAGGTGTTTTCGCCTTGTTGGCCTCCGGCCACTGCCTCAACTTGGCTGCACTGCTCAGCCCTGCGCTAGACAGAGGACGGGCCCTGCCTGGTCCTGGCGCACGTGTGGACAGCGGCCGTGCCCTGTGGAGCCGTGCCGTTCCTCCCGGCGTCGTGCCGCCGGCCCTGCATGTGCCGCCTCAGGCAACAGACTCGGAGGCCTGGCCTCGCGCGCTGGGGGCCTCCCGTGGGGACCCGGTGCGCAGGGTGGCCCCCATGTAGGGCGCCCTCCTCTGGGACCACGCGGAAGCTTCACGCCACTGTGTTGGAGTCCAGTGCCGCGGGCAGAGAGGACAGCTCCCAGGCCCGACGGTCCCCTTCCTTCCACTGGGGGGCCTGTAGGCCTGGCTCGCACTTCCTTTCCTGTAACGTGTATTTGCCCTCGGAGCTGCTGGATGTTCTCGCCCCGGCAGCCCTGGTTCTGCACCCGCGGGGGCCTTTCCCAGAAATAGAAAGTGAACAGACTACAAGGGGCAGAAGGTGCCGGCACGACTGTGGGCCACATCAGACTCCCGGTCATGGGAAACGGAGGGTACGGGGCTTGCACAGGTGGTGAGAGAACAGAGCGGGCACCAGCGACGGGGTCACGGCTCGTGACACCCCAAGACGAGCATAGGCCTCATCACCAAGAGTGGAACAGCTTCCCCTGACGCAGGATCCTGAGCGTCCCAATGCTCGTCCCCATGAGAAGAACCCACAGACCGTGAGCGCTGGGAGGCAGTGAGGAACAAACACGCTTCACGGAACACTCACGCGTGCACACTTCCCAGCTGTGTTGCTGCTAGGGCCCAGAAGCAGCAGTGAGCACACTGTCCTCCAGTCAGAGGGACCAGGGCTCCGGGGGGAAGTCACCGACCCCGGGACGTGTGACGATGAGCTGGGGCGTCTCGTGCCAGAAAGTAAGGAGATGACGAAACAAGACGGGAGACGTCCAAAGTCAGAGGAACCAGCTACAGAGCTCCGGTACCCGGAGCGGCAGCAGTCTGAGAAACTAAAGGAACCACGCGGGTCTGTTTTCTGACTCGAAGTGGCGCGTACCCACACGTCCGCACTGAGACAGGTGGCTGACCCGAAAGGAGAGCAATGACCCGACGGTGCTTCTGGAAGAAATTGAAAACCCACCCCTAAGTTCACGTGGAATCTCAAGGAAGCTCAAACAGCCAAAACGATCGCGACAAAGAAGAACAAAAGTGGAGGATTCGCACCTCTGGTTTCAGAACTTGTCACAAAGCTGCCACTGTCCCCACCGTGTGGTCTCGGCACAGAACAGTCGCACAGGCCCATGGCGCAGGATGGGGAGCCCGAAACAAGTCCCCGCCGACGCGAGTGCTGACAGGCCGCCAGGCCCGGCCAGCGGGCAGAGGGCAGAGGGCAGTCCGCACAGCGAATGGCGCTGGGAAGACAGGTGTCCAGCTGCACAAAGGAGCGGTCGGGCCTGGACCATACGGCACTTTCAAAAATTAGCTAGAACATCAGAGACCGAAGCACAAGAGCTAAAACCCATGGAGGAACACAGGGGAGGAGCTTGGTGACACTGGATTTGGAAATGATTTCTTGGACACGACACCAAGATCGCAGGCAACAGAAGTAAAAATAGATTCACTGGACGTGATCAAGATGAAAACCTGCGCATCAGAGGACGCCACCAACAGACCGGGGAAAACAGTTACGAATCCCACGCCTGAGAAAGGCTCGGGCTCCAGAGTACGTGGGGAACACAGAGGACTCCGCAAGCACCGAACGACGGACGACGGACTTGCACAGACATCGCTCCGAAGAAAACACACAAATAGCCAAGCTCACGAGAAGGTTGCCCAGCGTCGTGAGTCGTGAGGGAAAAGCGAATCAAAACCACAGCAAGGCACCACCTCGCACACAGTAGGGTGGCCGGTACCAGAATTTGGAAAAGAAAGAAAAGAACACGTGTTGGGAAGATGAGAAGCTGGAACCCTTGCGCACGGCTGGCGGGAACGTAAAATGACGCTGCCGCCGCGGAAAACGCTGGCGATCCCTCCAAAACCTAAGCACAGAATTATCAGTGGGTCAGCAGCCCCACGTCTGTGCACCCGGAACAGCCGAAGGCAGGGTCTCGAGGGGACGCGTGCGCTCGGTGTTCCCAGGAGCCAGCAGGTGCGAGCCGCCCAAGTGTCCATCAGCGGATGAGCGGATAAAGAAGATGTACGATATGCGCACAGTGGGACATCCCCCAGCCTCGCGGGAGGGAGACACCTGTCACGTGCGGAGGAGCCCCAAGGGCATGATGCCCAGTGACAGAAGCCAGAGACAAAAGGACAGGCCCGGTGTGACTCCACCCTCGCAAGGTCCCCGGAGCCATCACGTTCACAGCCACAGAGAGAGGACAGTGGGCGCCAGGGACGGGGGAGGGGACGGGGACCTGATGTCTGATGGGGGACAGACGTTCCAGGATGGGACAGTCCTGGGGATGGGGGGGTGAGCACACTGGATGCCACGGAACAGCTCGATGAAATTTTGTTAAAATGGTAACTTTTATGTTATGTTTATTTTGTCACAAAAAAATTTCTAAATAAAAATTTTAAAATTAGTTGAGAAAAAAGGGGAGCGACGACCATTGGTCCCGGGGACCTGAACTGACACCTGCAGATGTCACCATAGGTGGAAGCTCTGAGTGACAGAGAAGACACGGGCAGCATCCCTGGGGAGCCCCCTTCGCCCGCCCCTCAAGCCCAACCCACCACCGTCCCACCACCCTGGCCACAGCGGGACCGCGACCCAGGAGCCCCACTGACCCGGGGGACAAGGGTGGCAGCCAGGGCGGCTCGCAGTGCCCACACCGACTCCCCCGACAGCTGTGGGGACGGGGGGATGAGAAGTCCAGCTGTGCCACCTGTGTCGGAGGTCACCTTCTGCAGTCACAAGTCATGTCCTCTGGCATCACAGGTCACGCCTGCTGGGCGGCTATGGACCGGCTGCCCTGTTTCCAGCCCCTTGAACTCAGGGCCACAGAGGGTGGCTCTCACCTGTGCGAGTGCCTGGCCCAGGGTGACGGGGCCCTGTCCTCAATTCTGTGTTGTCTTCGGGGTGGTGGCCCCTTGCAGGGAGATGCACCCCCTGGCAAGCGTGGGTGACCCATGCACCGTGCCCAGACTGTTCTTGAAAGTGGGCTCAGAGACGTGCTCAGCCCAGGAGGCTGCTGGCGCCCGCGTCCGTTCTTATCCGGACCATGACCCTGTGGTGGGGACGAGGCTCCCCGGGCCTGCCACCACTGAGAGTGGGGCCCGGTCCCGTGGTCCTCAGCGGGCGGCTCCCGCGGGGGAGGGTCTGCAGGAAGCAGGCAGTTTGAGGGAAGCTGTGGAGTGACGTGTTTTCCCTTCTGTTCCTGCTCTCCCGGGAAGGCGTCTCTGCTGGAACCCGAATGCCGCCAGGTGAGTTTCCTGTGCCCTTGTCTGCATCGTGGGAGGGCTGGATCAGGCCGCCGGTTTCACATTTCTCTCTGAGAACCACCGTGTCCGTTTCAAAACAGGAGCCCCAGACAAACTCGAAGGGTATAAAACAACCATTAGACACACTTCCACATTTGCTGCCCAAACAGAGCGAGTGTGCAACAGGTCAGGCGTTGGGGTGGGGGGGGTCAACCAGAGGGCATCATGTTCCCTCCATCCGTCCCTGACCGCACAGCAGCACCTGCACACCCAGTGCGTGCCGACCGGCGCCCCAGCACGTGCCGCGAGTGGGGGCCGGGAGCCGGCCTTCCGCGTGGCCGCAGCATCTCCGAGGCGGCACACGCAGCGCGGAGGTCCTCTGTTGCCCTTCGCCTGCTGTTAAAACGGGCTTTGCTTTCAGTGCTGAGGTGAATGGTGCTGATCTCGGTTCATCCTGTTATGCCCAGAGTTCGTGATCCCCAAAGACCACCAGGGAGCCGAGTCCGATGCAAAAGCAAAGAGCCTTTATTCGAGCTAGCTCGAGCTCAATCCCCTACCTGCCCCGACGCAGGGGTGAGATGCCGGTGGGGAGAGAGAGCGAGTTTCAAAAGCACAAAGGTTTTATAGGGGTCTAGGGGCAGTTGGTGAGGTAATGGCTGTGGCCTCGGCCGATTGGCTGGGGAAGGGTCATGGCCTCGGCCGATTGGCTGGGGAAGGGTCATGGCCTCGGCCGATTGGCCGGGGAAGGGTCGGAGTCCTGTTACGCAGGTGGCGGGCGTGTTTTGATCGGGGAGTTTGAATGGGTGAGCGGGAGGTTACTCCAGGGGAGGAGGCGCGGTCTGAGGTTTCTGCGATTTTCCCGGAAAGGGGCCACGTCGGGGACATAGTCACTCACGGTGGAGGACACAGAACAAGATGGAGTCGGCCGGCGCAGGCCCGCTCTCCCAATCCCTCTTTTCTCTCTCTGCCTACAAGTTCTGGCTTTTCCATCTTCCTTCCGACTGTGGTTCTGTCTCCTTCCCAGCACTGGCCAGCTTTCAGGCCTGTGTAAATCAAGGGCCATGGTGTGTGATGAAAAGAACCCTCACTTGGGTTCGGCCAGGGGAAACGCCTAACCTCGAATGATCCTGGGTGTTCTAGTTAGACGCAGCCAGTCCGGCTCAGCCCGTGGTCCAGGACGCCTCTGCTTCTGCCAAGTGTGGCCATGGCCGTGCTGCCCGGCTCCCATGTTTCTTCTCCATCATCCCGTTCTGCGTGAATTTTAATTCACATAGATTTAGTTTAACATCAGTCAAAATGGTCCTTTCCAAAGAACCAGTCTGTAGTTCAGTAGCGTGAGAGGTGTTACTGACAAACTTCACACCCAACCTTAAAACCTGAGGCTGGGGCGCCTGGGTGGCGCAGTCGGTTGAGCGTCCGACTTCAGCCAGGTCACGATCTCGAGGTCCGCGAGTTCGAGCCCCGCGTCAGGCTCTGGGCTGATGGCTCGGAGCCTGGAGCCTGTTTCCGATTCTGTGTCTCCCTCTCTCTCTGCCCCTCCCCCCGTTCATGCTCTGTCTCTCTCTGTCCCAAAAATAAATAAAAAACGTTGAAAAAAAAATTTAAAAAAAAAAACAAAAAAACCTGAGGTTGCCGAGACGCTCACCTGGGACGAGACCGCGTGAACCGCGTTCTGGCAGGTGTGTGACCCATCGGCCCCAGTGCCCACAAACCCACTCCAGGAGAAGGGGTCTTATCAGCATCTGGACAAGCGTGCAAGGGGGCGACAGGGCTGGACAGGGCCTCATGCAGGGCGGCCTCAGAGGGTGCTCTCCCCATGGCTGTTCTGAGCCACGCAAAAGGAGGGGAGCCCTGGAACACAGGGCCAAGGCCATCCTTCCCCTCTCCGGCAGGGGCCACCGCATCATCAGAAAGCCAAGGTCACAGAGAAGCATTCATGGAGGGCAGAGACACTCAGGTCCCTACACCCAGAAGGCAGAGGAGGAGTCCTCCGCGAACACAGTTCTGCGGGGCCACCTGCATTTGCCGCTGTGTGGAGATTTGTGCCATCTGACGGGACTGCCGTCAACGATGAAATGTTCCAGATCTGCACCATCCATCAGGGCAGCCACCAGCCATGTGTGGCTAACTGAGCGCTTGAGGTGTGGCCCACGTGACCGAGGAATTGACATTTTCATACCACTGAAATAGAAGAGCTGCTACACACGGCCAGTGGCTCCCACGTTGGAGGCGCACTTCAGTCCTGCCCCCATGTACCCTGGGGGCCCGTTCTCCTCCGCACCCTGGCAGCTGGTGACCAGGGCCTCCAGCTGTCAAGCAGGGGAGGAAGATTTGGACCCGGGGCCACGTGGTGTCAAATCCCACGCTCTGCTCAAACACAGGCCCAGCCAAACGGTGCAACGGCAGCTTTGGGGCAGCTCAAGCTGCCCTCGGCAGGCTTCCTCCCCTGCCCTCGAGGGTCTCCCTCTCCCTGAGGTCTAAATCGACCTCCTCCCCATGCGTGACTCCTCCCCTGCCCTCGGCAGCTTGCACTCAGAGGCCATGGGGGATCTGATTTACCAACGGAGATGTGGCAGGGCCATGTGGTTGTGTTTGCACCACACTCCCCAACACCAGGCACGGCCCCTGCCCCCCAGCTGCCCTGGGCCTAGAGGCTCCTACCCTCTGCTGTGGCTGTTGCCACCCCGTTGTTATCGTAGCAGCGTGAAGAAGACAGCCACGTGAACCTCCTTTCAGTAAAACCACCAGAGAGAAGGGATTCAAATATTTAAATTAAAGTATCACCTGCATTTTTTATTTTACAAAATCATACAGAAATAGATGCTACCAATAAAGCAAAGTTCGTAGTTGTAGTTAGATAAGATCAGGGGAAAGCTTGTTTGGGTTTGAGGTGATTAGATGTCCCCAAGTGAAAACCACAGTGTATTTGACTTTCAGATTAAGGTTCTTGTCAGTGTGGCCGCTTCAGGGCCCTGGGGCCACCTTGAACCCTGTTAACAGGAAGTTACTTCCCAGGGAGTCTGAGACCTCCCTGAGCCAACGCCTGCCTACCTTTCGCTGGTCCCCGGCCCTAGTCTGGTCCCTCACTGTACCCACCCACAGGAAAAGTAAACCCACAGCCCCAGCTGGAGACCCACGCTCAAGGCCAGCTCCCAGGGACCTGCCTGGCTTCCGGACCCCTCACTGCTCCACTGTCACATCCCTCCTCAGCCCTGGGCTTGGCCAGGTGGGGGCAGTGGGCCAGGCTGTATCTGTCAGCTCCCTCCTTGAAGGGAGGGGCCACATTTGGATTCTGGTCCTTTCCAACATTCCCTGCCCTGAGCGGGCCTGCCCTGGGGCCTTTCCTGCCCCCTCTGGGTAAGAGAAGAACCCAGACTGTCTGCCCTGGAGGACAGAGCCCGGGATACTGCCCCTCCGAGCGAGCACCCTTGTGGACTCTCCCAGGAGGATGCGCCTCCTCTCCCAGAAGATGCAAATTCTCCTGGAGGGAGCTGGGGCCTCTGTCGCTGGGCTCCCTGGTGGGCAGTGACACGTGACCCAGCGGAACTTCCGCTGGCACCGCGGCCCTCCGGACGGTCCGCAGGCGGCAGCGTCCACACTTCCAGGCCACTGTCCCCACGCAGGGGTGGCCGAGGGCCCGCGGCAGGAACTGGGGCCAGTCGCCCCGAGTCTGTGGCAGGGACTCCATGCTGGGGTCCCCCGGACAGCGGGGCCGAGGTGCGGGGTCGCATGGGGGTCCTGCAGGGACCTCCCCGGGCCGCAAGTGCCCCCCCTCCGGCCCCTCCCAGGACCAGGAAGGCGGTAGGCATGCGCCAGGCGCCCTCCCAACCGGCCGGAAGTAGTATCTGGAGAACGCTCCAGAAGGACAGACCCTCCGTGGGCCAGGGCAGGTGTCAGGGGTGGAGCCAAGGCCAGGAGGCAGGGCCTGGGTTGCAAAGGGATAGGGCAAGGCCCAAGCTGTGGACCCTGTCCGCCAACCCCCTCCTCTGCGGGCATCCTGGGGGCTGCTGGGGACCTGGCGGTCTGTAATTTTCTTTAAGTGGCTCAGTGGAATCCCTGTCTCTCATTGGCTGGGTTATGGCAGTCCCGCCTTAGTTGGGCTCTGGCTGTCTCTCATTGGCTAGGCCATGACTACCTCTCACTGGCTGGGCCGTTGCCAGGACAGGAGGAAACCTTCCTTCCTCCTGCGGGGTGGTGAAGTGTATCCACCTGCAAGGTCCTTGCTGGGTCTTTACTTCACCGGGCCGTGGGCCGAGAGCTCCCTTGCTGGCCTCCCCCCGCTGTTTCAGCGCGGTTTCCCTTCACATTTCCTAGTGGCCTTGCACTAGGCCTTGCACAAGGCCTCACATCCCAGCTCGCGGGCACAGATAGTCCTTCTGTGGCTGTTTTGACAGCTTTCCTCCCAAGAACTTCCACATGATTCACATGTGTGTCCCTGCATGCTAACGTGTGTTCCGTGTGTGCATCTTGTGTAGGCCTTGCTGAGCAGTTGCTTTCGAGACAACAGACGGAAAGCCTGTTGTGAGCAGAGCCTGGGCCGCCAGCACCTCCTGCAGAGGGAGGAGGGCGGTCGCCTGGGCTCACGGGCTCTTTCCTCACTAGGAGCTGGAGCAGCAGCTCATGATAGAGAAAAGAAACTACCGGAAGACTCTGAAGTTCTACCAGAAGCTCTTACAGAAAGAGAAGCGAAACAAAGGTAGTGTTGCGTGTCCACATGCCAGAGCACAGAGTTGGACAAAGGGCCCCCCCGACCCCGGGAGCTCAGGGGACCACTTTGTGCCACCTCTGCCTGCCCCCAGGTTCCGAGGTGAAGACCATGTTGTCCAAACTGAAAGGGCAGCTGGAAGAAATGAAGTGCAAGGTGCAGTTCCTTGGACTGGTCAAGAAGTATCTGCAGGCAAGTCCCCCTGCGTCTCTGCCCCTCCCACCCCTGCCTCCCATCCCTGTCCCTCCCATATCTGCCCCC